>NC_053024.1:361083555-361394883 GCF_003073215.2 Triticum urartu
GCCTGATCCATGAAATTGATGCGAGGGGTCCTCAAGTCAATATTAGGCGTCTTGCCAATGATAAGGCAGTCCAGATACATAAGCAGCGGCGCGATGGCACAGCCTGTGACAACTTTTCCTCTACTAGTACCTTGCTGATACCTAACAAAAGCACTCCGAATATCGTCAACAACCAACTGGCAGTAGTCCATGTCTGCCATGTCCTCAAACACAAGGTTCTCGACCATTGCTGCCTCCTTGGACACTCGTGTAGACGTTCCAGGGATAACCACCTTCATGAAAACAATAAGGTAAAACACCTGCAGAGCAAGATCATCCTTCATCTCATCCTTCACAAGTTCAGCGAGGATATTCCGCAAATCCTTTGTCTTGATGTCGTCACTCCTAGCATACCCAAGCTTGCCCTTCAACCTCATAACAGCATCATCGAAACCATCATTCGAGGGCCTAGTGGGGTACGATTACCTTGAGGGAACCCAAAGAGATGGTGAATAGCATCACTTGTAATACGT
Organism: Triticum urartu; assembly: GCF_003073215.2. Classification (NCBI taxonomy): domain Eukaryota; kingdom Viridiplantae; phylum Streptophyta; class Magnoliopsida; order Poales; family Poaceae; genus Triticum; species Triticum urartu. The sequence continues at coordinate 361,084,068 of NC_053024.1, forward strand.
ATAACCTTGTTCGCCTCACCCATGTCCAAAATCATGGTTGAAGGGTCAATCCTCGTGTAGATGTTGCCCATCAAAGGACAAGAAATGTTGGAATCAACCTTCAAGTCAAACACACAACCAAAACCAGCATTGATAACCCTTGTCTTGTGCCTAAGTTGTAGCATTTCCGCACACGTCTTGACCTCTTTCAGTGAGCACCGAACTGTCTTGTTAAAACGTTTTGCCTCACCTCCTCCTTGTCCACCTTCTTCGGGCGCTTTGCCTCCTCTCTTCCTTCTCTCAGGCCGCAGCACAAGCTGATACTGAAAAAATACATTGACAAGGAAAAAGGGCAGAACAATGAGACACACAAGCTTCACCAAAATTCCACTAATGCCTACATACGCACCACATCTCAGAAGTCCAACTATGTCTACATAGGCAGTACAACCATGTATGACCAGAAGTTAACATGCTTTCAAAAATGTTGGAAATTTACAAAAGCAGAAGTTCAACCATGTATACCAAGGCAGTAATCAAACATGTATCTCAGAAGTCCAACTATGTCTACATAGGCAGTACAACCATGTATGAACACTAGTTAACATGCTTTCAAAAATGTTGGAAATTTAAAAAGCAGAAGTTCAACCATATACACTAAGGCAGTAATCAAACATGTATACAAACAAGTTGAGCTAATTTCTTCATGTATATACCCAGAAGTCCAACTATGTACACAAAGGCATAATACCATAAAGCAAAGCACGTCGGCTAATTTATTCGTCTATATTGAGATGGAGCAAAAGGTCAGGTATGTACGCCAAGGCAGTGCTAAAAACAATAAAACTACAGCAACAGCGACAAATGCTCTAAAAACAGTAAACATGAGACATTCGTACCTAATTAGCGGCAGCATCATCATCGACGCCGTCCTCATCATCAGCATTGAAATCAGCATCATCCTTGTCCTCTGAATTAACACGAGAACGCTTCTTCACACCCTTGTTGACCTTTGCAGGTGGAACCTTGCGCTTCACGCCGCATTTCTTACACCAGATGCACCAGCACCAAGCGGAGAAGGTGTAGGCGCGGCAGTGGCAAGCACACAAGGACTACGGTGTGGCATACCACCAAGGCCTAACCCTTCATGTTCAACAACTTCTGCAGTCCTTGAAACACGTGGGCTCCTCCGAGGAGTAACTTCACCAACTACTAGCTTCCTCGCAGCAGTCTTCTTGATTTTCTTCTTAACAGGGACAACCTTGCCATCACTACTACACGACACGTCTTCCTCAATAGTGAGCTCAGCCGCATGAACAGATCCAGGAACATCAGAACCTTTCTCAAGGCGGGCCGCCCTCTTCTTGTCAAAATCTTCTTGCTTCTTCCTCTTACGTTGGTCCTCCAGGAGAAGCAGAAGAGGCACATCCTCGGGTTGCGTGACAGGTTCAGTGCCATCAACAGACTGCGACTACGTCTCTAACATCTGAAGAGAGCACAAAGGATCCGGAACAGAATCACAACCTTTGACTGACAGAGCCACCTCCTCAGCAGCAGCAGGGGTTTCTGATAAACCCAACTCTGATAAAACATCGTTGATGGTGTTCACAGCTTCCTCCTCTGTGGACACATCTGCAAAGAACACAAAAAAACGGAGCAAAAAATAAAAAAATTCAGGAACAAAAACAAAAACAAACGACAAGAACAAGCTAAAAAACATGGCTCAAAACTTTAAAATGAAAAAAGGGGGTTTCACATACTAGGTGAAGCAAGAGCTGTAGAAGCAAGAGCTGCAGAAGCAAGATCCTCAAGGCTTGAAAAATTCTCGAGGCTCGAAGCAACCTCGGCAATCACAGTCAAAGGGATAATGGGTGATTTAGCCGCATCAGATATTGGAGCAGCAGTATTAACCTCTGAAGCTCCATCTTGATCGCAGGCATTTTTTCAGAACTATTCAACTCATCACCAACTACAAAAAATGCAAGTAAAAAGGCAGTTGAGTTCTAATCCGCAATCCTACACCAAAGGGACTTCTACTTTTACAACAATATCCAATACCCAGAAGTTCAACAATACCTAACAAAGCAGTAAACACAAAAAACAAACTAAAAATCTACAAACTAAATATAAAAACAATCTACACCAGAGGGGCTACTACATATATCATGAATGTCCAGAAGTTCAACGATACATAACAAAGCAGTAAAACAAAATGTGCATAAAAGAAGTTCAACCAAATTTCATTACAATCAAACAATAATTAAGACCAGAAGTTCAACTACGTGACCCAAGCAAGTAGCACATAAAAAAGATGTAGCATGACTACAAACAGTATTTCACAGGCAAACTAAATATCAATGCCATCAACATGATAACAAAAAAAAACAAAGATATAAACTACAAAAATGAAACATCTAGGAAGTCCAACAACACTTGGTGACAAAGTTTCACCTGAAAAATCATCAACTACAAAGTAAGAAAACACTCTACTAACTCAAACTAATGGTAAAAAGCATACACATAACCATTACTAGAAGTTCACACTATTAAGAATGGCAGTCCAACATGAATACTAAGTGAAGATATGGGCAGACATATATGAGAATAATGCTATTTAAAATACAAGATACAACTACATTAAGATACTTGGAGAAGTTTTTGAAGCCATGACAACACAACCACTTTGATGAATGCAACTCCAAACACTAGAAAACCTGCTAAAAACAGGGGATTGATTGCATATAGTTAGCAAGTACAAAATCACACAACAAAATACAAAAAGAAACTGAATCAAACCCTAGGATGAAACAACTACAACATACCAACAAAGGATGAACAGTAGCACATCTAGGCAAGCACAACAAAAAAATGTATCCATAAACTAAATACAATGTCACAAACATAATCTAGACTTCGAAATCCAAAACACTAATGCAATTAAATACATCAGATCTAGCATCAACCATCCATCACACCACACCCTCTCTTACATTCATCTGACTGCTAAAATCAACAAAGGGGAAATGAAATCCACACAAGTATGAAGGGACAAATAGCACACACAAGCATCTCACAAACAAATCTGACCACGGGGAATTGAAATCCAACCACCACACTCACAAGAACCCTACCTAATATACCACCAAACCATTAGAAGAAGGGGGAGGGAGGCGGACGTGAGAGCACACAGAAGAAACAGGCAGGCCTCGACAGATCTGGCGAAACTAGAAGCAAGCATTAGGAGGGGGCAGCACTTGTACCTCTCCAGACGACTCCCACACGCACGAATCCGCGTCAGTTCTTCCACTCCCCACGACACCGCGCGCACCTTGCAACCGCGCAGGCAGTTGCCGCCCTCGCTTCAAAGCAGAAGAGAGCGGGCTGGGCGAGAGAGAGCGGGGCATGGGGGAGAAATAGGAGCGGGGGCGTGCGCTGGTTACTCCAGCATGAGGGCAGGGGACAGGGGCGGAGAAATCGGAGGGAGTTGGAGGAGAGGAAGGCAGCGGAGCGACGGAGAGGGGGGAGAGAGCTAGCGACAAGGGGAGAGGATTTTTCTGACAGGTGGTCGCGAGGGAGATGGTCACGTAATGCCTCTCTGTCGTGGGGCTTGCAGTGCCACTGAATTTACACTTTTACCCCCCAACAGCTAAAATAGTAAATACATGTGTAGATAAATAAATGCACCATTTGAATGCATCTATTACAATGAGATAAGATCACAAAACAGCATAGCTGATATCCTCAAAACCAAAAATAGATGGCAAATACAATACTAAAGGAAGAAACATACATACATAAATATGCCCCTAAAAACAAGAGAAAAGAAGTTCAAAAAATAAAGAACGGAAGTTCAAGTACCCTAATAAAAGAAGTAAAGGAATAAGAATAAATAAACCATAAAGAAACAAAAAGAAGAAGTTCAACTACAAAAACAGATGAAGTTCACCCTAAACCCTAAAAACCCTAAGATAGATAGTGGGGTCACGGATGTGACGGACTCGCCTCCGAATGCGACGGCGCGGCACGCCGCGTCGTCGCCTGCTCCGGCTCGTTCCTGTCTCGGCCTCGCAGGGGGAGGGGAGAGGGGTCCCGACCCCCCTCCCCCCTGCTCGGCCTCGTGCTACCGCATTGCAGCGCGCTAGGATTTGACAGGACGCAATGCGGTTATTCTGTTTCCACCCCCACTGCACGCACCCTAAACCCTAAAAACCCTAAGATAGATAGTGGGGTCATGGATGTGACGGACTCGCCTCCGCATGCGACGACACGGCACGCCGCGTCGTCGACTGCTCCGGCTCGTTCCTGTCTCGGCCTCGCAGGGGGAGGGGAGGGGGGTCCCGACCCCCCCTCCCCCCTGCTCGGCCTCGCGCTACCGCATTGCTGCACGCTAGGATTGGACAGGACGCAATGCGGTTATTCTGTTTCCACCCCCACCGCACGCACCCTAAACCCTAAAAACCCTAAGATAGATAGTGGGGTCACGGATGTGACGAACTCGCCTCCGCATGCGACGACACGGCACGCCGCGTCGTCGCCTGCTCCGGCTCATTCCTGTCTCGACCCATACTTGGGCTAATCCCATGATTTCTCACGAGACAAAAGTCTAAAAAGAACATATGGAGAATTAAAAATTACAAAGAAAAACAAACAAACAAACAAAATATAGAGCATCATGCACCTTCGCCTTCCAATGTGGAGTGCAAATCTCCAAAACCAGAAGTTCAACCATTAATAAAAAAGAAGTCCATATCCTACTGAAGATAGTGCTTGTGATCCAGCTACACACTTACACACTAGTTACAACAAATTGCAGAAGAAATCTACTAAGGGTTTTTGATTAATGTAATCTGTCCTGGAATATCAATGTCAAAAAGATGAACCTGCATTCAAGAAATTTTTTGCTATGACATAAAAAACCAAGAAAGAAGCACCTGATGAATAATAATGTTTAGTGTCGAAGAAGCAAAATGCACAAGGCGTAAGTTAACTAATAAAATGTTCTAAATAAAGGTAAGTTCAAGTTGTAAAAACACAGAAGTTCGGCGTTTGGAAAAAACATCAAATGAACATGTAGAAAAGACAAATTACACAGAAGCAAAAATCTTGTAAGTTCACGTTAAACACAAACTAAAGTTCTACCACTGTTTGAAGTATGCAAACGTGTTACAAAAAAAGTAAGGTATGCATGCGTATTTGGGAATAATCCCATAGTTGCCACGAAACAAACTAAAAACCCAAATTAGAAAATTGAAAATTGCAAAAAAACATAAAAAAACAAAAAATAGAGCGCGATGTTGCACCACCTTGCAATGTGGAAATCAGGAAGTTCAATCACTGGTAGCATATAAGTCCAATTACTACCATAGAATGTGGATGATCCAAAAAACTAGCCCCGAAGATAGAATAAATATAAAAATGATGGTTTGTGTATCTATGGACCACCTCCACGTTTATGTATATGAGTACTCTAAAAAATAAAAAAACGTACACAAAATTTTTATAACAACACCAACCGAACATATCGTATTGCAGCATCAACCAAAAAACATGCATTAAAAACGAGGGAAGTTCAAGCACAAAAGGTGCAGAAGTCCAACTCTGTAACACAGACAGTAGAATCACTGAAAAACGCATTATCGAATTTGCTTTTCAGATTTATTCACTTGGGTGACTACACCTTCTCAGGTCGCGACCTCAAACGATATCCTATTGCGCCATGACATCAAAACGATAAATCAACCAAGCTGTCTCATTGAAGAACCGAAAACCAGCACGGGTGGACACGAGATCCAATCGCCTGATTTCAACGGTGTATTCGCCTTCCCGATGGAATTAACAACACATGAACGGTCCAATCTCACTACTGCAATCAAATCCGCCCTCTATACTCAAATAAAAATAACAAATCTATAGAAGCGGCGGAACCACTCCCACGGACGAAGAACACCGAGCCTCAAATCAAATCCATTGAAATTAACGACAAATTGCCCACGAAACTCGTACTTAAACCAAATTACCATCATGTTAGAGGTTCTAGAACATCCACTGAATGCATTAAACTTATAAATAGACACGAGTTCATCCGCCCCGAGAGTGAATCCGCCAAAATGCAAAATTACGAATCAAAACGAGCATTTAGATGCAGGTATGAGTATCTAGATTACAGTCACATCCCACACAAGACTACCGACCGGAATAATTCGCGGGGGAAGCCACGGTTGTGAAGATAGCCCGAAGTTCGGGTTTGTACAGAGGGAAGTTCAGGCGCGTTACTCAGTCAGTTCAGGTTGTGATCAGAATATTATTCTGATCCAGTGATCAGAATATTATTCTGATCCCGTGATCAGAATAATGTTTATGTATATATATTTATATACATATATATATAGCTTCTGCACAGCATCTCCATCATCATTATAAGTACATCCTATGTAGGTGAGTTGGGATGCACTTGATCCCAGAAAGGTATCTATGCTTCAAACCAGAGGAGTGCTTCAAACTAACAACAGTGCATAATATCCAACAAAATAGGGTCATGCTACAGGAGCAAGATACATGGATCAGTCTAGATATTAGTATGAATCAAGTTGTGCATATTTTCTGTTGGCATGAACCACATCGCCGCATGTCGGGTTTGCAACAGCCATCCATCGCATGGAAGCTTGATGACTTCCGCACACTGAAGATTATCTGGCAATAAGTTGTGTCGACGAATCTCTGGATTTGGTGATTCATGAAACCCATGGTATGATGTGTAAACACAGTTCCCCCTGGTGAATGGAAGTTGCATAGCACGGTATTCATCGCCGGAGATATGATCAATGATTGGTTGGATGATCGGATAATTGAGCCCGAGGAACATGGAGTGGTTGCCAAGGCTATAAACTTGCCACCTGTTGAATACATCTGGCCCAACGGAGCTGGGATCTTTCTCGAACACAAAGCAGCCATAGCCATCAATGTCACAGACGCCCCAGGCATTGTACTGCATGTGGTTTGATGTAATGGTTTGGTCAATTTGGTACGTGGGAATGAGCATCAAATGACCGCCGTCACCTGAACGAGCGATAAACCACCACCCATCGACTGGTATGATTCTAGGTCCTAGAATCATGAAGGCCGGCGCATTTGCGTCTACTGCAACAAACCAAATTGGAGACCAAAAGGACAAAAATATACAATCATGTTCAGAGTATGTGTGGAATTAAGATTATTATAACCAATGGCGGAGCTTAGTGCATTGCTGCGGGGTTGTGCCCCCCCCCCCAAGATTGTCACATGCATGCACAAATATTTTTGAGAGAGAGTTCAAATTATGAATATTTGTGTGCTTGGCATCACCACTGACTCATATATTGTACATGGCCCCCCCAACAACTCTGGCATGCTCCGCCACTGATTATAACGGTGACACATATCATAGACAGAGAATTGCAATGCCGTGGTCATAATCATACCCCAAGTTAAAAAAAATAAGCCAATGGCTTTCATATTATAGCAATATGTCATGGTTCAAACATCGTGTAACAATGAGAGTAAAACAACTATGACAGGGCCTACTCATATTCTACAATAGCACTTACTAGTGTTCTCATATCAACTCTAAGCAATAACATGCGTTGTTATAAAAATCTTGGAAATGAGAGTAACATATAGCAATCATGAGGTTATACTCATATTCTACCATAGCACTTACTACTATTCTCATATCAACTCTAACAATAACATGTGTGGTCATAAAAATCTAGGAAATGAGAGGAACATATAGCAATGATGTGGTTACAGACATACTATCTATTCTAAATTTGTAACAATCAACAGGCAATCGTATTCATAAGGTAAAGATAAGATGAGATAGAGCAATTACATGATGATAGATTCCACCAGTATAGGGAGCCAATCTGTGCGTCGACCGCGTAAACGATGCCATCGTGCACTATAGCATCAGACAGAAATGTTGGCTCAACAGGGTTGATGATGAGCCATAACCATGTATGGCGACTGGATTCCAGATAGACTAATGCCATGTTGAACAAGGCAATGAGCTTGTAATCCATGTAGTCTTTTGTGTGGGCACTTCGCAGATTACAACCTTCTGCAAACAGAGGTCGAGCCAAAAGCTCGACGCGTCTCATGCGTAGTAGCCAGCAGTGTCCGGCGGGCCGCGAGGCTCGATGGCGGTGATATCCAACGATGGAAGGGTGATCTCTCGTTGGGTGTAGATATCCATGAGACACCATGGACTATCGGATTGGTGGATGAGGACGATCCAGTTGGCCTTCATTCCCACCCAGTAGTGGTTGCACATGAAGGACAGGTGGACGGGTAGTGGTAGCATGTCGAGCGGCACCATGGCAACCTCCATAGGATCGTCAAGTCGGTGTTTGGGTCACCTGCAAGGAATGGGCATCAGCAAGCAGGGTGTCTTAAAAAGGGCCGGCCGATTGCAGACTAGTAGACGGTACAAAGACACCGAGCATGCCGCCAGACGAACGGTGTTGAGCAGGTCCATATAATTATAGATCTGCTCCAAGAGAACATTGGGGAGGGAATAAAAATCGCGGCTCTGCGTGTCAGTCAGTTCTGCCATATGGTTTTTTAGGGTGCTGAGTGATTGAGGTTTTCGGCGCCTGCGAGCCAGCATGGAAGTGGATTCGGGCGGGCGAGCGAAGAAGATGGCGTGTGTGGCCGAGCAGTGAGTGGGGGGATATGGTACGCGTGAGCTACCAAGGAAGATGACGCAGGCGGGCGAGTAGTGAGCGGGGGAGAATGGTGTGTGGCCAATGATGGGGAAGAGAGGAGGAAGAAGGACGGAGGAGGAAGAAGAGTGAAAGATGGGGAAGAAAGTGCATTAAACCTCAATTCTACTAGTACTACTACCAGGATATACCCTCCTTCGAAGTGTAAATAGTTACGCCGATGACATGTGGATCTACCTCAATAGGGCCCATATGTCAGTTAATGGAGGAGAAAGGTGCGTAGGCATATTTGCGAAAGCGTGCTCCACTGGCAAACATGATGGAAGTACTAGGTAAGGCTGATTTAGTAACACCAACATGCTGGTTCAGCTTATTAATTAAGTATCCCATCTGCTTCTGCGTCTATTGTCACTTCACTGTGAAGAATAGTTGAATAGTTCTCTCTGACCGAGATGGGGAATAATGGATCGTGACGACTTCCTATCTATAGTATCCCTATGCCTCTACGCTCATCCTGTCCAACAAGATGAAACATTGGCCAAGGCACCTGGCGCCAATAATGTAGGAGTACTAGTAGGGCTCAATTCAAAAATCTCATCAACCAAGGTAAATGGTGAGTGGCGGAACAATTTTTGTAGTTTGCAAAAACACTCAATTAATGCACTAGTTTTCCTCAAAAAATTATGTTTACCAATGCATTAATTTTGTGTCAAACTTTGACCATCTACTCCCTCCGTCCAGGTGAATAAGTCATCTTTGGTTGTGCATCGTGACCAAGGAGGGAAAAACAAGAGAACTTAATGTTTATTTGCTAATTAATAGCATTTCATGCAATGAACTAACCACTGCATGTCGTTTTTGCTAGTCTTGAGTCATTGAAAACATGCACGCCCACATCTCTTATTGGTTGATATGTCAAGAAACGAGGTGGGAGTTAATGCACCGCACCTAAGTGTTTTGGGATTATTTGGTTTTCATAAAGTGACTTATACACCTAGATGGAGGGAGTATTTAACTAATAAAATGTTAATGCATTTCACCAAAAATCATACAACTAGATTCGTATTTGAACATAGTTTTTTAATGGTATAGATTTTTATGACATGCATTGACACTTTGTTAGTTAAATTTACGGTCAAAATTTTACACTAAGTACGAAGGGGACCATTAAACCAGGACACAGGTTATATACAAGTGAATAAAAAATCTGTCAGGATGTGGGGTTCTGGCAAACCCTTAAGGTTCGAACACTGGGGTGCGCGCGAAGTCTTTCCCTCCAACCGATCTACGCTCTAGCTTGCTAAGATCATGCGGACGAACTCGACGAACCCACAACACAGAAAGACACGAGATTTATACTGGTTCAGGCCACAGTTGTGGTGTAATACCCTAATCCAGTGTGGTGGTGGTGGATTGCCTCTTGGGATTATGATGAACAATACAAGGGAAGAACGGCCTCCTGAGGTTGAGGCATTCTTGAGCTCGGTGAGCTTGTGTGTGGGGGGTAGTCTCTCTCGAGCTAAGATCTGATCAGGTCCCTTACCATGGTGGTGGCTAGTCCTATTTATAGAGGCCCTGGTCCTCTTCCCAAATATCGAGCGGGAAGGGAGCCAACAATGGCGGGCTAATTTGATAGGGGACAGCTAGTACAAGCTATCCTGACAAAAGTAGTCTTCGCCTGCACAAAGTTCTGGTGGTGATGCTGTTCTAGGATCCACGATGACCTCCGTCTTGCAGTCCATGGTCTTGGTCTTGTTGCACCGAAACGGCAACCTTTTCCTGAGGCCTCGGTACTCCGCGGCTGCCCTTGCCCCCTTTGCACCAAAGAGGAAACAAGGACGTTGTGCGCGCTGGCGCCCGCCTGGTGTCGATCGTCACGGCTCACGTCACGAGAGACTCGTGAGGTTCGCCTCGCCTTGATATCTCCGCTCCTATTGAGCCTACCTAGCTAGGCCACTCCAGAGGAGGTCTTGCGTAGTCCGCCTCGCGAGGCTTGGCCCCTCGCGAGGGTCTTGGGCACTTTGTTGGTGAAGATGGGCCGTAAGGCCCGCTGGCTCAGCCACGCCGCGGGCCGCAGGCAGGCAAGTCTGGGGACCCCCGTTCCTAGAATGCCGACAGTAGCCCCCGGGCCCAAGGTGCGCGCGGGCTTGGCTTCACGGCGAAGCCAAGAGTTAAGCTCGAAGCGCCGCGGGCCCCAAAAGCTTGCGGCCTCTGTTGACGCGTGGCGGTTGATTGGACGTGGGCATCTCCACTTCCCCATGCTGCCTTTGAATCCGCCAGGCTATGCGGCCCCGCTTCTTGCATAGTTATTCTTCCCTATCCGCGCCTGACTTTTCCAATCTTCCAATCTCCCTACTTCCTCGATGCCCTGCTCCGCCTTCCCAGTCCAACCAATGTTCCGCCCGCTTTTCCGCCATGGCGCCGAAACAAGTCAACAAGGGGAAGAAACCTCTGTGCTCGCCAACTGCGCCTCCATCCTTCGTGTCGGCGCTCATCCGACCTCATGTGCTCAACGACGAGGCCATGGGCAAGGTGCGCCCCATGCTCGCCTCCAGCTTAAACGAGTGGGGAGAGACGCCGGCCTGGCCTACGTCTTGCTCTAGCATGGCTCGGTCAGTCACCAAGATTCCGATCTTCATTGACGCCCTCTGGGCTGGCCTGCTTCCTCCCTTCTCCGCCTTCTTCAACGCGGTGCTCGAGCAGTATCAGATCCATATGCTTCTCGACCCTCAATCTTTGACCCTTCTTGCCGTCTTTGCCTTCGTGTGTGAGGCCATGGTGGGCATCACCCCCTCCGTGGCGCTCCTCCGCCACTTCTTCTTGCTACATCTCATCGGTGCCCGGAAGAGCTCAGGGTGTGTGCGCTTTCAGGCCGTGGCGGCGACGGTAGGCATGGGGATCGACTTCGAGCTTCCTTCATTCGCGAGCTAATTCCGCACGCGATGGGTGTTTGTTGATGCCGGCCTGCTCAACCCTCTACTCCAAGCTCCGGTGGAGCCTACCATTCCTAACTCCGGCTGGGGTCACCAGAGGCTCGCGAGCCCCTGCCTGGCCCCCGTCTGGGCCAGGCTGCGGTGGTTGAAGGACCTTGGTGTGACTGCGCCCATGGTGGTGAGGGAGTTCGTCAGGCACCGAGTTGCTCCGCTTTAGCACCATTTCCGCCCGATGTGGGCCTTGCTCAGCGGGCAGGACAACATGAGGTTTCAGGAGGAGGGGCTTCCTCTTGCTGCGCGGCAAACTGGGCTCACGGTGCTATCCGGTGTCCCTCTGCCAGACGAGATGCCCAGGAAGAGCTGCATGTTGTACCGCAGCAAGAACAAGGTCACGTTTGCCGCGAACATGCCTTCCTTTGATGAGTGGGGGCTGCGCCCATTTGGCTTGGTGGGGCCCCACGAGAATCCCGTCATCGTGGTCCCCATCCTCGCCGCTGGTGCCGAGCTCGCCCAGGTGATGGTGCGGGGGAGCGAGCTGCAACGGGGCCCGGCTCCTCAGGTGCTGAGGAGCACGCGCTGAGCGGTGATCCAGGGGCGTCGTCCTCACGAGCTTGCGACGCCCCTCCTGAAGCGCCAATCGCTGATGAGATGCGGCATGCGGCTCCCGAGGCCGAGGCTTCAGGAGCCTCAGGAGGTCGCAGCGAGAGAGAGCCGGGCTGTTCGCCGCAGCCGGGCTCCCCTGAAGCCATCCCTCTTGGTTCTTCTTCGGCTCCGCCGCGCTCCGGCCGTCACGTCCAATGCTTTGGTCTCCTTTGCGTGGACTTCGAGGAGCTCCGCAAGAGGAAGGGATCCCCTAGCGGTGGCAGCATCTTCGGACCGTTGAAGCGACGGAAGTACATCACCATCGATGAGTAAGTACCTCTCCTTGGTGATCTTCTATGCGCCGCCTTCCTTTCCTGACAATTGTCCCCTCAGATCCCCTTCTGCTAAGGCCACGAAATCTCCAGAGAAGCAGCTCCCTCTCATCCCATCACACTCTCCAAGCTTCAGGGCTTCAGGTTCAGACGCTGCCCGCGGCGTGGGGTCAGCCTCGGGAGCTGGTCCGTCATCAAGGTGCCCCGAGATTACGCCTTCGCCGTCGTTTCTAAGCGGCCTTGCTCGGAGCGCAACGGGCATGCCAAGGGCTCCTCCCTTGGTCACGGTTGGTAGATGGCTAGCCTCGATGCTGGAGCCTCCTTCAAGCAGCGGGCCTTGTTCAGTCCGGCCCCTCGCGAGGGTCAGCATGCGCCTGGGGCCGCGCCAGCCCCCAGCCCCCAACCGGGAGATGGCGCGCCACTTGATGCTCCACCCGCAGCCCCCGAGGCGGAGGACGAGATGGGGCGAGCGTTCGAGCTCAAGCGCTGGCGCAGCATGGTCCGCCATGAGCTCTTCCAGGAAGCGACGGGCGCGATGAACCGCCTTGGTGAAGAGCTTGCTAGCGTCGACTCGCGTCTTGAGGCCGAAGGTCTTCTGTTGCTGGAGGAGCGGCGCAAGCTGCGAGTGGCCATCAACCTTGGCCGTTATCATCGTGACCTCGAGAACACGAAGGCTGAGGCGTCCTGCAAGATTGCCAATGAGGCCCGCTCGCGAGCTTTGGAGGAAGCTCACGAGGCCGATCGCCGCCGTGAGGCTGCGGAGGAGCCCGCATGGGAGCTCCATGCCTGGAGCGCGTCCCTTGAGCGGCAAGTCGAGGCGCGCGGGGCGGCCCTTGCGTCGGTGAGGGGGACGCCTGCGGAGGAAGAGGAGGTCTGGCGGCGCGAGGAGACGCTGGCCCTGGAGGCCGTGGAGCGCAGCCTCGAGCATGAGCGGCTGGAGACGAGGGAGTGTTAATTCGCTCAAGCTGAAGATGCCGTCGGGGCCCATGAGGCCGGAGTCAAAGAAGAGATCAATCGCCGGGTAGCCGTGGTTTGCGCTGATCTGGAGGGAAGGTATGGCTTGAGGCTGGAGTTCGCCGGACAGGAGGGCGTGGGCAGGGTCGCCGCCCTCATGCCCAGGTTGGACGAGGCCAAGAGGCGTGTTGAGGCCACAGCCGCCGCCCTGGTTACGGCGCAGGCGGAATTGGCCTCCACCCGCGCCGAGTTGCTTTCCCTCCGGAGACGAATTGACGACGCCAAGGCCATCGCTCGGCAAAATAGAGAGGAAGTGCTCCAACGCCGGACGCTGGAGCGCGAGCATGCTCCTATGCTTCAAGATCTTCGGAACAAGGCCAACACCGCCCTGGGCTATATCTGCGATGAGAATGCCCCGACCCCTCACTCGAGTGACTACGCCAGCCACCTGACCTTCTTCACCGAGGTGGTGATGCGCCTGGAGGCTCAATCTGCCAGAGCTCGGCAACTTGTGGAAGAGAGGGGTCATGGCCTGCTTCAGCGCGCCTTCTCTCGCATCTTCAGCCACCTCCTGAATGCCGACCCCAACTTTGACTTTGATACCGCCATTACTCCTGTGCCCATTGCTGTCCGGGGCGACTTGGTGCGTTGGGTAGAGGATCATGTCGACGCATTGGTGAGGGCCTTCACCTCGGAGAACGATGGGGTGGTGGTCGTCGCAGACGAAGGTGACATGGTCAACGACGGCGATGAGGGCGTCGCCGATGGCGGCGATGATTCTGACGAAGGTGATGCTGATGCGAGCAACGCATCCCTGGACGACGCAGCGAGCGATATCTCTGGCTGATCCCATATTCTCATGGTGTTCTATTCTGCATGCAAAACCCGAGCGTGGTCCTTGGAAAACTAGTGAGAGCATTTTGAGAGGGGGAGCCCCTCGTGTAAGCAAATTGTAGTTTTTACTTTCCTACGCGATGTGGGTATGTGTCCTTGTGAGCTCGTGAAGCTGGTGGTGAGTTTCCAGACGTGGATTACCTTAGTCAGCGCCTGCTTAGGGCTGGGTTCTGAGGCAACGAGTTCCTGAGAATCCTGCGGAGCTTATCACCCTGTTTGAAGGGGGGGCCCAGAAGGGGTGAGCACCAGGCGTAGTGCTAGCGCGTGCTCTGCGCGGTCCGGCTCGCGAGGAGCTTTGCGAGGGAGAGGCGACGGACGTGAGTCCCAAACCAAACAAGATCCAGAAGGCGAAAAATGGCTCGAACGAGAAAAAGGCACCCCCCGCGCGCAATGATAAAAGTTCAGCTTCAACTTACGTCCAGAATCAGAAAGCAAAGCCATAGAAAGAGAGATCCAAAGCAAAAGGCCGCGTCCGGCACCTAGTCTTGTCTTCGGGTCTTCAAGTTTTCTCACCAGCACGGAGCTAAGTGCTGTCCACTAGGCGTGGGAGGGAGCCCCAGGGCCTGAGGCCGGCGCTCCTGAGACTCCAGGGCGTGTACAACCCCAACTCATTATTAAGTGAGTGTGTCACGGGCGGCGAGCTTCACAGGCATCGGGCCTTCTTCACAGGTACTGGCCTTGCTTCATATCGCCAGAAGAGGGCCCCGCCTTGCGCCACTCTTGACCTCCTTTGAGCCGGTCGGAGATCAGGATGGCAGAAAGGAGGGAAAGAGCACGCCAGCGGTTCCCTCGGTGACCATGGGTCCTCTACCGGAGGAAGGGTCATTGAAGCCACCCCGGCAGAGGGCCTACCTCCGGGTGTCCCCTGGTTTCACGTGCCTTAGGGAGGGGCCTTGCTCCTGGCACCCCCTCGGCTGCCCCCAGCGTGTCTCCCTTGTTGAGACGGGTGCCGCCGTGCCGGGGTTGTCGATCGGTGCTGCAACCTGATTCATCTGTAGCCCATGGTTAGAATAAGCCTGTTCCTGAGAGGTTAGCGGTACCCTATAGTTGCCATCGCCGGCGCGATCACTGTGGTTCTCCGCTGGCTCTTGGAAGGCTTCGACTCCTAGTGCCCCTTCTCCCCATTCTTCTCCAACGAATGAGCCGATGCCGTCCTCTGGTGCGTACCCTTGGTCCATCATGCGGGGCACGTAGGCTTCCGGGCCCGTCACCCCGAACACCTCGCCGTGGTGCCCCACACTCCATGTTGCTCCGCCCATGATGGAGTCCTGGGGATGATAATACGGCATCCGGCTGGGACCATGGGTGGTGACGCTTGCGCTCGTGCTTCTCGAGGGTGGCATGGGGGGATTGGAGCCCCCTACGCCGCCAGCCGTGCTGATGTTGGCGAAGCCCCCGGGCGTAGTCGACGGCGCGCAGATGTGGTGAGGCTCGCCGCGCGACCTTGCATTGGCCTGGGGGGGAGTCGATAGCTGAAGGGTGGCGCTCCCGATGCTGCTGCGTCCAGCAGCTCAGCAACACGCTTAAGCAGCGTGTCCCGGCCGCTCTCCATCAGCCTGCATCGCAGCAGCTCCCTTGCCACTGCAAGTGCCGCCCGCATGTTCGCTTTCTCCCGCCGTGAGTGCGGTGCCGTTGCAGCGGCGTGACTCGCTGCTCTCGCCGCGGCTCGTGCTTGCCGCGGGGTGAGGGTGGATGATGCTTGGCCGCGCTGTCCATGCCCGGTGGAGCTTGGTGACGCCCGCGCCACCTGGCGTGCGGGGTCGAGATCTCCATGAGCAGGCGGCGCCGTCCGGGACGGCCAGGCTGCCCAGCGGTCGGATCCGGCTCTTGGGTCGCCAGACATCATAGCCGGTGAACGTCCGAGAGCTGATTGGCGGAGAAAAGGCTCCGGTGCACCCCTACCTGGCGCGCCAAATGTCAGGATGTGGGCTTCCGGCAAACCCTTAAGGTTCGAACACTGGGGTGCGCGCGAAATCTTTCCCTCCAACTGATCTACGCTCTAGCTCGCTAAGATCATGCGGACGAACTCGACAAACTCACAACACAGAAAGACACGGGATTTATACTGGTTCGGGCCACCGTTGTGGTGTAATACCCTACTCCATTGTGGTGGTGGTGGATTGCCTCTTGGGCTGATGATGAACAATACAAGGGAAGAACGGCCTCCTGAGGTTGAGGCGTTCTTGAGCTCGGTGAGCTTGTGTGTGCGGGGGTAGTCTCTCTCGAGCTAAGATCTGATCAGGTCCCTTACTATGGTGGTGGCTAGTCCTATTTATAGAGGCCCTGGTCCTCTTCCCAAATATCAAGAGGGAAGGGAGCCAACAATGGCGGGCTAATTTGAAAGGGGACAGCTAGTACAAGCTATCCTGACAGAAGTAGTCTTCGCCTGCACAAAGTTCTGGTGGTGACGCTGTTTTGGGCTCCACGATGACCTCCGTCTTGCAGTCGATGGTCTTGGTCTTGTTGCACCGAAATGGCAACCTTTGCCTGAGGCCTCGGTACTCCGTGGCTGCGCTTGCCCCTTTGCACCAAAGAGGAAACAAGGGCGTTGTGCGTGCTGGCTCCCGCCTGGCGCCCGCCTGGTGTCGATCGACACGGCTCTTGTCACGAGAGCCTCGTGAGGTTCGCCTCGCCTTGATATCTCCACTCCTCGTGATGCTACCTAGCTAGGCCACTCCAAGGAGGTCTTGCGTCGTCCGCCTCATGAGGCATGGCCCCTCGCGAGGGTCTTGGGCGCTTTGTTGGTGAAGATGGGCCGTATGGCCCACTGGCTCAGCCACGCCGCGGGCCGCAGGCAGGCAAGTCTGGGGACCCCCATTCCCAGAACGCCGACAAAATCATCAACCAATGTAGTAGTAAATGATGAGTGCCCGAAGAATTTTTTCCAAAAGTACTCAAAAATGGGCTCGTTTTCCTCAACAAAATTGTGTTTGCGAATGTATTAATTGGAATGCATTCCTGAGGAACAAATGACCAGAACTTTTACATGCATTGGTAAGTTATTTCTTAATTCTTGCATGCAACATTTTAATGAAGCTTGAAATATGAACATGTCAATGGGAGGGTTTAAGAGCCTCATGCATGCATGCATGCATGGAACATGCAAGACTCACACGTACACATGGACACACGCAACACTCACACACCCATGTGGCACACAGTACACGACGCAACACACACGCTCACGCTCAAGTGCTCAACCTACTCCCTACGTCCGTGAAAGACTGTATATATAGAGATTTACACATTGACCAGGGCATAATTAATGCCCAAAAGTAACAGACTTATGTGTGCATGCGACCATTGAGACTAGCCACAGTGGAGAGTAACATACACTAGTAACATACACATATCCCTAGACTATGTTACTGCCTTCACGGTGGGTAGTAACATAAGTGTGGTAACATGCAAAATTTCATTTATGAGGTTATAGACTCATATTGCATTGGGACATGTGATGTTACAGTAACTAACTAAGTTAGTACTCAAACTACCTTTCTCCTCATTAACTCATTGCCACATAAGCAAATTTGATGAGTTGGACTCGATGTTACTGCTGAAGTTACTCCCACTATGAACATTAAATGAAGGTTGTCGCATGCTGTAATTAAGGATAGACATGTAGCCTATAGCTAGAGCACAAGTTGGTGTATTAGTCAATCAATATCGATTAGATTAAAGGCTAAATGCATTGGAAGTGTAGATGAACACTCTTTTTTAAGCCGATGTACACTCTTTGTTGGAAGATCGAGGGAGTACACATGCATGCACTCACATACACAGCCATGGTGGTTCACCCGCAAGGGTTGGACTCCTGTCACGCCTGTGTAAAGTTTTGTTTAACTGGTTTCTTTGCTATGCCAATTGATAGGTGGGACTCAGAAACCATGTGACAATTTAACCAGTCAACAAAGTGCCACGTCGAGTATGTGGCCAGTCAGTAGAGTGCAATACGGTGCTCTACGATGAGCAAGTGATTGTATAATCACCGCAAAACTATATAGTGACCGTAAAGAGCGTATTGTTACATACGTTGACCGCCAGTGTATTTTTCTCTTTTCAAATTAAGCCATATTAATCGGAAAGGATGCAGTATGGACTTGTACTAGTACTGCTTTGATGTGTCCCGTCAACTCCGCGAACGAG
The DNA here is from genome assembly GCF_003073215.2 of Triticum urartu. NCBI lineage: Eukaryota > Viridiplantae > Streptophyta > Magnoliopsida > Poales > Poaceae > Triticum > Triticum urartu. The sequence goes on from NC_053024.1 coordinate 361,102,587, forward strand.
GAGAAGCTTGCTTACTACGCCTCTCGCTCACCCCCGCGCGTGGTGGCTCGTAGGACAAGGAGAGGGTTTTGACTACAGCGCCCTCTCCCTCTCACTCCCCCTCGCCCTCGCGGTGGATGTGCAACAGTGTAGGATCTAGAAGTAGATGTGTCTAGAGGGGGGGTGATTAGACACTTAATGCTAAAGTTGCAATGTTTAAGCTTTTTCGGTTTAAGTGGAGTTTAGGCACAATTTCAACACACACAATACATATCAAGCAAGCATGCAAAGAGTATATGAGCAGCGGAATGTAAAGCATGCAACTTGCAAGAATGTAAAGGGAAGGGTTTGGAGAGATCAAACGCAATTTGAGACACGGATGTTTTTCCCGTGGTTCGGATAGGTGGTGCTATCCTACATCCACGTTGATGGAGACTTCAACCCACGAAGGGTAATGGTTGCGCGAGTCCACATAGGGCTCCACCCAAGGGTAACGGTTGCGCGAGTCCACACAGGGCTCCACCCACGAAGGGTCCACGAAGAAGCAACCACCCACAAAGGGTCCACGAAGAAGCAACCTTGTCTATCCCATCATGGCCATCGCCCATACAGGACTTGCCTCACTAGCGGTAGATCTTCACGAAGTAGGCGATCTCCTTGCCCTTACAAACTCCTTGGTTCAACTCCACAATCTTGTCGGAGGATCCCAAGTGACACCTAGCCAATCTAGGAGACACCACTCTCCAAGAAGTAACAAATGGTGTGTAGGTAATGAACTCCTTGCTCTTGTGCTTCAAATGATAGTCTCCCCAACACTCAACTCTCTCTCATAGGATTTGGATTTGGTGGAAAGAAGATTTGAGTGGAAAGCAACTTGGGAAGGCTAGAGATCAAGATTCATAGGGTAGGAATGGAATGTCTTGGTCTCAACACATGAGTAGGTGGTTCTCTCTCAGAACATATGAGTTGGAATGGTGTATGCGTTGTGATGGCTCTCTCCTCGAATGAAGAGGAGGTGGAGGGGTATATATAGCCTCCACACAAAATCCAACCATTACACACAGTTTTCCAATCTCGGTGGGACCGAATCAACAAACTCGGTCGGACCGAAAATGTAAACCTAGTGACCGTTAGAGATTTCGGTGGGACCGACTGGATCAACTCGGTGGGACCGATGTGCTAGGGTTAGGGTAAATCCAAAACTCAGTTTGACCGATTACTCAAACTCGATGGGACCGATTTGGGTAATAAGTGAAACTGAGATTTGGCCAAGCAAACTCGGTGGGACCGATTGCATATCTCGGTGGGACCGAGAATATTGCAATGGGTAACAGAGAGTTTGCAAGCCCATCTCGGTGAGACCGAGATCCCATCGGTGAGACCGAACTGATTAGGGTTTGGCAGTGGCTTATGACAAGTGAAACTCGGTGGCGTCGGATAGGAAGAATCGGTAGGACCGAGTTTGGCTTAGGGTTTAGGTCATTTGTGGAAGTGGGAAAGTAGCTGAGGATTTTGGAGCATATCATTAAGCACATGAAGCAAGAGGCTCATTAAGCAACACCGCATCCCTCCTTGATAGTACTAGCTTTTCCTAAAGACTCAGTGTGATCTTGGATCACTAAAATGTAAAATGACGAGTCTTGAGCTTGAAGCTTTAGCCAATCCTTTGTCCTTAGCATCTTGAAGGAGTTCCCACAACCTTTAGTCCATGCCACTCCATTGTTGAACTTATCTGAAACATGCTAGATCGAAATGTTAGTCCAACAAGAGATATGTTGTCATCAATTATCAAAACCACCTAGGGAGCACTTGTGCTTTCAATCTCCCCCTTTTTGGTAATTGATGGCAACATACATCAAAGCTTTAGATAAAGATATAAAGAATAGCAAGTAAAGCTTTGGAAGGACATGTAACAAGCATAGGCTCCCCCTACATGTATGCACTCATGTAAATATGATATAGAGACATGTGAGAGCATAACCATGACAGAGTAGGCAATGTGTTACATGCATCTTGGCCATATGCATCAGAGCAAAAGATTATCAAGGAAAATACCTTCATGCTCATGAGTCCTTCTTGCAAACAGTATGTACATAAGCAAGAACTCCTCATACTCATGATTTTGATGCATATACTTACCTTGTGGTTTTGAGTTGGCTTAGGATGGAATGAACCTGCACAAACAAGGTTAGATAACACAGGTACGTCCACTAGCCAGAGCAAACAAAAGAAACCACAAGAATACCAGGACTGGGATGACATGTAGAGAGTGAGTACAAGGTACCACATTGAATTCAACATGTCCCCAAGAATAAAGATATGTAATGAATTTGACTGATTTCTTTCCCTTAGGTGTCTTGCTCCCCCTGAATCTTACATGGGATATTAGGAGAATATAGGAAACAGAAAATCAGAGTTGAAAGATATGAATAGAACTTAATTCAAATGAGTTCATATGAACATGTCTTTCCCCCAAAAAGACATGTGGCATCTCTCCTCTTGGACATCAAGCATCTGGGATCCTTGAGTATTCTCTCCCCCTTTGAGATTTCTTTCTCCCCCTTAATATATGGGATCCTTGAGTATTCTCTCCCCCTTAGTACTTTCTCTCCTTTTTAGGTGATAAGCTTTTGATGTGGTCTCTCTCTCCCTGATGATAAGCTTTGATGTGATCTCTCTCTCCCCCTTTGACATCAATTTCCAAGAAGGTCTTTCCTGGAATCTGTCGAATAGGTTTGGTCCTTGAGATTCAGTACAAAGCAGGGAATAAAACGGTGATGCTTGTAGAGGACAAGATTCATTGAGTGGAGGTAGATCAGAAGAAATATAGAATATGTGGCAAACTGTTTTTCCTGTTGTGAAATCGGTGGCACCGAGTGGCATGTTTCGGTAGTACCGAAGGGATTCGGTTGGACCGAAAATGGCAATTTGGTGAAACCGAGTTCATCACAGAGAAAAACACTTGTCACCTCAGCTCACTAGTCAAGTAAGATCTCACAAAGATTTGCAATGAATTAGCTAAAAGATTTGCAAGGAATTTGATGCAGAAATATGCAGAACAAAAATCAAAAAGAAAAGAGTGAAAGTTTCTAGATGAAGTTTTTTTTGTTTGAAAAAGAAGGAAACAAATATGCAAGGGACAAATGCAATAACTCAGAAAAGAACACAAGAGAACTTCATCTAGAATTGGGCGGTGACATAGTCACCTATGTTAGAGTATATAGACTTAGGAGTCAAGTGAGGATACTTGATCGTAGGTCATACTCATCGTTTTAAGCTCAAAATGGGGTTACCATTTTTCATTTAAGCATCTTGATGTATTCTCACCTTGTTAAGTTGCATTGACTCATGTCTTGGAGTAAAGCTTCTCTAAGATGGAATAACATACCTTGGGTGGTGGTGTGGTTCTTGCTCATGTAGTTGAACTTGTGTGGGTGCTCAAGGTTGATGTAGCTCATCAAGAGTTGGGAGCACCACTTGGAGTTTGAGTTCATCTACCTACATGGGTTAGTTATTGCGAGGAAGAGCACTTGTGTATCCAAAAATGACAATCATGAAGCTTAACATAGAATTTGTCAAAGGATATGTTTGAATGGTTTTGTGCTTCCTTTTCTTCAACCACTATTGTGTAGAGTCTTGGTCTTGTAGAGATTGCTCAAGATGTGAGTGAGTCGCAATCTCATGGAATTAGATTCAACCAAGCACCTACATGGGTTAGGCAACATGCAAGGTGCAAATATATCCAAGACATAAGATAGTTATCATAAGAGATATATCATGGATTAGTCATAAGCTCATGGCTTGCATGTATCCAATGGAGTTTCTACTCCAAGTTCGAAGCATCAATGATGTTCAATTCTCCTCTCAACCTGCAAAACACTTTTTCATCAAGTGGTTTAGTGAATATATCCGCTAATTGCTTGTCGGTGCGAACATGCTTAAGATTGATGTCACCCTTAGCAACATGATCTCGAATGAAATGATGACGAACTTCAATATGCTTAGTTCGAGAATGTTGTACAGGATTATGACCAATTTAGATAGCACTTTCATTGTCACAAAGCAGTGGAACATGTTTCACATCAATCCCATAATCTTTAAGAGTTTGGGTCACCCAAAGTAATTGAGCACAACATGAACCAGCGGCAATGTATTCCGCTTCGGCGGTGGATAAGGATACCGAGTTTTGTTTCTTGGAAGACCAAGACACAAGAGATCTACCAAGAAATTGACAAGTACCCGAAGTGGACTTTCTATCAACCTTGTCTCTGGCATAATCCGAGTCAGAATAGCCAACAAGATCAAAAGAAGACCTCTTAGGATACCAAATGCCAAAATTTGGTGTATGGATTAAATATCTCACTATCCTTTTTACAGCCTTAAGATGACAATCTTTAGGAGCATCTTGATATCGTGCACACATGCACACACTTAGCATAATATCGGGACATGAAGCACATAGGTATAACAATGAACCAATCATAGAGCGATAAACCTTTTGATCAACCGGTTCACCATCTTTGGTTAAATCATTATGTCCACTAGTAGGCATGGGTGTAGACATACCTTTGCATTCTTGCATATTGAACTTCTTGAATAAGTCCTTGGTGTACTTTGTTTGAGATACAAATGTACCTTCCTTAGTTTGCTTGATTTGCAACCCGAGAAAGAATTTGAGTTCACTCATCATAGACATCTCAAACTTCTCTGACATTAGTTTTCCAAATTTTTCACTAAAGAGAGGGTTAGTTGAACCAAATATGATATCATCAACATAAATTTGGCATACAAATAGTTCTCCATTAACCCTTTTAGTAAAAAGAGTAGAATCAATTTTACCAATTTCAAAACCACTTGTAGTAAGGAACTTGGTCAAGCATTTATACCATGCTCTAGGAGCTTGTTTAAGACCATAAAGAGCTTTGTGAAGTTTGTAAACATGATTTGGTTTCTTAGGATTGATAAAGCCGGGAGGTTGTTTGACATAAACTTCCTCCTCTATTTCACCATTTAGAAAAGCACTTTTAATGTCCATTTGGTACAAGGTGATATTATGGTGATTAGCATAGGCAAGTAAGATGCGAATGGACTCAAGTCTAGCAACGGGAGCATACGTCTCACCATAGTCCATACCTTCGACTTGTGTGTACCCTTGGGCGACGAGACGTGCTTTGTTGCGAACCACTTGTCCATCTTCATCTTGCTTGTTGCGAAACACCCATTTGGTACCAATGATGTTGTGGTTGTTGTCGGGCTTCTCGACCAATGTCCAAACTTGGTTTCTCTCAAAATTATGTAGCTCTTCATGCATAGCGTTTATCCAATCCGGATCTTCCAATGCTTCTTCAACCTTCATAGGTTCAATGCTAGAGATGAATGAATAGTTTTCACAAAAGTTAGCTAAACGAGTTTTTGAGCGAGTGATTCTCCCGGTTTGTATATCATTGAGGATTTGCTCGACGGGATGATCTTTGGCAATTCTTGCTCGAACTCGTGAGAGCTTTTGCTTGGGTCTTCGTTGAACATCTTCTTCATCTTGTTCTTCTTCTTGGCCTTCTTCATTGTTGACGTCGTCGTTCTCTTGTCGTGGTGGAGAAGGAGGTTGTTGATGTTCATCTTGACGTACTTCCTCGTTTTCTTCATCTTGGTGTGTCCCACTTGTGGATGCTTCCGTGTCGATTCTTGGTTCACCTTGTCGTGAAGTAGAAGCTTCCACTTGGACGGATGAAGTACTCTCCTTCACCTCCGTTGGACGAATTTTGCCAATGGACAAGTCTTGAATTGCTTCTGAAGGGTCTTTGTCTCCTACATCAATTGGCAATTGCTCTACTTGCGAGCCATTAGATTCATCAAACTTCACATCTACCGTCTCTTCAACCTTTCGGGTGAAATTGTTGTAGACACGGTAAGTGTGAGAGTTTGAGCCATAACCAAGTAGAAAACCTTCATGAGATTTAGGAGCAAACTTTGAACGACGATGCTTATCAAGAATGTAGCACTTTGAGCCGAATACTCGAAAGTATCCAACTTGGGGTTTGTTACCGGTGAGAAGCTCGTATGCCGTCTTGCCGAGTAGCTTGTGAAGATATAAGCGATTTGTTGCGTGACAAGCTGTCTCAACCGCTTCTGCCCAAAAGTGCTTTGGCGTCTTGTATTCATCAAGCATCGTTCTTGCCATTTCGATGAGCGTCCGGTTCTTCCTCTCAACAACTCCATTTTGTTGAGGTGTGTACGTAGCCGAGAACTCGTGTGAAATCCCTTCTTCGTCAAGAAAGGTGTCCACATTTGCGTTCTTGAACTCCGTTCCGTTGTCACTCCGAACCTTCTTGATCTTCACTCAAACTGATTTTGGGCCTTCCTACGAAGTTTTGAAGATCTTTTGGACCTGCGACTTGTCATCAAGAAAGAACACCCACGTAAATCTTGAAAAATCATCAACTATAACTAGACCAAAGAATTTCCACCGAGACTCTTGTAGGCGTTGGGACCAAAAAGATCCATGTGAAGTAGCTCGAGTGGCCTCCTTGTGGTCATGATGTTCTTCACGGGATGTCTTCCTCCAACCTGTTTACCTGCTTGACAAGCACTGCAAAGTCTATCCTTATCAAATATGACATCGTTAACTCCAAGGATATGATTTCCTTTAATAAGCTTGTCAAGGTTTCTCATGCCAACGTGACCTAGTCGTCTATGCCACAACCAACCTTTTGAGGATTTAGCAACAAAGCAAGTTTTAGGTTGTGCCTTTTTAGAGAAATCGACAATGTAAAGATCACCTCTACGCATACCCGTAAAGACCATTTTATGATTGTCTCGACGAAATACTTGGCAATCTACCTCAGTAAATAGGACATTCAAACCGAAATCAGCAAGTCTAGATACTGAAAGTAAGTTGTAGCCAAGAGATTCAACGAGCATGACATTTTGAATGGAACTATCATGTGAGATGGCCACCTTACCAAGGCCAACCACTTTACCCTTTGAATTATCACCAAAGGTGACATATTTTCGAGGGCCGTCATTTTCAGCAAGCTCACGAAACATCTCTTCATCTCCGGTCATATGATCAGTACATCCACTATCAAGAACCCATTCCTTTCCTCCTGATTCATATCCCCGAAGATTTGCCATAAGACCAAAATGTCTCATTGCATCATCAAGATCGAAGTCACTATCATCATCATCATAATATTCATGTTCATCATGATCTTGTGACTCATCATTTCCTAGAGAGGGTAATTCATTAGATAAATGATCATCAAAGTGGTCACTTTTATGAATTCTTATAGCTTTGAATATGATATCATTAATGATTCCAACATCTCCTTTAGCATGCTTAAGATTGGCAAGTTCAAAAGACATTTACCAAAACTAGGATCACTAGAGTTCATCTTACTCAAGGCAATAGATTTATGGAGAATTTCATCCAAAGTTTTCAAGGAATATCGGGAAATCGTTCCTCAAGAAATTTCCATATGGTATAGGCACAATTGTGAGTAGGCAAACTAGCAATCAAATTTTTGGGCAATCCTCTAATGATGAGCTCAATAGTTCTAAGATTGCGAATCATGTCAATATCTTCATCTAGGGTAGGATGCAAAGGATCAATATGAGGTGCACAAGGGCTAGCAATATACTTGTTCAAATGATATTGATTGAAGATTACAAGCATCTCATTTTTCCACTCATGAAAATACTTTCCATCAAGAATAGGCACTCTATGTCTAAGACTCCCTAGAGTAGACACATCCATCTTCCTCCAATGGTGATTAAACCAAGGCAATGGAGACCAATGCTCTGATACCACTTGTAGGATCTAGAAGTAGATGTGTCTAGAGGGGGGTGATTAGACACTTAATGCTAAAGTTGCAATTTTTAAGCTTTTTCGGTTTAAGTGGAGTTTAGGCACAATTTCAACACACACAATACATATCAAGCAAGCATGCAAAGAGTATATGAGCAGCGGAATGTAAAGCATGCAACTTGCAAGAATGTAAAGGGAAGGGTTTGGAGAGATCAAACGCAATTGAGACACGGATGTTTTTCCCGTGGTTCGGATAGGTGGTGCTATCCTACATCCACGTTGATGGAGACTTCAACCCACGAAGGGTAACGGTTGCGCGAGTCCACGAGGCAGGGCTCCACCCACGAAAGGGTCCACGAAGAAGCAACCTTGTCTATCCCACCATGGCCAATCGCCCACGAAGGACTTGCCTCACTAGCGGTAGATCTTCACGAAGTAGGCGATCTCCTTGCCCTTACAAACTCCTTGGTTCAACTCCACAATCTTGTCGGAGGCTCCCAAGTGACACCTAGCCAATCTAGGAGACACCACTCTCCAAGAAGTAACAAATGGTGTGTGTAATGAACTCCTTGCTCTTGTGCTTCAAATGATAGTCTCCCCAACACTCAACTCTCTCTCATAGGATTTGGATTGGTGGAAAGAAGATTTGAGTGGAAAGCAACTTGGGAAGGCTAGAGATCAAGATTCATATGGTAGGAATGGAATGTCTTGGTCTCAACACATGAGTAGGTGGTTCTTTCATCAGAACATATGAGTTGGAATGGTGTATGTGTTCTGATGGCTCTCTCGAATGAGAGAGGAGGTGGAGGGGTATATATAGCCTCCACACAAAATCCAACCGTTACACACAGTTTTCCAAATCTCGGTGGGACCGAATTCAATAAACTCGGTCGGACCGAAAATGTAAACCTAGTGACCGTTAGTGATTTGGTGGGACCGACTGGATCAACTCGGTGGGACCGATGTGCTAGGGTTAGGGTAAATCCAAAACTCGGTTTGACGATTACTCAAACTCGGTGGGACCGATTTGGGTAATAAGTGAAAACGAGATTTGGCCAAGCAAACTCGGTGGGACCGATTGCATATTGTCGGAGCAAATAGCCATGGGTAGCCTAGCCCGGCTTCCCCTGGCACTTCTGCAAAAACTACGAGCCAGCCCGGCTCTCAAGGACCCAAGACATGGGGCCGCCTTCCCCTAGCCGGCTGCGCTCAAGGCCGACTTTCGGAAGGCGGTCCGGCTTTAGCCCTCAAGAGAGGGCCGACTCCAAGAAGCCGGCTGTGAGAAGGCCGACTCCTTCGAGCCGGCTCCCCGTAAAGCAGTCAAGACCGTACCCACAAAGTTTGCACCCACCTAACGGCGGTGCGACGGGGCGTGGATACAGAAGAGCCTGCCACCCTCGAATCCCGGGGCACGCCTGGCACAGTGCGCCGTACGAGGTAGGCATGACCCGTCCGGCGCAGCACTGTTGCCATGTTGACCCTGGCGTCACCCACGACGGGCCGCCAGCGTGACCCACCGGCGGTGGGCCCCTCAAAGCAGAGAGACGGCCGAAGGCGGCCATGCTTCCAACTAGCCGGCCCAAGACGGAGCCGGCTCCCCGCAGCCGGCTCGCCGCCTCCCTCGAAGAGGACGCCCCATTAAGGAGACAAGACGCGGTAAGGCTACAGCGATCGTCCGACAGGCGGCGGTACTGTAGCCGCGCTTACCACGATGAAGCTCACGTCAGCAAGATGAAGCCACAGTGACCAAGGAGTTGGCAGCCGGTGGGACCCACCAGTCGGCGGGCCCCAGCAGCCGGCGCAGAAGCCGGCGAGCGCAGTCACAGACGGCTGGGCCCCGCGCCCAGCCGGATTACCATTGTACCCTCGGGGGGTAGGCTTATATAAACCCCCCGGAGCACCCATGCAAAGGATTCGACCCCCTGCTAGTTCTAGACATCATACAAGGATAAGAAGCAGGCTAGCCATGCCCTTTCTTCCTCCTCCCCCCAAAAACAGCTCAAGGAGCGTCATGTAGCTACTCGATTCATCTAGTGAGCATGCGGAGACCCCGCAGAGCAGCAGTAGGGGTGTTATCTCCTCGGAGAGCCCCGAAGCTGGGTAAGATCCGCCGGCGTGCATGTCTTCGCCTCATCCCGCTTCCAGGCACCGGCGATGTCTTACTGGTTTCCCACAAAGATAAGCCACCCGTTGGCATATGTCGCACCCACCACCCGACATTTGGCGCCCACCGTGGGGCCAGGCGCACCGTCGTCCGGAGACCTGTTCTGGACGGGAACCCTCTTCCTCCCCAGCGAGCGTAGCCAGCCCGGCACGCCCGATGGCGCTTGCCACGACGCGCTGCAAGGCATCACCAGCATCTGCGCGGCAAGCGGCCTCGCCGATCTCCCCGACGAGACCTTCATCCCCGACGAGCTCGCCTCCCATGCGGGCACTGACCGCCTCGCCAACCTTCTCGGCCAGCTCCATGTCTCCAGCGAGCCCGCTGCGGACCTGGAGTCGGTTGGTTCCACCGGCCTGATGCCTGTCGACTCCGACACGGCCTCCTACAACGCCTTCCCCACCAACGTCGCGATCTACAACGACCCGCTTCCTCGAGCTGACGGCCACGATGCTGTCACCGCCGAAGTGATGGTTGTCGGCCACAGTGGCCCGGCCGACGAGAGCGCCCGCGACGCCTCGCGCGCGGCGGCCCACGACTTGTCCGCTCCTCTCCCGGCCGACGCCGACGACGAAACCCTGGAAGCACGCCGCCTCGCCCTCCTCGCAGAGGGCCGGAGGCTGGCCTCCGTAAGACGCCTCACTGAGGCCTACCGGCGCGAGGCTGACCGTGCCGCCTTCGGCATGCCGGCCCCGGGCGGGCCAAGCCGGGCCAGCCTTGTCAAGCAACGCGGCTCCGTCATCGCCGACACGCTGGGAGTCGACCGCCCGGTCTATGCCACTCCGCTCGAGAACTTGCGTGCCGCCCAGGCGGCCGTAGACGAGCTGGATGGCCTGGAGGCCGATGACCTTCCCCACATGACCCGGCGCATCCAGCAATTGATTGACGCCGCCGCACAGCGGCACGAAGCCGACGCTCGCGCGGAAAGCCTTCCCCCGCGCCGAGAGCATGGCGTGACGTCCCGGACGCCGACTACGAGCAATACGCGCGCGCGACGCGAGAAGGAGCCGGCCACCAGCCGCAGCCGGACCCGGATCTCCATCGAGCGGGACGCGGACGGTCATCCCCGAGCCATGGAGTGGCGGGGCGACCCGCCTCCGCCTCCGCCCCGTGGAGAGAGATATCCCGCCTCACCGCCAGTGGCGCACCCGACTCTCAGCGGCCGGCTGGGCCGCCGCGAAGGAATCGGCGAGAACGACGCCCGTCATCGGATCGACCGCCTGGCGCGATCCCTAGCATTGGAAGAAGAAGACGATGTCGGCCCACCTTGCTTTGGCCCCCGCATCCGCGATGAGCCCTTTCCCAAAGGGTTCTCGCTCCCAAGAGACACGCCCAAGTACAACGGCTCCGTGAAGCCGGAAGACTGGTTGATCGACTACTCCACCGCAGTTAGCATAGCCAACGGCAATCGGCGCGTCGCCGTGAAGTACGTGCCCCTCATGCTGCAGGGCACGGCGTGGACTTGGCTCAACAGCCTCAAGCCGCGTAGCATCAACAGCTGGCTAGACTTCACAGAGGCCTTCATCCGCAACTTCACCAGCACCTACAAGCGGGCTCCCAAGCCCAGACAGCTCTCCTTGTGCGTGCAAGGCCCCGCCGAGTCCACTTGCGATTACCTCACGCGTTGGGCCGAGCTCCGCAACTCCTGTGAAGGGGTGCATGAGGTGCAAGCCATAGAATACTTCACAGCCGGATGCCGAGAAGGCACCCTCCTCAAGCACAAACTCCTCTGCGACGAGCCGGCTACCCTCGACGAGCTTCTGGACATAGCAGACAAGTACGCCACCACCGACTCCTCGATGAAGACCGAGCTTCGGGTAGACGTGTCCGGAAAGGTGCTCAACCCGGCGCCCAAGACGCCGGCTGGAGAACCCGGCCGACACTCCAACTCGAACGACAACAAGCGCAAGGGCCCTGCGCCGCCTCCCGCTAGCCGGCAGGTAGCCACTGTCGAAGATGTGCCGCCTGAAGAACGACCGGCGCCCAAGAAGCCCAAGGGCGGCAGGCCGGCTTGGCAGCCCACCTTCTCCTACGAGCGAACCCTCGACGCCCCTTGCAAGTTCCACAGCGGCGCGAAGCCATCCAACCACACGACCCGAAAGTGCAACTGGCTCACCCGAATCTCTAAGGGCGAGGGGCTCTTGCCACCTCCGCCTGCCGGCCCGCCGCCTCCGCCTCCGCCGCCTCCGGCCGCTCGGCCCGCAGTCGGGGCCGTGCATGACGAGTTCCCTGATGAGCAAGCAACCTACGTCGTCTTCACCAGCCAGCCCGAAGACCGGCGCAGCAAACGCCGAGAGCACTAGGAAGTCAGCGTGGTCGCTGCCGACCCCGCTGGACACATGCATTGGTCAGAAAAGCCCATCAGCTGGAGCCGGGCCAACCACCCGGAGGTGATGCCGTCTCCCGGCTCTTATGCTTTGGTCCTGGAAGCCACCCTTGCAACGGACAGACGCGCCGCCCGCTTCTCTCGTGTATTGATAGACAGCGGAAGAAGCATCAACATCTTGTATTGTGACACCCTGGAGAAGCTGAACGTCAAGACAAAACGGCTCACGCCCACTCGGACAGTGTTCCACGGCATCGTACCCGGCCTGTCCTGCGCCCCCATTGGCAAAATCAAGATTGATGTACTTTTTGGGGACAAGGAGCATTTCCGCCGGGAAGCAATCTGGTTTGAAGTGGTGGACCTGGAGAGCCCTTACCATGCATTGCTGGGCCGACCTGCCTTGGCCAAATTCATGGCGGTTCCCCACTATGCATACCTCAAGATGAAGATACCAAGCACCAAAGGCGTCATCACCGTAGCCGGTGACTACACGAAGTCCTCCGAGTGCGCAGCGGCCAGCAGCCGGCTGGCCGAGCCCCTTGTGATCGCCGAAGAGAAGAAGATGCTGGACCGAGTCGTGGCCATAGCCGGCAAGCAGTCGGCCGTGTCCCCCGACCCCAAGGAACATGATGCTCAAGGATCTTTCCAGCCGGCCAAGGAGACGAAGAAAATAACCCTTGACCCCGAGCATCCAGAGAGGTTTGCCGTCATCGGGGCAAACCTGAACAGCAAATAGGAAGGCGAGCTCGCCGATTTCCTCCGTGAGAATCGGGACATCTTTGCGTGGTCCCCCAAGGAAGACCTCAAGGAAACATTCGAGAACCTGCGCCGGTTCCAAATCAAGCTCCACCCCGAGAAATGCGTGTTCGGGGTGCCAGCCGGCCAGCTCCTAGGCTTCCTGGTCTCCGAACGCGGCATCGAATGCAACCCAGCGAAGATCAAGGCCATCGAGAGAATGGCGATCCCCACCAAGCTCCGAGACATTCAGAAGTTCACCGGGTGCTTGGCCTCCTTGAACCGCTTCATGAGCCGGCTCGGAGAGAAAGCTCTCCCCCTCTACCGCCTCATGAAGAAGAGCACTCACTTCGAGTGGAACGACTAGGCCGACCAAGCTTTCCACGAGCTAAAGAAGATGTTGGCCGCGCCGCCTGTCCTCGCGGCGCCGACCGAGAAAGAGCCCATTCTCCTTTACATAGCTGCAACCAGCCGGGTGGTCAGCACCGTCATCGTAGTCCAGCGCCCGGAAGAAGGCCGAGCCCAGCCGGTCCAGAGGCCGGTGTATTATTTGAGCGAGGTGTTGTCCGCCTCAAAGCAGAACTACCCGCACTACCAAAAGATGTGTTACGGCGTATACTTCACCGCCAAGAAGCTGAAGCCCTACTTTCAAGAGCATCCCGTCACGGTCGTATGCACTGCCCCGCTAGCCGAGATCATAGGCAGCCGGGATGCATCCGGCCGGGTCGCAAAATGGGCAATCGAGCTGGCCCCATACACGATCTTCTACCAGCCCCGCACTGCCATCAAGTCCCAAGCACTGGCCGACTTCCTCGTCGACTGGGCCGAGACCCAGTACCTGCCACCGGCTCCCGACTCCACCCATTGGCGCATGCACTTCGACGGGTCCAAGATGCACACCGGCTTGGGAGCCGGCATCGTCCTTACCTCTCCCAAAGGCGACAAGCTCAGATACACGCTCCAGATCCACTTTGCCGCCTCCAACAATGTGGCCGAGTACGAGGCGCTCATACACGGGCTCCGGCTTGCCAAAGAGCTTGGCATTCGCCGGATCCTATGTTATGGCGACTCGGACCTGGTAGTCCAGCAGTCATCCGGCGACTGGGATGCCAAGGACGCGAATATGGCAAGCTACCGTTTCCTGGTCCAACAACTCAGCAGATACTTTGAAGGATGCGAGTTCCTCCACGTACCACGAGCCAACAACGACTCAGCCGACGCCCTGGCTCGAATAGGCTCCACTCGGCAAGCAATTCCAACCGGCGTCGCTCTACAATGCCTACTCAAGCCGTCTATTAAGCCGTCTCCGGAATCCGATTCCATCTTCGTGCCGCCTGACCCCGATGCGGCCAGGTCCGGCTCGAAGAATCAAGTAGCCGACCCCAAAACCCCCGTAGCCGGCTCGGGGACTGCGGTAGCCGGCTCGGGGACTGCGGTAGCCGGCCCGGGGACTGCACCAGCACTACAGCCGGCGGCTGACTCCAGCACCTCACCGCCCAGCCCGCCCACCATGGTGGCAGTAGCCACTTTGGCAGTAGAAGAAGTCGCGGCACCGTCATGGGCTCATTCCATCCTCAACTTCCTAGTAAACCAAGACCTGCCGGCTGACGAAACAGAAGCAAGACAAGTCCAGCGCCGAGCCGGAGCATACACAATCGTCAACAGAGAACTACTCAAGCGCAGCGTCACCGGAGTCCTCCAGCGATGCGTCGAGCAAGAGAAGGGCATTGCAATCCTCGCAGACATTCACCAAGGAGAGTGCGGCCACCATGCGGCCTCAAGATCACTTGTCGCCAAAGCCTTCCGCCATGGTTTCTTCTGGCCGACTGCTTTGGACGACGCCAAAGAATTAGTCAAGCATTTCAAGGGATGCCAGCTCTTCAGCTCCAAGCAACACATGCCGGCTTCGGCACTCAAGACCATTCCCCTCACTTGGCCCTTTGCCGTTCGGGGACTGGACATGGTGGGCCCATTCAAGACGGCGCGCGGCGGCATGACGCATTTGCTCATCGCCGTGCACAAATTCACCAAGTGGGTTGAGGCGAAGCCGATCAAGAAGCTGAATGGGCCGACTGCCGTTACGTTCATCGCGGACATAACAACTCGGTACGGCGTTCCGCACAGCATCATCACCGACAATGGCACGAATTACGCCAAAGGAGCCTTGGCACGTTTCTGCGCAGCCCAAGGTATCCGGCTGGACTTAGCGTCCGTCGCCCACCCGCAGTCAAATGGCCAGGTCGAGCGAGCCAACGGCCTCATCCTCTCCGGCATCAAGCCCCGACTGGTTGTACCTCTGGAGTGCTCAGCCGGCTGTTGGCTCGATGAGCTGCCGGCTGTCCTCTGGAGTCTGCGCACTACACCAAACAAGTCAACCGGCTTCACCCCTTTCTTCCTTGTGTATGGTGCCGAGGCGGTCATCCCAACTGACATCGAGTTCGACTCGCCTCGAGTAACCATGTACACGGAAGCGGAGGCCAAGGAAGCACGAGAAGGTGGCGTCGACCTGCTGGAAGAAAGCCGGCTGTTAGCTCTCATCCGGTCTACGATTTACCAGCAGGGTTTGCGCCGCTACCACAGCCGGAAAGTCAGGCCAAGATCTTTCCAAGAGGGCAACCTTGTGCTCCGGCTGATTCAGCGAACAGCCGGCCAGCACAAGCTCTCAGCCCCTTGGGAAGGCCCTTTCGTCATCAGCAGAGCTCTAGGCAACGACTCCTACTACCTGGTCGACGCACAGAAGCCGAAGGCACGCAAGAGAGACGACTCCGGCAAGGAGTCGGAATGGCCATGGAACGCCAACCTCCTTCGAAGATTTTATAGTTGAAAGGCAGTATGTATCACGCTAACTTTTGTATTAAGTACAAGACAATAGGCTCCCCGAGGAGGGCTCGGGGACTGCCATCCCTTATTTATGAAAGAAAAATGTCATGCTTATGACCTTGTTGTATCATTTACTTATTCCGTCCGGCACCGAGTTCGACTAGTCGGCTCGGGGACTGGCCGACTGTAGTTATATTAGAAGTCCTACCCGCAGTCAGACAAGTAGTGTGCCGGCTCTCAAGCCTTCCCTTGCCAAAAGTCGCAGTTCGAAGAACTGGCTGTCCGGCTGGCAACAGTTAAAGGTAGGAACGACTGCCCACACGAAAAACGGCTAGGGACTAATGGACTAATATAACAAAAGCCGGTCTCTTCCCACACCGCCGACTGGCTACCAGAGTAGCCGGCCGGCCGGTTTCCATTCACTTTACTTTAAATCCAAGAAAGCGCAAGTACTTGCCTCCCCAAAGAGGGAAGGCGGCAAAGGAAAAAGCCTAAGGATAAACAAGCATACGTGAATGGAAACCAAACATGCACATGAGAATATTTACGTTAAAGACCTCCTAGAGGCCAGCATTCAACATAGTTTGGATACACCCCCAGTGGGTGGAACTGCGAAACTTAACAAAAGATTGTTCAAAGACAACAAAGCAGGAAAGACAAAGACGGCAGGTCAAGCTGGCGGAGCGGCCGACTGGTTGGCGGAGACGGTCGCGCCGGCTGAAGGAGCGGCCGGCTGACGAACTTCAGCTTGGTCGCCGCCTCCCGCAGAGGGCGCGCTCCCACGTGCCTCGTTGCTGGAGGCACGGTCGGCCTGAGGTCGGCTGGTTGTTCCACCAGCCGGCTCGACGTCTCCGCCGTCGTCGTCTTCCTCCTCTTCGCCCTCGTCGCTGGAGGCGATCTCCTCCGCCGAGTCCTCGCCCACCGCCGGGTTCAGCCCGAACCATTCCTCCGGCTGCGCGACACCGTCATCATCGATTTCGGGTGCGAAAACGCTGATGTCGGTGCACTTGGCGATCGTTGAAGCCCGCTGGGCGATAGCCGGCCTCACCGCCTCCAGCTCCGCGTCGGCTTCCATCCGCCAAGTGCGCAGCTGGTCCAGGCTCAGGCCCGGGTACCAAGCCCGGACGAATTCCAACGCCCGCCTGGCTCCGAGGCGGGCCGCTGACGCTTTCCAAGCCTCGAAGCGACCAACTGCGACTTCCAGCCAGTCGGCAGTTCGGCTCGGAGTGCGGGGGATCATCTCGCCGGGCCAGAGGGCGGCCAGCACTTGCGCCCCGGCACGTTGGAGCCGGCGAAGAATCCGATGAGCCGGCTGCAACCGTGCCTGGACAGCCAGAAGCTGCTCCTCAAGGGTCCGGTTTGCATCCGGCGCGATGTCGGCCCCCGCTTGCCGGCGCGCCTCGCGATGGGCCTCAATGCTTTGGGCGGCAAGGGCGGAGTAGCCCGGGAAGTAATCTGCAAGAAACAACAAGCAACAGCTCAAGATAAGTCAAAAGACCCAGGTGGCAAGGGGCAGGAGAAGGGCCGAGGAAGGCAACTTACCGTCAATCAAGTCCTCGATCCGGCCGAAGCCTTCGTCCAGGGCTCGCCGGGTCTCAGACCAGCTCGCCGCCTCCATATCATACTCCGCCAGCAAGGTGGCTTCACTTTCCCGCGCCGCCTGCAGAGCCGCTTTGTGACTTTCCTCTTGGTCGGCCAGCTTCTTGGCCAGGCGATCCCGTTCCTGGGCCAAGGCAGTGCACTCGGCCTCTTTGGCGTAAAGGGCGGCCTTCGCTTCGCCAAGCTCCTTCCTCAAGTCGGCGTTGGCCCCTGAAGACAAAGAAAGAAGAAAGATCAATAAGAAAGAGTCGTCAAGAAAGATTCGACCCGACTGCGCAGCAGTCGGCCCGAATCTCGGGGACTACACCCAGTGGGTGCGCTGACGCGCCCCCACAGGAGATAAACAAAACCAAGTACTTACTTCGGCTGTCGGCCAGGTCGTCGGTCCGCCGGCTCAACTCTCGAGCCTGGGAGTCAAAGGCGGCAGCAAGAAGGTTGTGGTATTCCTGAAAGTTTAGAAAGAAAGCAAAGTAAGGTGGCCGTCGAGAAAGATCCGACCCGACTGCGCAGCAGTCGGCCCGAATCTCGGGGACTACACCCAATGGGTGCACTGACGCGCCCCCACGGAAGAAGTCAAGAAAGCAAAACAGCCAAGAGCGAAGGACTCACCCGGATGGTGGTTCGCATTGATAACAACTCTTGGTTGAGCTGTTGCAGCAGGGCGGCTTGAGCTTGTAGCCGGCTCCGGACCCCTTGAACCGCCGCATCCAGCTCGCTAGTCCCCCCGCTGGAAGTCCACTCGGACACGGCGGTGCTGGCCGCCTCCAGATCTCCAGCCGGCTGGCCTGCGCCCGCGGCTCGGCGCAACTCCGGCGGAGCAGCGCCTCCTCCAGCACGCCGGCCCGTCGCCGGCTGCACCTTGAGGCCGGCCCTGCTCTCTGGCTCACCTCCGGCCGGCTCCTCTGGCGTCGCGGACGATTGACCGCCTTGGCCCGCTCCGGTTGGCGCCGCAGGCGGCGCTCTCCTCGCCAAGGCCACGGGGTCCTCCTCCCTCTCCAACAGCGGTGGGTCTTGGATGATCTCCTCCGCCAAGGGCAATGGGGTGTCGGGGGCCACGGCTCGGAGAGGAACGGCGAGCAGCGGAGGCTGGCTGCGCGAGCTTTCCGCCTCCGTCTCTGCGGGAGCCGCCTCCCTCTGGGCCTTGGCTACCACTTCGGCCTGCCCCTTTGCCACCTGGGCGGCCGCCTTCTCCGCCGCCTCGCGCCCTTCCCGCGCTTCACGGGCGTTCCGCTTTGTGGCCTCCCTAAGATCGGCGCGGGGGTCCACGCAGCGGGAGCTCGAAGACCCTCCAGCCGGCCCCACGACGGAGCCGCTCGGGCCCCGCTCAAGGGAAAGCGGCGCCCTGTCCAGCAAGCGAGGAAAAGTTAAGAAGACATTTGAAGAAAAGAGAACAACGACGAGACTGCGGCAAAGCAATTAAAGCCTTACGCTGAGACCGCCTGGGGCTGTTTCACAGCCTTGCGGAAGCGGGCCGCCTTCGCGGCCGCCTCTTCTCGCTTCGTCGCCACGGCGGAAGGTTTGGACTTCTTCGGCCGACTGTCGAAGAGGCCTAGAGCGGCCCGACGCTTATGCGCGCCGCCGGCAGCCGGCGCGACGGACGAGCCCGCGCCCTGTTGGTCGGCCGCCGGCTGGCGACGCGGAGCGACTTCGGTTTCAAAGTCGTCCGGCCAGTCCTCGAAGCTCGCGGTGAACCTTGGGCCTCCGGGCTCGGTGCTGTCCCCCACAACGGCGTCTTCCATGGCAGCCGCCCCCAAGTCCGGGTCGTCAACATCATCCACCGTGCGGTCGGGGGCGTACTGGCGTTCGACCCCTGCCGCCCCAGCCGGCGGCGCAAGAAGAGGGTTCTGCACAGAGAACCGGCTGGTCAGAAGCCGGCCGTCACGAAGCCGGCTGACGACGAAAAAGAAGATAAAGAGAGAAACTTACCACGGGTGGAGGATTTGCGCGAGAGTACGGCGCCTTGCCATACTGCCAGTCCCCGCTGAGCTTGCAATTGGAAATGTAGTTGACCATAAGCGCCACCTCCGCATGGGGCATCTCCCATGTGCTCAGCCGGCTTGGGTCGAAGCGGCCGCTCATCTGACACATCATATGGGGACGGCTCTGGAGAGGAAGGATCCGGCGCTCCACGAAGGCGGCCACCAAGTCGGCCCCGCGCAAGCCTTCCGACTGAATCAGCACCCGAAGCCGGGAGATGGCGGCGTTCCCGGCTGGAGACAACGACCGGGACCGGAAGCTCCATGAGGGCTGCCTTCCAGCCGGCGGGCCGGCTACGTAAGCCGGCAAGTTGATGTAGTCTTCTCGCTCGGCGACGTTCTTCACATAGAAATAAGATCTCTGCTAGACCTTTACCGACTGGATCAGGGGGATGGGCGGGAACGGATTGTTCTCGCTCGCCCTCCTCATGGTGATGAAGGCTCCGCAGGGGGCGGGCACGCCGGCGACGACTGTGCCGAGCTTACTCTGGAAGAACTCTCCCCAGAGCTCCAGCGTGGGAAGCAGCCCTAAGAAGCCTTCGCAGAGGGAGACGAAGGCCGACAGCAGCATCACCGCATTGGGCGTGAGGTGATGCGGCTGGAGGTTGTAGAAGTCGAGGAAGGAATGCAGAAACCCGCTCGCCGGGAGGCCGAAGCCGCGCAGGCAGTGCGAGCGGAAGACGACCCGCTCGCCCTCCTCCGGCGCCGGCGAGATCTCCCTCTCGGGCGCAAGGCGGACCTGAACGCGGTCGGCGCCGGGCAGGCGCCGGGTCTGGCGAAGGAACTCCACGTGATCCTCATGGACGTTAGAGCCGTCCCAGGAGCTTGACAATGCCATGGGAGCGAGGTGGCATGGAGACGCGACGGCGCTGAGACGGGAGGCTGCGGCGGCAGTGGGAGGAAGAAGACGAGAGTTAGGAGGGACGGAGTGGGAGGGAGCGCGTGAACCTCTGTCGCTCCCCCTCCTCCCCCTACTTATAGGCTCACGTGGCGGAGCCGAGGAGGCGTGGCGTGGGGAAGCGTGGGGGTCGATCGTGCCCACTTCCCACGCCCCGCGATTACCGATCCTTAATGGCGAGACGAAAACTGCCTTGAGAAGGCGAGCGGCCCTGTGGGCCACGGGAGATCCGCGCCCGGACCGAGGCTCGCGAGTGGCGGGCCCGGGCCTGCGGCGGCGTCCCATCGCGCGCGTGCGCTCGCAGGATCCTTCCGCCACGTGGCCGCGAGAGGGCCCGTGGTCAGCATGCAGGCCCCCTCTCCTCCCGCCTGCGCGGGGTTATCTGAAGTCGGCGTACGCCCGCGAAGCCGGCTCTTCAGGATAGGAAGCTGACCAAGCTTCTCGTCCCCTTGTTCACCTCGGAGCTCGATCAGCTTCGGGGACTACTGTCGGAGTAAATAGCCATGGGTAGCCTAGCCGGCTTCCCCTGGCACTTCTGCAAAAACTACGAGCCAGCCCGGCTCTCAAGGACCCAAGACATGGGGCCGCCTTCCCCTAGCCGGCTGCGCTCAAGGCCGGCTTTCGGATGGCGGTCCGGCTTTAGCCCTCAAGAGAGGGCCGACTCCAAGAAGCCGGCTGTGAGAAGGCCGACTCCTTCGAGCCGGCTCCCCGTAAAGCAGTCAAGACCGTACCCACAAAGTTTGCACCCACCTAACGGCGGTGCGACGGGGCGTGGCTACAGAAGAGCCTGCCACCCTCGAATCCTGGGGCACGCCTGGCACAGTGCGCCGTACGAGGTAGGCATGACCCGTCCGGCGCAGCACTGTTGCCATGTTGACCCTGGCGTCACCCACGACAGGCCGCCAGCGTGGCCCACTGGCGGTGGGCCCCTCAAAGCAGAGAGACGGCCGAAGGCGGCCACGCTTCCAACCAGCCGGCCCAAGACGGAGCTGGCTCCCCGCAGCCGGCTCGCCGCCTCCCTCGAAGAGGACGCCCCATTAAGGAGACAAGACGCGGTAAGGCTACAGCGATCGTCCGACAGGCAGCGGTACTGTAGCCGCGCTTACCACGATGAAGCTCACGTCAGCAAGATGAAGCCACAGTGACCAAGGAGTTGGCAGTCGGCGGGCCCCAGCAGCCGGCGCAGAAGCCGGTGAGCGCAGTCACAGACGGCTGGGCCCCGCGCCCAGCCGGATTACCATTGTACCCTCGGGGGGTAGGCTTATATAAACCCCCCGGAGCACCCATGCAAAGGGTTCGACCCCCTGCTAGTTCTAGACATCATACAAGGAGAAGAAGCAGGCTAGCCGTTCCCTTTCTTCCTCCTCCCCCCAAAAACAGCTCAAGGAGCGTCGTGTAGCTACTCGATTCATCTAGTGAGCATGCGGAGACCCCGCAGAGTAGCAGTAGGGGTGTTATCTCCTCGGAGAGCCCCGAAGCTGGGTAAGATCCGCCGGCGTGCATGTCTTCGCCTCATCCCACTTCCAGGCACTGGCGATGTCTTACTGGTTCCCACAAAGATAAGCCACCCGTTGGCATATGTCGCACCCACCATCCGACACATATCTCGGTGGGACCGAGAATATTGCAATGGGTAACAGAGAGTTTGCAAGCCCATCTTGGTGAGACCGAGATCCCATCGGTGAGACCGAACTGATTAGGGTTTGGCAGTGGCTTATGACAAGTGAAACTCGGTGGCGCCGGATAGGAAGAATCGGTAGGACCGAGTTTGGCTTAGGGTTTAGGTCATTTGTGGAAGTGGGAAAGTAGCTGAGGATTTTGGAGCATATCATTAAGCACATGAAGCAAGAGGCTCATTAAGCAACACCTCATCCCTCCTTGATAGTATTGGCTTTTCCTAAAGACTCAATGTGATCTTGGATCCCTAAAATGTAAAATGACGAGTCTTGAGCTTGAAGCTTTAGCCAATCCTTTGTCCTTAGCATCTTGAAGGAGTTCCCACAACCTTTAGTCCATGCCACTCCATTGTTGAACTTATCTGAAACATGCTAGATCGAAATGTTAGTCCAACAAGAGATATGTTGCCATCAATTATCAAAACCACCTAGGGAGCACTTGTGCTTTCAAACAGTTCAATCAGTGTCAGATTGCTAGAAGCATATTGTATTGTAGTATCATCATTGTTGGACCTTCCGAAGAAGCGAAGAGCCAAGTGCAAGGTTCACATGAGTATGAACTGTTGAACCTCCCGTAGAGGCAAAGAGCCAAGTGTCGGCGTCCTGGGAACGGGGGTCCCCAGACTTGCCTGCCTGGAGCCCACTGCATGGCTCCGCAAGCAGCCCCGTACGGCCCATCTTCACCAGTAAACACTCAAGACCCTCGCAAGGGGCCGAGCCTCGCGACACGGACGATGCAAGACCTCCTTGGGCGGCCTCACCAGGCTGGCTCGCAAGGGGCGGAGAAACCAAGGCAAGGGGCACCTTGCGTGGTTCCTGTGATGCAAGCCATGACGACCGAGGGCAGGAAGGCGCCAGGCGGGCGCCAGCACGCACAGTGTCCTTGTTTCCTCTTTGGTGCTAAAGAGGCAAGCGCGGGCGAGGAGTCTCGAGGCATCAGGCAAAGGTTTCCATATCAGTGCAATGGGACCAAGACCAGCAGGACGACAGGACGGAGGTCGCCATGGAGCCCAGGACAGCGTCACCACCAGAGCCTTTGGTAGGTGAAGACCACCTTTTATCAGGATAACTTGTACTAGTTGTCTCCCTTCAAATTTGGCCATTGTGGCATCCCTTCCCGCTAGCATTTGGGAAGAGGAACAGGGCCTCTATAAATAGGGCTAGCCACCATAGTAGGAGACAATTGGAAACTAATCCGAGGCCATTCATATCATCCTCATCCACACAAACTCACCAAGCAAAAGAGCACCTCTTCTCAGGAGGTCGTTCTTCCCTTGAACTGTTCATCCTCAGCCCAAGAGGCAATCCAGCACACCACACTAGAGTAGCGTATTACACCACATCGGTGGCCCGGACCAGTATAAATCTTGTGTCCCTTTGTTCTGCGGGTTCGACGCGCCTAGCCTTGAGATAGCGGTGAGTGAGAGTTCGAGGGGGAGGAGAGATCTTCGTGCGCACCTCAGTGTTCGAACCTCAAGGGTTTTGCTGGAACCCAAAATCCGACATTTGGCGCGCCAGGTAGGGGTGCGCTGAAGCATTCCTTCCGTTGATCCATGTTCCACCGCTCCACCACATCCAGGTCAGATGCGCGTCAAGCCCGCGACAAGCACCGGGCCTCCCTCGCCGCCCGTGTCGCTCAGACAGTGTAACACCCACGATGCGGCTATATCTCCCACGTGTCGGAGCACGACTTAGAGGCATAACCGCATTGTAGGCATGTCGCAAGAGGGGTAATCTTTACACATCCCATGTACTGAATAAGAAGGAGATATAGAGTTGGCTTACAATTGCCACTTCACACATTACATAAATATAGCATTACATCATCTAGAATACAATCAATGTCCGACTACAAAACCAAAATAAAGACAACCCCAAATGCATAAGATCCCCGATTGCCCCAACTGGGCTCCACTACTGATCATTTGGAAAGGAAACATAGTAACATCCTGAGTCCTCGTCGAACTCCCACTTGAGTTCAGTCGCATCCCCTGGAATGGCATCATCGGCACCTGCATCTGGTTTTGGAAGTAATGTGTGAGTCACGGGGACTCAGCAATCTCACACCCTCGCGATCAAGACTATTTAAGCTTATGGGTAGGGAAAGGTAGTGAGGTGGAGCTGCAGCAAGCACTAGCATATATGGTGGTTAAAATACGCAAATGAGAGCGAGAAGAGAAGGAAAAGCACGGTCGAGAAGCTACAAAGATCAAGAAGTGATCCTAAAACTACTTACGTTCAAGCATAACACGAGACCGTGTTCTCTTCCCAGACTCCGCCGAAAAGAGACCATCACGGCTACACACGCGGTTGATCCATTTTAATTAAGTTAAGTGTAAAGTTCTCTACAACCGGATATTAACAAATTCCCATCTGCCCATAACCACGGGCACGGCTTTCGAAAGTTCAAAACCCTGTAGGGGTGTCCCAACTTAGCCCATCACAAGCTATCACGGTCAACGAAGGATACTCCTTCTCCCAGGACGGCCCGATCAGATTCGGAATCCATGTTACAAGACATCTCGACAATGGTAAAACAAGACCAGCAAAGCCACCCGATATGCCAACAAATCCCGACAGGAGTCGCATGTATCTCGTTCTCAGGGCAACACCGGATGAGACTAGCTACGAGTAAAACCAAACCTCAAGTTTCCCTGAGGTGGCCCCGCACGCAGCTCGGTTCGGACCAACACTCAGAGGAGCACTGGCCTTGGGGGGGTTAAAATAAAGATGACCCTTGAGTCTGCGGAACCCAAGGGAAAAAGGCTTAGGTGGCAAATGGTAAAACCAAGGTTGGGCCTTGCTGGAGGAGTTGTATTCAAGGCGAACTGTCAAGGGGTTCCCATTATAACCCAACCGCATAAGGAACGCAAAATCAAGGAACATAACACCGGTATGACGGAAACTAGGGAGGTAAGACTGGAACAAAACACCAGGCATAAGGCCGAGCCTTCCACCCTTTACCAAGTATATAGGTGCATTAAAGTAAACAAGATATAATAATGATATCCCAACAATAAACATGTTCCAACAAGGAACAAACTCCAATCTTCACCTGCAACTAGCAACGCTACAAGAGGGGCTGAGCAAAGCGGTAACATAGCCAAACAACGGTTTGCTAGGACAAGGAGGGTTAGAGGTTAGACATGGCGATATGGGAGGCATGAAATAGCAAGTGGTAGGTATCGTGGCATAGGGATAGCAATAGAGCGAGGAACTAGCAAGCAAAGATAGAAGTGATTTCGAGGGTCTGGTCATCTTGCCTACAAAGTTCTCTGAGTTGACGTAAGCTTGATCCTCATAAGCGTACTCAACGGGTTCCTCGATCACGTACTTGTCTCCCGGCTCTACCCAAGGCAAGAACACAAGCAAAGGAAAACCACAATCAACCATGGTGCAATGCGCAAGTAACATGATGCAAAACATGGCATGTCATGCGGGATGTGATATGCAATGCATATGCGTGCTCCGGAAGGAAAAGATTGAACCAGGCCTCAACTTGGCAAACCAAAAGTGCCGCTGGAAAGATGAGTTGATTTCGGTCGAAATCGATATAAAGATCACCGGAAATGGATGCACGGTTTGCAAATGGCAAGCAAAACAATAATGGCATGATTCTGCGATTAACAGCACGATGCCATCTAAAATGCAACAAGAAAATAAGCTACTGCACTCTAACATAGCAACAAAGCACATGGCAGGGATCTACTCAAGATGCTTGACAAAAGATGAACACTGAGCTACGGCTAAATAACAAAAGAGCAGGTTCAAACAAGCATGGCAAAAGTGTAAAAGATATCAGCTTCACACACTTGGTGAAAAAAACAATATGTCAGGATTTAACATCAGGAAGCAATGTTTGGAGCAAAATATCAACATGCTACAGGAACAGGACATAGCAAAGCAAGGCATGGCATGAATCTACTCAAAGCATATAACAGAAGTCCCTTACTGACCATAAGCCAAAAGGGCACAGACAATATGATGGCACCCATGTAAACATAGCAAGTTCCGTTAACAGATTCAGACTTAGCAGAAAACTGGACATGGCATAAAACAGAGTTACGTAGGCATGTTTGCGAGCTCGATGCACTCACCACAAGGCATTTCATGACAAACTAAGCATACACCCAGCAAGAAGACATGTTCAAGAAGCTAACCATGGAAAGAACAACCTCATAGCATGCATGGATCAATTACAACAACCTCGGCAAAATTGATTAACACGTAAACAATCTGCCAGGAACATTTTATAGCAAAAGTAGAGCAAGATTGAGTCATGC
Source organism: Triticum urartu (assembly GCF_003073215.2). Classification (NCBI taxonomy): domain Eukaryota; kingdom Viridiplantae; phylum Streptophyta; class Magnoliopsida; order Poales; family Poaceae; genus Triticum; species Triticum urartu. The sequence goes on from NC_053024.1 coordinate 361,128,844, forward strand.
TAGGGTACTCTATAAATGCAAAAAAAAGACATGGACGGATAGAGCACAACCATATGCCCAAATCATCCTTACTAAACATGCTGAAAAGGGGCATGGATCACTCTGTATCAACATGAATACATGGCATAAAAATAACATCAGGGAAATGACTTAGTAGAATTCTAAGTCCCTGAAATCAGCAACATCACGAGAGCTACTTTGCATGCTTGTGCTAGTCACCACATTGATCACAAAAATACATGGCATACACCCCTGTAAAGATGGCATGGCATAGCCCAAAACACATGCAAAGCTCAAGTCCAAAGGAGACACACAATAATCATGGCAAAAATGACAAATGCTCAAGATCTGCTAAGAATTAGGAACTAACATTTTATAGCACTCTTTCAACAGCATTTTAGGCATCAAGATGGACTCAAACAAGCATGGTGCAATGGAATTAAATGAAAAGGACATCCTAACGAACAATTTGATATATCACACACGCAAAACGGAGCTATGATGACAGAGATATGATGCGATGAACATGGTTAAAAAAATATGCAGAAAAAGGACTTAGGAGAAATCGGGTCAACCCTAGGTTTGCCCGATCCAAATCTGGGCGGCGTGGAACCCGAGGTTCACCGGAGGCTTCGCCGGAGTTGGGGAAGGAGGGGGCCGGACTTGAGCTCGCCGACATGCTTGGACGGAGATGAGGTGGCGGAGAGGGGCGCCGGAGAGCAGTGGGCGCCGCGGCGGAGGAGGAGGCCGGCGCTTGGGTGGTTGGCGGTGAGCGGCGCGGCGACCGGCGAGGTGGCGGCGGCCGGGCGGTCAGCGGGGCGGCAGCGTGCGAGCGCCGGCGTGCGGGAGGAGGCGGAGACCGAGGGCGGCGGCGCGGGGCCGTGCGAGGCCCGGGGCGGGCCGGATCTGGGCCCCGGGCGGCGGCGGCGATGTGGGCGCGAGTGCGCCACGTGGTGGCGCGGGGTTGGCTGCGGGCGGCGGCGCGGACACGTCCGGCCATCTCGGACGCCTCCGGTGGCGGCGGGGGAGATTTTTTTTGGGTTTCTCCGCGAATTTGGAGGAGGGGGCACCTATTTATACATAGAAGGAGCTAGGAGAGTCCTAATGGAGTGCGGTTTTCGGCCACGTGATCGTGATCAAACGGCTGAGAGGATGGAGGGGGTTTGGATGGGTTTTGGTCCACTTTGGAGGGGTGTTGGGCTGCAACACACACGAGGCCTTTACGGTTCCTCGGTTAACCGTTGGAGTATCAAACAGACTCCAAATGGCACGAAACTTGACACGCGGTCTACCGGTAGTATACCGAGGCCTCTTGGCAAATCTCGGTCCAATCCAAGAACGTTTAACACCCGCACATGAAAAGAGGCAAAAGGGGACGTCGGAGGACATAGGAGTGTCGGAATGCAAAACGGACAACGGGGAAAATGCTCGGATGCATGAGACGAACACGTACGGAAATGCGATGCACATGATGACATGATATGAGATGCATGACATGGACAAAAAGCAAAACAAAGACAAAAACCCAACCACGAGGGAATATCATAACTTAGAGCCGGAAATGGCAAGAGTTGGAATACAAATATGGCAAGTTACATACGGGGCGTTACAACACTCCACCACTACGAAAGGATCTCGTCCTGAGATCTAGGACTGGAAAAACTCCGGATATTCGGAACGGAGGTGGTCCTTGCGTTCCCAGGAGGCTTCACGGTCGGAATGATGTGACCACTTCACTTTCAGGAATTTGATAGACTTGTTGCGAGTCTTGCACTCAGTTTCTTCGAGAATAGCAACGGGATGCTCATGATAATACAGGTCTTCTTGGAGATCAATCTCTTCGAAGTTGATGGTGCGGTCAGGAGTCTTGAAACACTTGCGAAGCTGAGACACGTGAAACACGCCGTGCACGTTTGCAAAGTTGGACAGAAGATCAAGTTGATAGGCGAGATCGCCTCTTTTGCCAATGATCTTGAAAGGACCCACGTATCTAGGGGCAAGCTTCCCTTTGATACCGAAGAGACGAGTACCGTTCATTGGAGAGACGCGGAGGTAGACATGGTCTCCGATCTCGAAAGCCAAGTCACGATGCTTTCTATCATAGTAACTCTTCTGGCGCGATTGCGCGGCTTTGAGATTTTCATGAATGACTTTGCACATTTCTTCAGCCTCTATGATCAAGTCATTGCCAAGGGGTTGGCGTTCACCAGTCTCTGACCAGTTAAGAGGGGTACGACACTTTCTGCCGTAGAGAATCTCGAATGGGGCCTTGCCCGAACTCGCTTGGAAGCTGTCGTTGTAGGAGAACTCGGCATATGGAAGACAATCTTCCCACTTCATGCCGAAAGAAATGGCACAAGCCCTGAGCATATCTTCAAGAATTTGATTTACTCGCTCGACTTGTCCGCTAGTTTGAGGATGAAAGGTTGTGCTGAAGCGAATTTTGGTGCCCATGGCCTTCTGAAAGGAGTCCCAGAACTTAGAGGTAAAGATGCTTCCACGATCTGAAGATATCAACTACGGAATGTCGTGCAGAGAGACAATCCTGGAGGTATATAGCTCTGCCAACTGAGCTGTTGTGATAGATTCTTTGATAGGAAGAAAATGAGCCACTTTAGTGAGCTTGTCGATGACAACAAAGATAGCATCATTGCCACGCTTGGACTTGGGAAATCCACTAACGAAGTCCATCTCAATATGGTCAAACTTCCATGCTGGAATGGCAAGAGGTTGGAGGAGACCAGCTGGCCGTAGGTGTTCTGCTTTCACTCTTCTGCAGATATCACATTCATTCACGAATTGAGCAATCTCGCGCTTCATTCGAGTCCACCAATACGACTGCTTGAGGTCATGGTACATCTTTGTACTTCTAGGATGAATAGAAAGGAGTGAATTGTGAGCCTCGTTCATAATGACTTTACGAAGGTCACCCTTAGGAATAACAATTCGATCCTCAAAGAATAGAGTATCTTTGTCATCAAGGCGATAGCACTTGTACTTGGGTTGCCTCTTGGCAATCCCAATCTTCACCTTCTTCACCATGGCATCAAGAAGTTGAGCCTCACGAATCTGATCTTCAAAAGTAGGAGAGACTTGGAGGTTGGCAAGGAATCCTTGAGGAACAACTTGGAGATTAAGTTTGAGGAAAGCTTCACAAAGATCCGGTTGGAACGGCTTAAGAATCAAACTGTTGCAGTAAGCCTTCCTGCTCAAAGCGTCCGCAATGACATTGGCCTTGCCTGGAGTTGAAAGTGCTAGTGATCGACTAGAGGGGGGGTGAATAGGCGATTTTTATGAAAGTCTTCAATACATGGAAGTTTCGAAGACAAACGATAGACATAAACCTATTACCATGCAGCGGAAGGTAGACTACACTAGGCAAACCATAGTCAAGTATTCAATGAAGTGAAAGCATAATGACTAATAGCAGCTAGGCAGTAAGATCAGGTAGGAAGATATTGTGAAGCCAATCAGAACAAGTAGTTACTCAGTGAAGACAAAAGATAATGCAATCATACAATGACTTCACAAGGACCAACAATAAGCAAAGGGAAGGGAAGGATGAAACCAGTGACTCGTTGAAGACAATGATTTGTTGGACCAGTTCCAGTTGCTGTGACAACTGTACGTCTGGTTGGGGAGGCTGAGATTCAACTGAGAAGACCTCATCTTCACCTTATTCCCCTTGAGCTAAGGACACCCAGTCCTCGCCCAATCACTCTGGTAAGTCTTCAAGGTAGACTTCCAAACCTTCACAGACTTCGTTCACCGGCGATCCACAATGACTCTTGGATGCTCAGAACGTGACGCCTAACCGGCTGGAGGATTCACAGTCCTCAAGTGTAATAAGTCTTCAGATCACACAGACAGGAATACTTAAGTGATGCCTAACACTCTTTGGCTCTGGGTGTTTAGGGCTTTATCCTCGCAAGGAATTCTCTCTCAAAGGGTTCGAGGTGGGTTGCTCTCAAACGACAAAAGCCGTACTCTAACTCTGAGCAGCCAACCGTTTATGGTTGTAGGGGGTGGGCTATTTATAGCCACTAGGCAACCCGACCTGATTTGTCTGAAATGACCCTGGGTCACTAAGGAACTGACATGTGTTCCAACGGTCAGATTTCAAACACACACGGCAACTTTACTTGGGCTACAAGCAAAGCTGACTTATCCAACTCTGGACAAGATTTGCTCTCATAGTCTTCACTCGAAGACATAGGATTTTGGTTAAGCATCACTTCAGTCATTCTGACTAGTTCTCTTGGACCCCACTTAATAGTACGGTGGTTCCTATGACTCAACAAAGAAAAACACAGAACGACGAAACTGCTAAGTCTTCATGCTCCATAGTCTTCACGTGATGTCTTCTCTTGTCATAGTCTTCAATGTGAATGTCTTCCATGCCACCTCTGACTTCAATGTCTTCATACATTTTTAGGGGTCATCTCTGGTAGGAAAACCGAATCAATGAGGGACTTCTACTTGTGTTATCCTGCAATTCTCACAAACACATTAGTCCCTCAACTAGGTTTGTCGTCAATACTCCAAAACCAACTAGGGGTGGCACTAGATGCACTTACAATCTCCCCCTTTTTTGTGATTGATGACAAACTAGTTGAAGTTTTCAATGGGGAATAAAATATGTGAAATTGTAAAGGATAGGTTATTGTCTTCATAAGTGGAAAAGGCTCCCCCTGAAGATGTGCATATAAGTAATTTGCTTTTGGTATGCAAATGCACATGGCAGGTTGTACTTGTGGAGATCCTCTTCAACTTATGATGACAATTCATCATGCATGTAAAGTATGTGAAGATAATGACATGCATAATGAAAAATGGACGTCTGCAAAATGATCTAAGTGCGGAATTTATTGTCGCACGTGCGGAATTTATCATCGCATCACAGTAAAGAAAATAAGTAGCAGACGACCATCGAGTTTGAGTGTTACAACTCAAAGAACCAAATGTATCAAAATGCAAGAGTTGTAAACACTAGGCAAAATATAAAACCACCACCCATATGGACCCGCTTGAAGACTATCAAACTCATACGCTTCTCCACCTTTTGTCAGTAAGGACCAAAAAGGTTGGAAGACATAGAGCATCTACTCGTTCCCATGAGGAGTAGGTGAAGCAGCAGGGTCGTCGGTGTTGATAGGCGGTGCAGACGAACTTGGGGCAGTGTCGATGCATGCAGAAGTAGGGGGCGGTGAAGTAGCATCATCTTCATCATCGATCACTCTGGCATTCACAGTTGCCGCGGAGGAAGAGAACTCAGAGTCTTCCAGAGACGGAGTTCGTCGCAGCACAGTCCTTCTTGGAGGTGTGGAGTCAAACTTGAAGCGTTTAGAGAAGCCATCCTCTTGAAGATCATCCTCAGAGCACATAAGTGTCAGCCCTTTCCATGTACGCCGACAGGTTTCATGGGCAACAAAGGCATTCTTGGTGGCAAGATTGTGAATCCTGTTTACGTCCACCAAGAGGCTTTGCATATGGCGCTTCAGCCAGTCATGATGCTTATCCTGTTTCTGATGAAGGGCAACCAGAAGCTCTCGGTCATTGAGAACACGAGATCACTTCTTGAGCCGTTGGGCAATGGTGCTTTCAGTGGCTTCAGTGAGGGCACGATGAGGTGCACGTGTAGTACCAGCTAGAGGATAAACACGAGTGACTGCTTGAACTCCCTCAATGTTTTGAGAGAAGCTTTGATTCTCAGCATTTTGAAGACTAAGGGGCTCCTTGGCAGGCTCTGGATAGATGGCTTCAACTGACATATCGACGTCAGGCAGAAAGATCCGATGATTGCAAGCAGAGGGCTGATAGGTGACAACTGAGTGTAGTTTGATCAGCCACATAATCCATGGAGCATAAAACTTCAAGCAAAAAATGTCAGATCCTGATGTAGCAAGCTGGCGAATGAAGAAATCTTGTGCATTAAAGCTTTTTCCATGAAGAATATGAAAGACCAAAGTCTTCATTGCGCCTTCTAGCTTGGCATGTGGAGAATGTCCTTTGATGGGCCAGAGAGTTCACCTTATGATGTGATAGATAGTACGTGGCAGATACTCAAGGTCTTCAACAAAGAACTCCTTAGGATATTCAGCATCTACAGGCAAAGGCTTCAGCATGGTGAGCATCTGAATCATATTGGGCTCAGGCTTGTGGAAGATGCTTTCCATAGCAGCACTGTGAAGCTGACAACCAGGTTCATATAGATCTCCTGGAGTGGGCAGGCCAGTAAGCTCAATGATATCAAAGGCTTTGGCTTCATGATGAACATTGCCTATCATCCACTTAAGGACCCAAGTCTTCGGATCCCTGTTGTAGCCACGGATATGAAGAGTGGCATAGAATTGGAGCAGCAGTTCTTCATTACAGTGCTCCTTATCAGTGACGAACTGCAGCAAGCCAGACTCTCTGAAGCAATCCAGACCTTCTTCCAAACAGGGCAGACCAGTTATGGCTTCAGTATCAAGACGCATATGTGGGAAAATGCGACCTTGATTGTACAGAATGCATGAGTAATAACTTCGCTGCAGATAGCTCCAGAACCGATCAGAAGATATTCTTGCCTTTGAGTAGGGGTTCTTGGCGCTATTGAAGAAGGTGTTGTGTGCCTTGAAGCCATTGATGTTGAACGATCCGGGTGCAGATGCAATGCCTGGAAACCTGGGCATCCTTGGTATTGGCTTCTGAACCTGAGGCCTGTGCTCAACGTGATAGTCAAACTGAGGACCAGCAGCAGGCGGAGGAGTCAGAAAAGGCCATTTGACAGTGACAAGTTGGCCATAGTTGAATGCTTGCTCGATAGTGTGTGGCCGAGGTGGCGGAACAGGAGCAGTGGCATTAACAGAGGCGTTAGGCTGCACAACAGAGGCTTCAGGAGCAGTTGCACCATTGGCTTCATTGACTTCTGGCACATTGGTTGGTGCAGGCTCCACATTTGCTTCAGCCATGACTACGTCATTGGCTCATTTGTGTTGGTGGTGGCAGCCTCAAGATTCTCAACCTCCACTTGATGAGCTGGAGGGTCGGGCACCGACACGTTCTCCTCGAGAACAGCTTCTTCAGTAATGGGGGAGTACGGACACATTCTTCTTCTTGTTTGTCGTCGGCTGATGCAGCCGGAATGTCTTCAGCAGCTTTAGCCTCAGACTCGGAGACATTCACAGTAGGAGAGGCATCTGGAAACACTTGATGTGCAACAGATTGGTGGGGCACTTCTCCTTCTGGAACGCTCGAAAGAGGGACTTGAGGCCTTGGTCCTTTGCGAAGCCTGCGTAGCGCTGGCGACGCCTGTGGAAATGGAGTTGGCTGGGCCTCAAAGTCATCTTCTTCTTGAACTGATGGGGTTGCTTGCGGTTGGGGAGAGCTTGGAGTGTCTTGTCTCTATGGGTGATCAGCCCATGCTGCATCCTGAGCAGTTGGCGTCAGAGGACGGCCAATGCTGATGAGTTCGCTGTGCGTGAGCACAGGCGATGATACCAGTTGGTGCTCGATCTGAGGAAGGACTTCATCATCTTCAACATTGTCATGGTGACCAATGTCTTCAGCAGCGGTGGGATCAACTGCTGGAATGTCTTCAGTGTCATGAGCCTCTGTGGAAGCAGGCTCATGAACAACCAGTTGGCGCTCGTGGTGTTCAGATGCAGGGCGAACCATTGAGATGGGTTCAACAACTAAGGGCTCTGTGGGAGCAGCCCGATCCTTCTTGGTCTTGCGCTTCTTCTTAGAGGGAGCGACATCAGAAGCTTCAGGATTTTTCCTTTTTCTGGCTTTAGCCTCGACAGTCCTCGTCTTCTTCAGTTCTGAAGCGGTTGACCTGACCTTTGGCTTTGAGCTAGTCATACTGCTTGGGAAGACTATGTGAGCTTCTTCCTGCCTTGGTGGTGCAGATTGGTCAGTTGAGGGCTTCTTCTTCTTTGCAGCCATTCTTGGGTCGATGCCAGGACGACCAAGAGCCTTGCGGTTCTCAGACTCATTGTAGGCTTGCACACACTTGTCAGCCAGGCTCTTCATGCGTTCACGAGAACCTTGAGCTTCTTCACGCTTTTTGAGAAAGGCTTCCTTGAGCTCGTGCAGCATAATCTTGAAGTTTTTCACATCTTGCACGCTGAGCTTGGCCACGTGCTTCTTGAACTGAGCTTTCTCATAGTCAATCTTTTGCTTCAGTTCAACGATCTGCTGAGCTAGAGATAGCTCAGAAGCAATGGCGCCAGTGAAGGCGACACTAAGGCCAATTGGAAGTTGCAGGTCTTCAAAGCTGAGGTTGGGCGTGTCAAACCACTCATCAATGAAGTTATGGATGATTGCCATATCAAAGAGAGGAAAATCATTGAAGATCTCTGCTTCTTCCTTGCTCTTGATTAGTTGCTCAAGAGTGTCATCTGCAAGATCTTCATCGCTGGAGAGATCAATGGCGTCATTACGCAGAATAGTAGCAGCAGTCAGTGCCTGATCAATACTCTTTCTCATCTCAGTCTTCTTGGAGATACGTGATAGATCTTCAGACTGCACACTGTCTTCAGGAGGTGCAGTAGCCAGTGGCTTCGCATGTAAGACCTTTGGTGCACGAGCAGGCTTTGAAGCTTTAGGCTTCTTCAGTTTCTTTGGCTTCGGCGGTGCAGGCGCTTCATCAGATTCAGCATCATCTGCAGGCTCATCCACGGCTGTCCCTTGAACCATGATATGGGTGATGAGACCTTCCAGGTTGTAGAAGGGCCCAACAAGATTGGGTTCAGCTTCGCGGGTGCCATCAGCACGGGGAGCAGAAGGACCAGGGTTGAAGTCTAGTCCCAATGTCTTCTTGTTTTGCTTAGCCGAGTTCTTGGCAAACTGGAAGTTGTGCTTGAACAGATTGTCGTCACGACACCATAGCAATGACGATGGATCAGCATCTGCAGGCTGTGGTCCATGGACCATGCAGGGATAGAAGCCTTGTTCAATGGCTTCATCTCTGGACCTGGGTTGAAGATTTCTGTATAGGATGTCTCCCCATGGTCGCTTGATGGCATTCTTCTTTGCATATTCCTGGGTCACAAACCTGTACTTGAACCATTGCTCAGCCCAGTACCTTTGAATCCATTGGATTCGTGTCTTGCGTTCATTGTAATCCTCTTCTGGGTCTATCTTATACAGCTCTGAGAGGTCATCAGGCAGATCTCTTGATGTTCCCCCTCGACGCTGTCGGCCACCCTTCCTTGCTGATTTCTCTGTAGCCATGATCTTCAAACTGAATGGCTTCAACACGTTCAAAGGTTTAAAAGGCTTCCATTTGCTGGTCAAACAGGAACTGGCTTCGGGAGAATTTATATGATGCTGTAAGAATTCTGCAAATGAATGCAGACTATGAGAACCAAGGGATTCTCCCACGGACATGTACCTGTGACAGCATTAAGGTGCGAAGGAAGGGGAAGAGGTCATATGCATTCTCAGAAGATTTTGAAGATAAATCAGTTTAGAAGACATTGACCTCATAGTGCGAAGACATTCACTCATAGATAGGGAGTTGGTTCCAGATTTGTACGAATCCACGAATAAGTACAAGTGAGGAATCTAACTAATTGTGAAGCATAAGTGAACATACTAGGCATATTATGAGATGCAGTATGAAATAGATCCAACTTGTGTGAACAGAAACTGCTTGTGGTAGAAAGTGATGGATCTATAGAATCAAAGGGGCCGTAAAAAAGAAGTTTTATTTACCACATGAATAACTGCTAGATGGAGTGGGAGAGGAGGCCGAGCAGATCGATCGTCCATGCCCTAACTTGGCGACGGAGGGCACCTACGGCGACGGCGGAGAAGACGATGTCTGCGGCCGGCGTGAAGATGGCATCGGTGAGGTCGCAGCAATTAAGCGCTTCGTCGCCGGCGTCGTCGAGGGTGAGCGGTGGCGCTAGGGTTTGTGCGAGAGTGAAAGAAAGGATAATGACTATGGTGAGGCGTGTATTTATAGAGACAGGGATGGCACAGTGTTATTACACAGGTGCCCCAGGCGATTCACATCTGAAGGACACGTGGCCATCATGCAACATATCGGAGGTTGTTCCACATTCCCACGCACGCCTGGATTTTCAGGTGGTCGTTCCCACTTCTCCGGGTTTCAGGTGAAGGAATTAGCATTGAAAACTAACTTAATGTTTGTCTCTGTATCTTCTGCTGACAAGGACGCAGAGAGGATATTCGACAGTTTCAATAGAATGCATATGATTTGGAGAGATAGAGTTTGAGATAGAAAGCATAGAGAGGTTAGGGTCCGATCACATTCACTTAGTTCAAAAGATTCAACAAGAAGACATAGCTATAAGTGAATGATGTAGAGGACAGAACACTAGTATATATATATAGGGTCACGCTATTCGTCACCCTGGGTGAGGAATAGTTATTCTTCACCCCCTCTCTATTTTGACATCAATGCACCGTACTTTTTACGTTTCGTAAATTATGTCTTATTTCATACATAAAAAGAGAACGTAAGAAAATATCTACTCGCTGTAAAAAATATTTTATGTTAAGTAAAATTACGAATATAAAAACATAGTGTAAAATATACATAAAATGTGATTTTTCTGGTCTTATAACCTACATTTTTGTTTTTTATACAAAATTTTACATATTGAATCGATATGCATGTAACTATTTATATTCTAAACATAATTTATTTAGAAAGCGATCGTAAGATTACCTCGGGTGAAGAATAACTTATTTTGCACCCTGGGTGATGAACAGTAACACTATATATATATAATCAACATAGTGAAGATAATCATGAAGACAGGTTGAGATTGAAACCAAACAAAACGTGAAGACATACCAAATGTAATGCCATGAGTGAAACACTTCAAACATAAAAATTTGGTGGTGGCGTTACCCACCGTATAGGAAGTATTAGACCCAGACACAGCGCACAATTATCGTGGCGCTCCGAAGCCAAATTCCACATTAATGTATTCACACTTGGAATGTAAGTCTTCATTGATTGAAGATATACTTTACTTCGTGTGTTTCACATCTAAGTCATCAATATGCATAAGTGTTAGGATGTGTGCCTGATCACAGGACATTTGAGGATTCCAAGATATTTAGCTCACACCGTAACTTGCAAAACCTCTTCTCATCCAAGGGCTTGGTGAAGATATCTGCCAATTGCTCTTCACTGTTGACGTGTATGATATCAATATCTTCCTTCACAACATGATCTCTGAGAAAGTGATGACGAATTTCAATGTGCTTTGTCTTCGAGTGCTGAACTGGGTTGTTGGCAATCTTGATGGCCTTTCGTTGTCGCAGTAGAGTGGCACTTGCTTCAGATGAATGCCATAGTCTTTGTGTGTTTGCTTCATCCATAGAAGCTGAGCGCAGCAAGATCCAGCAGCAATGTATTCAGATTCAGCAGTGGAGAGAGATACACAGTTCTGCTTCTTTGAAGACCAACATACAAGTGATCGTCCCAGAAAATGACATGTGACTGATGTAGACTTGCGATCCACCTTGTCACCAGCATAATCAGCATCCGAGAATCCAACTAGATCAAACTCTGACCCTTTGGATACCATAATCCTAGTGTTGGGGTGTGAGCCAAATATCGAAGAATTTGCTTCACAGCTAAGTGGTGCGATTCCTTTGGTGCTGCTTGGAATCGAGCACACATGCAAACAGTAAGCATAATATCTTTCCTAGATGCACATAGATACAGTAAAGAACCAATCATGGAGCGGTATACCTTTTGATCGAACTCTTTACCATTGTCGTCGGGACCCAGATGATGTTTGGTGGGCATTGGCGTCGTGAAGCCTTTTCAGTCTTGCATCCCAAATTTCTTCAGGCAATCTTTGAGATACTTCTCTGGAGATATGAAGATGCCGTTGCGTTGCTGATGTATTTGAAGACCAAGGAAGAACTTTAGCTCACCCATCATGGACATCTGATATTGCTCTTGCATCATATATCCAAACTCGTCTGTGTATTTCTGATTGGTGCAGCCGAAGATAATGTCATCCACATATATTTGGCACACAAACAGTTCACCATCATATGTCTTCGTGAAGAGAGTGGGGTCGAGGGAACCAGGTTTGAAGCCTTTGCTCTTCAGGAAGTATTTGAGTGTGTCATACCAAGCCCGAGGGGCTTGTTTGAGGCCATACAGTGCCTTGTTGAGCTTGTACACCATGTCAGGATGTTTTGGATCTTCAAAGCCAGGCGGTTGTGCAACATACACTTCTTCTTCAATCTTGCCATTGAGAAAAGCGCTCTTCACATCCATTTGATACAGAATAATGTTATGATGATTTGCATAGGCCAGTACTATGCGTATGGCTTCAAGTCTAGCCATAGGAGCAAATGTTTCATCAAAGTCAATCCCTTCAACTTGAGTGTACCCTTGAGCAACGAGACGAGCTTTGTTTCTGATAACTTGACCATGCTCATCTTGCTTATTGCGATATATCCATTTGGTGCCTATTATATTGTGCTTGCGAGGATCAGGACGCTTAACCAGTTCCCATACATTATTCAGCTCAAACTGTTGAAGCTCTTCTTTCATAGCTTGAATCCATTCAGGTTCCAAGAAGGCTTCTTCAACTTTCTTGGGTTCAGATATTGAGACAAATGCGAAGTTCCCACAGAAATTTGCTAGCTGTGTTGCCCTTGAACGAGTGAGTGGACCTGGTGCATTGATGCTATCAATTATTCTCTCAATATGTACTTCATTTGCGACACGAGGATGTACAGGACGAAGATTTTGCTCTTGCTGATCATTGTCATCGTTAGAAGGATTGTCTTCAGGCTGAGCATTGTCTTCAGGTTGATCAGGTGCGGAGATGATAAGTTCCTCTTCAGGCTGAGCTTCAGAAGGTATGATTTCTCCAGTTCCCATAAGTTTGATTGATTCACTGGATGGAACTTCATCTAGCACATTTGGCAGGTGCTCTCTTTGTGAGCCGTTAGTCTCATCGAACCGCACACCCACTGTTTGAACCACTTTAGAATGAAAGAAGTTGAAGACTCTGTAGGAGTGTGAATCCTTTCCATATCCAAGCATAGAACCTTCATGTGCTTTTGGTGCAAATTTTGAAGTGTGATGTGGATCCTTGATCCAGCACCTGGCACCAAATACTCTGAAGTAACTGACATTTGGCTTCTTGCCAATAAGGAGCTCATAGGATGTCTTGTTGAGAAGCTTGTGAAGATAAAACGGTTGATGATACGGCATGCAGTATCAATGGCTTCAGGCCAGAACTTTCTTGGAGTCTTGTATTCATCAAGCATCGTCCGGGCCATCTCAATAAGTGTTCTGTTCTTGCGTTCCATGACGCCATTCTGCTGTGCTGTGTACGGAGCTGAGAATTCATGTGTAATGCCCAAAGTATCAAGATAAGTGTCTAGACCAGTGTTCTTGAATTCAGTGCCGTTATCACTTCTGATGTGCTTGATCTTGACGCCATAGTTGTTCATGGCTCGATTGGTGAAGCGTCTGAAGACATCCTGCACTTCAGTCTTGTAGAGGATTATATGCACCCAAGTATATCTTGAATAATCATCAACAATGACAAAGCCATAGAGACAAGCAGTAGTAGTAAGAGTTGAGTAATGAGTTGGACCGAAAAGATCCATGTGAAGCAGTTCGAAGGGTTGAGTCGTTGTCATGATTGTCTTCGAGGGATGATTGACCCTCTTCATCTTTCCTGCTTCACAGGCCCCGCATAAGTGATCCTTCTTGAACTTGACGCCCTCGATGCCTATGACATGCTTCTTCCTTGCAAGGGTGTGGAGGTTCCTCATGCCAGAATGTCCTAGCCTCCGATGCCAGAGCCAGCATTCAGAAGTTTTTGCTAGAAGACATACGGCAAGTTGTGGTCCTGCTGAGAAATCTACCATGTACAAATCATCTTTCCGATACCCTTCAAACACTAGAGACTTGTCAGAGTCCATTAGTACAAGGCAATGATATTTTCCAAACAGCACAATCATGTTTAAATCGCAAAGCATTGAAACAGACATTAAGTTGAAACCAAGGGATTCAACAAGCATGACTTTATCCATGTGTTGATCCTTTGAGATTGCAACTCTACCTAGACCCAATACCTTGCTTTTACCAGTGTCAGCAAATGTGATGTGACTTTTGTCAGATGGACGTAGTGTTGAGTCCATAAGAAGGCTTTGCTTGCCAGTCATGTGATTGGTACACCCACTATCAATAATCCATTCTGAAGCAGCTGGTGTCGTACCCTACAGTGCAGTTAGGGGGGTAGGCTTCATGAAGAGAATTGTGAAGCAAAAACATTTGACGAACCAGTGGATTATGAAAACTTAGGTCGAGATTTGGACTGATAGGGCGAGTAGCAAGCGATTCAGGAACAAAGTACATAATAAGACCATTTGGGCATTTGATCTTGCGCCCTACAAGATGTTTAAGGTCCCCAGCAATAGCGTCAGATGATTTTGGTTTTCGGCTGGAGACCTTTCCCTGCAAAAGAGAGTTAAGCTTTCTTAGCCACCCACATCTTCAAGGGTGGCTTCGAAGCAATAAGTCTAAGTGCAGCATCTGAGAACTTTGGCTTTGGAGCCCTAGCAAAAAGTCTTGCAGGTGGACAGTAGTACTCATAAGAATAAGCATAATAGTTCTTGGTCTTATGAACATGGCGGTTTGATGAAACGCGCTCATATTCACAGGCCTGAGTATGGTTTCCCTGCAAAACATTTGCGTTAGTGCGACTCAGGTGAGTCCTCTGTCTGTATGAAGCCTTTGGACCGTATGAAGCCTGTGGTCTGGGGTTTTTCTTCTTCACCTGTGGTGTCATGATGACATTCACAGGAAGATTCTCCAAACACCTTTTCGGCACCCAGATCTTCTTCATAGGCGGTCCATTCCTGCAGTTAGTACCAATCTACCTGGCAAACACTTCACCATTCTGATTCTTAAACAGTTTATAGTTTGCATCAAAGGATTCATCAATAACAATGGGATTAGCACAAGTGAAGCCAGATAGGGTGGATGGATCCGCTGAAGGTTCCTTTGCAGCAACCCATGTGGTTTTGGGGTACTGCTCAGGTTTCCAGTAAGAGCCATCAACACCCTCTTTCCTAGGGTTTTGGTTCAGGATCTGCCTTTTGAGGACATCACATAGTGTCTGATGCCCTTTGAGACTTTTGTACATCCCTGTTTCAAGCAATGTCTTCAACCTAGCATTCTCATCAGCAATAGCAGTGGTATCCTCAGCAGAGGGGTTAGTTACCACATCAAAAGTTGAAGATATTGCGACAGTAGCAGCAGTAGAACACTCAGCAACAGAAGTAGCGTTGTCACGCTCAATGCATTTAAGACATGGTGGTTCAAATCCTTCCAGAGCGGAACTGATCCGTTCGGCGCGAAGTGACTCGTTTTCCTTTTGAAGATCTTCATGAGCCGCTCTCAATTTCTCAAGATCTTGCTTCCTTTGAAGATAATCATAGGAAAGCATTTCATGAGTTGTTGAGAGCGTTTCATGACGACTTTCAAGTTCCTCATACTTAACGTGAAGATTTTTATGTCTTCAATTAAGGACTGAGATCGATTCATTTCAGCGTCTAATAGATCATCGCTTTTGTCTAACAGTTTTTGAATATGTTCCATAGCTTTCTGTTGTTCAGTTGCAATTTTAGCAAGTGTTTTGTAGCTGGGTTTGGAACCACAATCAGAGTCATCTTCACTAGAAGTTTGATATTGAGCAGTGCGTGTGTTTACCTTGGCACCGCGTGCCATGAAGCAGTAGGTAGGAGCGGAGTAGTCCTTGTCATTTGCATCGGTGTCGGTGATGAAGTCATTGTCTTCAGTGTTGAAGATGGACTTGGCACGTATGCTGTAGCCAGACTCGCAACGCCAGAATCGGACTCCTCCTCAGACTCCACCTCCGCCTCCTCAGAAACGGACTCCTCCTCTGAATCCATTTCCTTGCCAACAAACGCACGTGCCTTGCCATATGAGCTCTTCTTCTGTGATGAAGACTTTGAGGAAGACTTGGAAGAAGACTTTGAGTATTTCTTCTTCTTCTTGTCGTCAGAGTCATATTCCTTGCTCTTCTTCTTCTTGTTGTTCTCATTATCCCACTGCGGACACTCAGAGATGTAGTGGCCAGGTTTCTTGCACTTGTGGCATGTTCTCTTCTTGTCGTCATGAGCAGAAGATTCATCATTTCTTGAGCTTGATCGTGAAGACTTTCTGAAGCCTTTCTTCTTGGTGAATTTGTGGAACTTCTTCACAAGCATAGAAAGCTCCTTTCCAATGTCTTCAGGATCATTAGAACTGCTGTCAGATTCTTCTTCAGATGAGGAGACAGCTTTTGCCTTCAAGGCACGAGTTCGCCCATAGTTGGGACCGTAGATGTCTCTTTTCTCAGAAAGCTAAAACTCATGTGTGTTGAGCCTCTCAAGTATGTCAGACGGATCGAGTGTCTTGAAATCAGGACGTTCTTGAATCATCAGGGCTAGGGTGTCAAACGAGCTGTCAAGTGATCTCAGGAGTGTCTTGACGACTTCATGTTTGGTGATCTCAGTGGCGCCGAGAGCTTGAAGCTCATTAGTGATGTCAGTGAGTCGATCAAACGTGAGCTGGACGTTCTCATTGTCATTTCTCTTGAAGCAGTTGAAGAGGTTGCGAAGGACACTGATTCTCTGATCTCTCTGGGTTGAGACGCCTTCATTGACCTTGGAGAGCCAGTCCCAAACTAGCTTAGATGTTTCCAAAGCACTCACGCGGCCATACTGTCCTTTGGTCAGATGACCACAGATGATGTTCTTGGCAGTGGAGTCTAGTTGCACGAACTTCTTGACATCAGCAGCGGTGACACCTTCGCCAGCCTTGGGAACGCCATTCTTGATGACATACCATAGGTCGACATCAATGGCTTCAAGATGCATGCGCATCTTATTCTTCCAGTAGGGATATTCAGTTCCATCGAAGACGGGGCAAGCAGCGGAGACTTTAATTATCCCTGTAGTCGACATAGCTAAAACTCCAGGTGGTTAAACCGAATCACACAGAACAAGGGAGTACCTTGCTCTGGTACCAATTGAAAGTGCTAGTGATCGACTAGAGGGGGGTGAATAGGCGATTTTTATGGAAGTCTTCAATACATGGAAGTTTCAAAGACAAACGATAGACATAAACCTATTACCATGCAGCGGAAGGTAGACTACACTAGGCAAACCATAGTCAAGTATTCAATGAAGTGAAAGCATAATGACTAATAGCAGCTAGGCAGTAAGATCAGGTAGGAAGATATTGTGAAGCCAATCAGAACAAGTAGTTACTCAGTGAAGACAAAAGATAATGCAATCATACAATGACTTCACAAGGACCAACAGTAAGCAAAGGGAAGGGAAGGATGAAACCAGTGACTCGTTGAAGATAATGATTTGTTGGACCAGTTCCAGTTGCTGTGACATCTGTACGTCTGGTTGGGGAGGCTGAGATTCAACTCACAAGACCTTGTCTTCACCTTATTCCCCTTGAGCTAAGGACACCCAGTCCTCGCCCAATCACTCTGGTAAGTCTTCAAGGTAGACTTCCAAACCTTCATAGACTTCCTTCACCGGCAATCCACAATGACTCTTGGATGCTCAGAATGCGATGCCTAACCGGCTGGAGGATTCATAGTCCTCAAGTGTAATAAGTCTTCAGATCATACAGACAGGAAGACTTAAGTGATGCCTAACACTCTTTGGCTCTGGGTGTTTAGGGCTTTATCCTCGCAAGGAATTCTCTCTCAAGGGTTCGAGGTGGGTTGCTCTCAAACGACAAAAGACGTACTCTAACTCTGAGCATCCAACCATTTATGGTTGTAGGGGGTGGGCTATTTATAGCCACTAGGCAACCCGACCTGATTTGTCGAAAATGACCCTGGGTCACTATGGAACTGACACGTGTTCCAACGGTCAGATTTCAAACACACACGGCAACTTTACTTGGGCTACAAGCAAAGCTGACTTATCCAACTTTGGACAAGATTTGCTCTCATAGTCTTCACTCGAAGACATAGGATTTTGATTAAGCATCACTTCAGTCATTCTGACTGGTTCTCTTGGACCCCACTTAACAGTACGGTAGTTCCTATGACTCAACAAAGAAAAACACAGAACGACGAAATTGCTAAGTCTTCGCGCTCCATAGTCTTCACGTGATGTCTTCTCTTGTCATAGTCTTCAATGTGAATGTCTTCACATACCACCTCTGACTTCAATGTCTTCATACATTTTTAGGGGTCATCTCTGGTAGGAAAACCGAATCAATGAGGGACTTCTACCTGTGTTATCCTGCAATTCTCACAAACACATTAGTCCCTCAACTAGGTTTGTCGTCAATACTCCAAAACCAACTAGGGGTGGCACTAGATGCACTTACAGGAGTATATTCAATACTCGGATTATACTCTTGAATCATTTCGACCCAACAAGTCTGCCTGAGGTTGAGGTTGGGCTGAGTGAAGATGTACTTGAGGCTCTTATGATCAGTGAAGATCTCCACTTTCCTTCCCAACAAGAGATGTCTCCATGTTAAAAGAGCATGGACAACTACTGCCAACTCGAGGTCATGAGTGGGGTAGTTCTTTTCGTTGGGCTTCAACTGGCGAGAGGTATAGGCCACAACTTTCTTCTCTTGCATTACCACAGCACCGAGACCTTGCAGGGAAGCATCACAGAAAACCTCAAATGCTTTGGATTCATCAGGAGGAGTCAGAACTAGAGCTGCGACTAACTTCTCTTTGAGGGTGTTTAAAGTGATGTCACATTCAGGCGTCCAGACATACTTCACATGCTTCTGGAGGAGGTTGGAAAGAGGCTTCGCGATCTTAGAGAAATTCTCAACGAATCTTCGATAATAGCTTGCGAGCCCAAGAAAGCTACGGAGCTGCTTCACATTCTGAGGCGGTTCCCAATTCACAATTGCAGACACCTTCTCAGGATTAACATCTATGCCCTTGGCGGAGATGATATGCCCAAGGTAGAGAACCTCATCGAGCCAAAACTCGCACTTTGAAAACTTCGCATAGAACTGATGTTCTCTGAGTTTGTCCAGTACCAATCTCAAGTGCTTGGCATGATCCTCCTTGTTCTTGGAAAAGACCAAAATGTCATCGAGATAGACCAAGACGAATTCATTTGTGTAAGGGTTGAAGATGAAGTTCATCATGCGAGAGAACGTTGGAGGAGCAGTGACAAGGCCGAAAGACATGAAAGTGTATTCATAGGAACCATAGCTTGTTTTGAATGTTGTCTTGGGGATGTCTTGTTCACGAATGCGAATCTGATGATAGCCCATATGGAGGTCAATCTTGGAGAATACTTGAGCACCTTTGAGTTGTTCGAAAAGCTCATTCATGTTGGGAAGTGGGTACTTGTTCTTTATGGTCTTCTTGTTCAATGGACGGTAGTCCACACAAAGTCGGTCTGTGCCATCCTTCTTCTTCACAAAAAGAACACCACCACCCCATGGAGAAGAACTTGGTTGGATCAGACCCATACGCTCTTGTATATCAAGTTGTTTCTTTAGCTCCTTCAACTCTTCTGGTCCAAGCTTGTAAGGACGTTTGCAAAAAGGTTCCATGCCAGGCTCAAGATCAATGAAAAATTCAACTAGCCGGTGAGGAGGCATTCCTGGAAGCTCTTCTGGAAAGACGTCTTGATATTCACAAACGACTGGAATCTGAGAGATGGCATTCAACTCGCCCTTCTCATTGAGAGAAAACAGTCGAATGGTATCATCACGAGCGGCAAAGACGATCACATCGTCAGACGAGTGTGTCAATTGAATCTGCCTGGCAGCACAATCAAGTTGATCCTTGTGCTTAGAAAGCCAGTCCATTCCGAGAATACGATCGATATCCGAGTCACCAAGAACAATAGGAGAAGACAGAAACTTATAGTCGCCCATCTTGATAGACACATCCGGAACCATCATGCTAGAACTCAAACGCTTAGCCGGAGAAACAACTTGCAATACTTTAGGTAATGCCTTAGTGTCAAAGTTGTGCTCCGATGCAAATGGGAATGACATGAAAGAATGCGATGCACCAGAGTCGAAAAGAACTTTTGCAGCAATATCGTTAACAGGAAGGTTACCCATGATCACTTCTGAAGAGTCCTCTGCCTGAGCTGCGTTCATCATGTTGACCTTGGCATGCTTGGGATTATGCTTGACCACTGCATTGCTAGCAGATCTCATAGGAGGAGGAGGCGGATGAAAGTGCAACTATCCCTAGGTGGTTTTGGTAATTCATAACAACATATAGCTCATTGAGCTAATGCTATTCCAAGATGATTATTTCAGGAAAGCTCAATGATTGGCATGGCATGGATGTGAAAGTGGAACCCTCAAAATGCTAAGGACAAAGGATTGGCTCAAGCTCAAAAGCTCAAGACTCTTCACTTTATATTTTAGTGATCCAAGATCACATTGAGTCTTTAGGAAAAGCCAATACTATTAAGGAGGGATGAGGTGTTGCTTAATGAGCCTCTTGCTTCATGTGCTTAGTGATATGCTCCAAAACCCTCAACTACTTTCCCATATCCACATATGACCTAAACCCTAAGCCAAACTCGGTCCTACCGATTCTTCCTATCCGGCGCCACCGAGTTTCACTTGTCACTAGCCACTGCCAAACCCTAGCAATTCGGTTCTTCCGATAAGGATCTTGGTCTCACCGAGATGGGGTTGCAAACTCTCTGTTTCCCTTTCGTAACTTTTCGGTCTTACCGAAAGAGCGAATCGGTCCCACCAAGATTGCAATGTAAACTCAGTGTTTCCCCTTTGTAACTTTTTGGTCTCACCGAGTTCCACTCGGTCTCACCGAAAGAGCAAATCGGTCCCACCGAGTTTGCCTGACCAACTCTCTGGTTAGCTAATTACCAAATTCGGTCTCACCGAGTTTGTGTAATCGGTCTCACCGAGATTACGTTATGCCCAAACCCTAACCATATCGGTCCTACCGAGTTGCATGTCAGTCCCACCGAAAATATCTAACGGTCACTAGGTTTACCTTTTCGGTCCGACCGAGTTTGTTGATTCGGTCCCACCGAGATTGGAAAACTGTGTGTAACGGTTGGATTTTGTGTGGAGGCTATATATACCCCTCCACCTCCTCTTCATTCGTGGAGAGAGCCATCAGAACACACACACCATTCCAACTCATATGTTCTGAGAGAGAACCACCTACTCATGTGTTGAGACCAAGACATTCCATTCCTACCATATGAATCTTGATCTCTAGCCTTCCCAAGTTGCTTTCCACTCAAACCTTCTTTCCACCAAATCCAAATCCTATGAGAGAGAGTTGAGTGTTGGGGAGACTATCATTTGAAGACAAGAGCAAGGAGTTCATTACCTACACACCATTTGTTACTTCTTGGAGAGTGGTGTCTCCTAGATTGGCTAGGTGTCACTTGGGAGCCTCCGACAAGATTGTGGAGTTGAACCAAGGAGTTTGTAAGGGCAAGGAGATCGCCTACTTCATGAAGATCTACCGCTAGTGAGGCAAGTCCTGTGTGGGCGATGGCCATGGTGGGATAGACAAGGTTGCTTCTTCGTGGACCCTTTGTGGGTGGTTGCTTCTTCGTGGACCCTTCGTGGGTGGAGCCCTGTGTGGACTCGCGCAACCGTTGCCCTTGGGTGGAGCCCTGTGTGGACTCGCGCAACCGTTACCCTTCGTGGGTTGAAGTCTCCATCAACGTGGATGTAGGATAGCACCACCTATCCGAACCACGGGAAAAACATCCGTGTCTCCAATAGCGTTTGAATTCTCCAAACCCTTCCCTTTACATTCTTGCAAGTTGCATGCTTTACTTTCCACTGCTAATATACTCTTTGCATGCTTGCTTGAATCATGTGATGATTGCTTGACTTGTCCTAAATTAGCTAAAATCTGCCAAGAACTAAAATTGGGAAACGGTTAAGTTTTTATTTGGTCAAGTAGTCTAATCACCCACCCTCTAGACATACTTTCGATCCTACAGCGGAAGACGCCTCTGGTTGAAGCATTTGTTTGCATAGTGACCCTTCTGCTGACACTTGTTGCACGTGACCTCTGAGAGCGGCCGGTGATACGGAGCACTTGACCTTGGAGCATGAGACGAAGCTTTGTTCTGAAAGCCTGGGTTGGGTGGGTGGGAAGATCCATTGCCACCTTTGCTCTTCTGCTGATAAGGCTAATGGAATGGTGGAGGAGGCAACCAGAACTTTTGCTACTTAGCTTCCACTTGAGTTGAAGAAGAAGAAGGAGTTGCATCCCTGACTCTCTTCTTAGATGCATCGCACTTGATCTGAGCAGCCTCTTGCTTTAATGCCATGTTGTAGAACTCATCGTACTTTTTCGGCTCAAAAGGCACAAGAGCTAGTTGCAGATCTTCTCTGAGGACACCTCTGAATTGATAAATCATGCTCTTCACGTCAGGGACGTCTTGCTTGGCGAAGCGAGCGAGCCTCTAGAACAGGATGTTGTATTGGTAAACAGACAAGCTGCCTTGCTTCAGATTGCGGAACTCCTCACGCTTACTCTCAACAACACTCTGACGAATGTGGTGAGCTTTGAAGTCTTGGAGGAAATCATCCCAGGTAATCACACGACCTCCTCTGGAATCTTGGTATTGTTGATACCACTCCGCAGCTTGGTCTTTGAGTTGGAACGAAGCAAACTTGACAAAGTCCTCAGGCCTGACGTTGCTACACTCAAAATGTTTGCAAATATCCACGAGCCAATCATCAGCGTCTGTGGCCTCGACACAGTTACTGAAAGACTTCAGCTGGTTTGCGAGCAACTGGTTGAGGGTAGCAAACTGAGTTTGATTGTTGCCATGGCCTTGATTTCCTTGGTTGCACTCTTGCAAGAGTTGCATAATCATCTGCGTGTTGGCGTTGGTAGCGGCCATCACAGCTTGCCATGCCTCCAGAGGTGGAGGTGCTGGCGGAGGTTCCGGATTCTGACGTGTTGGAGGAGCCATCCTGAGGAGGCTAACATCCGTTAGCATCTTGACAGACATATATTCAAGCTGAATCAATGGATCAAAATTGCAACATATAGCCTTATCATTCGAACTAAAATTAATGAATGAATTCCAAATTAAATGATCACACTTCCATAAATTGAGAAGCCACTTAGATAGAGGTAGATAAATAAAACAACAAGGTACGGACATGAACAAATAATTGGTAAGTATTACCCAATCACAAACCAAATATCTGCGGGAAGAAATACTAGAGCTACATGAATTCCTACCTATGAAACTCATGAAATTTTCCGGTTATGCAATCAGGTGTTGGGGATACAGGGGAAGCATAATATCTCACCCAAAACTAGCAAATCCTACATCCAGCTGTATCCGTCTTTCAACACATAACCAAGAAACCTTCGGAAATCATTTACCTCAACCTTCGAAAAGCATCCGTTATACGAGTTATGGCAATACTCCCGAACTCCCGCCCCAGTACTGGGCGGCGTCGAGGTTATCTCACCAACAACTGCATAAAAGAGATTTTCGATGTCGGCGAAACTCATGTATTCCAGAACTGCAACGATAAAATTGTGACGACAACACCTCGGAGCTCAACTCCCCGGGACACTGTCACAACCCCTAAATGTCAGGAGGCACCAAGAACAATGTTCTCGTCACAAAACCATCGGAATGATTCCGAGATACCCGCATGATCCTAAAAAAATTAGTGAAAATTTGAGAAGAGAAGAGTTAAAACTCTACGTCAGGACGCCTCACCAAAGCGACGAAGGGACTGAGGAGTAAACAGAATCCTACTCTCTGATATATATAATCCTAAAAGACTCAAAACATTTTTCTAGACTCAACAACACCAGCGATTCGATCAAGCGGAGGGCTCCTAAGTCGGGGAAGGCTCTGATACCAACTTGTAACACCCACGATATGTCTATATCTCCCACATGTTGGAGCACGACTTAGAGGCATAACCGCATTGTAGGCATGTCGCAAGAGGGGTAATATTTACACATCCCATGTACTGAATAAGAAGGAGATACGGAGTTGGCTTACAACCGCCACTTCACACAATACATAATCATAGCATTACATCATCCAGAATACAATCAGGATCCGACTACGGAACCAAAATAAAGACAACCCCAAATGCATAAGATCCCCGATCGCCCCAACTAGGCTCCACTACTGATCGTCTGGAAAGGAAACGTAGTAACGTCCTGAGTCCTCATCGAACTCCCACTTGAGTTCAGTCGCATCCCCTGGAATAGCATCATCGGCACCTGCATCTGGTTTTGGAAGTAATTTGTGAGTCACGGGGACTCAGCAATCTCACACACTCGCGATCAAGACAATTTAAGCTTATGGGTAGGGAAAGGTAGTGAGGTGGAGCTGCAGCAAGCACTAGCATATATGGTGGCTAAAATACACAAATGAGAGCGAGAAGAGAAGGCAAAGCATGGTCGAGAAGCTACAAAGATCAAGAAGTGATCCTAAAACTACTTACGTTCAAGCATAACACGAGATCGTGTTCTCTTCCTGGACTCCACCGAAAAGAGACCGTCAAGCTACACACGCGGTTGATCCATTTTAATTAAGTTAAGTGTCAAGTTCTCTACAACCGGATAATAACAAATTCCCATCTGCCCATAACCACGAGCATGGCTTTCAAAAGTTCAAAACCCTGCAGGGGTGTCCCAACTTAGCCCATCACAAGCTCTCATGGTCAATGAAGGATACTCCTTCTCCCAGGATGGCCCGATCAGACTCAGAATCCCGGTTACAAGACATCTCGACAATGGTAAAACAAGACCAGCAAAGCCACCCGATGTGCCAACAAATCCCGACAGGAGTCGCACGTATCTCGTTCTCAGGGCAACACCGGATGAGACTAGCTACGAGTAAAACCAAACCTCAAGTTTCCCCAAGGTGGCCCCGCAGGCAGCTCGGTTCGGACCAACACTCAGAGGAGGATTGGCCCGGGGGGGTTAAAATAAAGATGACCCTTGAATCCGCGGAACCCAAGGGAAAAAGGCTTAGGTGGCAAATGGTAAAACCAAGGTTGGGCCTTGCTGGAGGAGTTTTATTCAAGGCAAACTGTCAAGGGGTTCCCATTATAACCCAACCGCGTAAGGAACGCAAAATCAAGGAACATAACACCGGTATGACGGAAACTAGGGCGGTAAGAGTGGAACAAAACACCAGGCATAAGGCTGAGCCTTCCACCCTTTACCAAGTATATAGGTGCATTAAAGTAAACAAGATATAATAATGATATCCCAACAATAAACATGTTCCAACAAGGAACAAACTCCAATCTTCACCTGCAACTAGCAACGCTATAAGAGGGGCTGAGCAAAGCTATAACATAGCGAAACAACGGTTTGCTAGGACAAGGAGGGTTATAGGTTAGACATGGTGATATGGGAGGCATGAAATAGCAAGTGGTAGGTATCGCGGCATAGGCATAGCAATAGAGCGAGCAACTAACAAGCAAAGATAGAGGTGATTTCAAGGGTCTGGTCATCTTGCATGCAAAGTTCTACGAGTTGACGTAAGCTTGATCCTCGTAAGCGTACTCAACGGGTTCCTCGATCACGTACTCGTCTCCCGGCTCTACCCAAGGCAAGAACACAAGCAAAGGAAAACCACAATCGACCATGGTGCAATGCGCAAGTAACATGATGCAAAACATGGCATGATACGCGGGATGTGATATGCAATGCATATGCGTGCTCCGGAAGGAAAAGATTGAACTAGGCCTCAACTTGGAAAACCAAGAGTGCCGCTGGAAAGATGAGTTGATTTCGGTCGAAATCGATATAAAGATCACCAGAAACGGATGCACGGTTTGCAAATGGCAAGCAAAACAATAATGGCACGATTCTGCGATTAACAGCACGATGCCATCTAAAATGCAACAAGAAAATAAGCTACTGCACTCTAACATAGCAAAAAAGCACATGGCAGGGATCTAATCAAGATGCTTGACAAAAGATGAACGCTAAGCGGTGATCCAGGGGCGTCGTCCTCGCGAGCTTGCGACGCCCCTCCTGAGGCACCAGTCGCTGATGAGATGCGGCATGCGGCTCCCGAGGCCGAGGCTTCAGGAGCCTCAGGGGGTTGCAGCGAGAGAGAGCCGAGCTGTTCACCGCAGCCGGGCTCCCCTGAAGCCATCCCTCTTGGTTCTTCTTCGACTCCGCCGCGCTCCGTCCGTCACGTCCAGTGCTTCGGTTGCCTTTGCGTGGACTTCGAGGAGCTCCGCAAGAGGAAGGGATACCCTAGCGATGGCAGCATCTTCGGACCGTTGAAGCGACGGAAGTACATCGCCATCGACGAGTAAGTACCCGTCCTTGGTGATCTTCTATGTGCCGCCTTCCTTTCCTGACGATTGTCCCCTTAGATCCCCCTCTGCTAAGGCCACAAAATCTCTAGAGAAGCAGCTCCTCTCATCCCATCGCACTCGCCAAGCTTCAGTGCTTCAGGTTCAGACGCTGCCCATGGTGTGGGGTCAGTCTCAGGAGCTGGTCCGTCATCAAGGCGCCCCGAGCTTACACCTTCGCCGTCCTTTCTACGCGGCCTTGCTCGGAGCGTAGCGGGTGTGCCAAGGGCTCCTCCCTTGGTCACGGTTGGTAGATGGCTAGCCTCGATGCTGGAGCCTCCTTCAAGCAGCGGGCCTTGTTCGGTCCAGCCCCTCGCGAGGGTCAGCTCGTGCCTGGGGCCGCGCCAGCCCCAGCCCCAACCGGGAGATGGCGCGCCACTTGATGCTCCACCCACAGCCCCCGAGGCGGAGGACGAGATGGGGCGAGCGTTCGAGCTCTAGCGCGGGCGCAACGTGGTCCGCCACGAGCTCTTCCAGGAAGCGATGGGCACGATGAACCGCCTTGGTGAAGAGCTTGCTGACATCAACTCCCGTCTTGAGGCCGAAGGTCTTCGGTTGGTGGAGCAGCGGCGCAAGCTGCGAGTGGCCATCAACCTTGGCCGTTATCATCGCGACCTCGAGAACGCGAAGGCTGAGGTGTCCCGCAAGATTGCCAATGAGGCCCGCTCGCGAGCTTTGGAGGAAGCTCACGAGGCCGATCGCCGCCGTGAGGCTGTGAAGGAGCGCGCGTGGGAGCTCCAGGCCTGGAGCACGTCCCTTGAGCAGCAAGTCGAGGCGCGCGGGGCTGCCCTTGCGTCGATGAGGGGGACGCCTTCGGAGGAAGAGGAGGTCTGGCGGCGCGAGGAGACGCTGGCCCTGGAGGCCGTGGCGCGCAACCTCGAGCTCGAGCGGCTGGAGATGAGGGAGTGTCAAGTCGCTCAAGCTGAAGATGTCGTCGGGGCCCACGAGGCCGGAGTCCAAGAAGAGATCAATCGTCGGGTAGCCATGGTTCGCGCTGATCTGGAGGGCAGGTACGGCTTGAGGCTAGAGCTCGCCGGACAGGAGGGTGCGGGCAGGGCCGCCGCCCTCAGGCCCAGGTTGGACGAGGCCGAGAGGCGTGCTGAGGCCACAGCCGCCGCCCTGGTTACGGCACAGGAGGACTTGTCCTCCTCCCGCGTGGAGTTGCTTTCCCTCCGGAGACGAATTGACGACGCCGAGGCCATCGCTCAGCAAAACAGAGAGGAAGTGCTCCAACACCGAACGCTGGAGCGCGAGCAAGCTCGTATGCTTCAAGATCTTCGGAACAAGGCCAACACCGCCCTGGGCTATATCTGCGACGAGAATGCCCCGACCCCTCACTCAAGTGACTACGCCAGCCACCTGACCTTCTTCACCGAGGTGGTGATGCGCCTGGAGGCTCAATCTGCCAGAGCTCGGCAGCTTGTGGAAGAGAGGGGTCGTGGCCTGCTTCAGCGCGCCTTCTGTCGCGTCTTCAGCCACCTCCTGAACGCCTACCCCAACTTCGAATTTGATGCCGCCATTGCTCATGTGCCCATTGCCGTCCGGGGCGACTTGGCACGTTGGGTAGAGGATCATGTCGACGCGTTGGTGAGGGCCTTCACCTTGGAGAACGATGGGGTGGTGGTCATCGCAGACGAAGGTGATGTGGTCAACGATGGCGATGGGGGCGTCGCCGACGGCGGCGACGATTCTGACGAAGGTGATGACGATGCGAGCGATGCATCCCTGGACGACATAGCGAGCAATATCTCTGGCTGATCCCATATTCTCCTGTTGTTCTATTCTGCACGCAAAACCCGTGTGTGGCCCTTGGAAAACTTATGAGAGCATTTTGAGAGGGGGAGCCCCTCGTGTAAGCAAATCATAGTTTTTACTTTCCTACGCAATGTGGGTATGTGTCCTTGTGAGCTCGTGAAGCTGGGGTTGAGTTTCCAGACGTGTATTACCTTAGTCAGCACCTGCTTAGGGCTAGGTCTTGAGGCAACGAGTTCCTGAGAATCCTGAGGAGCTTATCACCCTGTGTGAAGGGGGGCCCGAAAGGGGTGAGCACCAGGCGTAGTGCTAGCGCATGCTCTGCACGGTCCGGCTCACGAGGAGCTTCACGAGGGACAGGCGACGGACGTGAGTCCCAAACCAAACAAGATCCAGAAGGCGAAAAACGGCTCGAACGAGAAAGGCACCCCCCGCGCGCAACGATAAAATTTTTGCTTCAACTTAAGTCCAGAATCAGAAAGCAAAGCCACAGAAAGAGAGATCCAAAGCAAAAGGCCGCATCCGGCACCTAGTCTCGTCTTCGGGTCTTCAAGTCTTCTCACCAACGCGGAGCTAAGTGTTGTCCACTAGGCATGGGAGGGAGCCCCAGGGCCTGCGGCTGGCGCTCCTGAGACTCCGGGGCATGTATAGCTCCAACTCATTATTACGTGAGAGTGTCACGGGCGGCGAGCTTCACAAGCACCGGGCCTTCTTCACCGGTACTGGCCTTGCTTCATATCTCCAGACGAGGGCCCCGCCTTGCGCCACTCTTGACCTCCTTTGAGCCGGTCGGAGACCAGGACGGCACAAAGGAGGGAAAGAGGACGCCAGCGGTTCCCTCGGCGACCACGGATCCTCTGCCGGTGGAAGGGTCGTTGAAGCCACCCCGGCAGAGGGCCTACCTCCGGGTGTCCCCTGGTTTCGCGTGCCTTGGGGAGGGGCCTTGCTCCTGGCTCCCTCTCGGCGGCCCCCAGCGTGTCTCCCTTGTTGAGACGGGTGCCGCCGTGCCGGGGTCATTGATCGGTGCTGCAACCTGATTCATCTGTAGCCCATGGTTAGCATAAGCCTGTTCCTGAGAGGTTAGCGGTACCCTGTAGTTGCCATCGTCGGCGCAATCGATGTGGTTCTCCGCTGGCTCTTGGAAGGCTTCGACTCCTAGTGCCCCTTCTCCCCAATCTTCTCCAATGAATGAGCCGATGTCGTCCTCTGGTGCGTACCCTTGGTCCATCATGCGGGGCACGTAGGCTTCCAGGGCCGTCACCCTGAACACCTCGTCATGGTGCCCCACACTCCATGTTGCTCCGACCATGATGGCGTCCTGGGGATGATAATACGGCATCCGGCTGGGACCATGGGGGTGACGCTTGCGCTCGTGCTTCTCGAGGGCGGCATGGGGGGATTGGAGCCCCCTACGCCGCTAGCCATGCTAATGTTGGCGAAGCCCCCGGGCGTAGTCGACGGCGCGCAGATGTGGTGAGGCTCGCCGCACGACCTTGCATTGGCCTGGGGGAGTCGATAGCTGAAGGGTGGCACTCCCGACACTGCTGCATCCAGCAGCTCAGCAACACGCTCAAGCAGTGTGTCCCGGCCGCTCTCCATCAGCCTGCATCACAGCAGCTCCCTTGCCACTATGAGTGCCGCCCGCATGTTCGCTTGCTCCCGCCGTGATTGCGGCGCCGTTGCCGCGGCGTGACTCGCTGCTCTCACCGCGGCTCGTGCATGCCGCGGGGTGAGGGTGGATGATGCTTGGCTGCGCTGTCCACGCCCGGCGGAGCTTGGTGACGCCCGTGCCACTTGGGGTGCGGGGTCGAGATATTCATGGGCAGGCGGCGTCGTCCGGGCCTGCCAGGCTGCCCAGCGGTCGGATCCGGCTCTTGGGTCGCCAGACATCGTAGCCGGTGAACGTCTGAGAGCTGATTGGCGGAGAATGGATCCGGCGCACCCCTACTTGGCGCGCCAAATGTCAGGATGTGGGGTTCCGGCAAACCCTTAAGGTTTGAACACTGGGGTGCGCGCGAAGTCTTTCCCTCCAACCGGTCTACGCTCTAGCTTGCTAAGATCATGCGGACGAACTCGACGAACTCACAACACAGAAAGACACGGGATTTATACTGTTTCGGGCCACCATTGTGGTGTAATACCCTACTCCAGTGTGGTAGTGGTGGATTGCCTCTTGGGCTTATGATGAACAATACAAGGGAAGACCGACCTCCTGAGGTTGAGGCGTTCTTGAGCTCGGTGAGCTTGTGTGCGGGGGGTAGTCTCTCTCGAGCTAAGATTTCATCAGGTCCCTTACTATGGTGGTGGCTAGTCCTATTTATAGAGGCCCTGGTCCTCTTCCCAAATATCGAGCGGGAAGGGTGCCAACAATAGCGGGCTAATTTGAAAGGGGACTGCTAGTACAAGCTATCCTAACAAAAGTAGTGTTCGCCTGCACAAAGTTCTGGTGGTGACGCTGTTCTGGGCTCCACTATGACCTCCGTCTTGCAGTCCATGGTCTTGGTCTTGTTGCACCGAAATGGAAACCTTTGCCTGAGGCCTCGGTACTCCGTGGCTGCGCTTGCCCCCTTTGCACCAAAGAGGAAACAAGGATGTTGTGCGCCTGGCGCCCGCCTGGTGTCGATCGTCATGGCTCGCATCACGAGAGCCTCGTGAGGTTCGCCTCGCCTTGATATCTCCGCTCCTCGTGAGCCTACCTTGCTAGGACACTCCAGAGGAGGTCTTACATCGTCTGCCTCGCGAGGGTCTTCGGCGCTTTGTTGGTGAAGATGGGTCGTACGGCCCACTGGCTCAGCCACGCCGTGGGCTGCAGGCAGGCAAGTCTGGGGACCCCCATTCCCAAAACGCCGACAAAATCATCAACCAATGTAGTAGTAAATGATGAGTTCCCGAAGATTTTTTTTCGAAAGTACTCAATAATGGGCTCGTTTTCCTCAAGAAAATTGTGTTTGCGAATGTATTAATTGGAATGCATGCGTGAGGAACAAATGACTAGAACTTTTACACGCATTGGTAACTTATTTCTTAATTCTTGCATGCAACATTTTAATGAAGCTTGAAATATGAACATGTCAATGGGAGGGAGTAAAATCCACAAGCATGCATGCATGCATGGAACATGCAACACTCACACGTACACATGGACACGCACAACACTCACGCACCCATGTGGCACACAGTACACGACGCAACACACACGCTCATGCTCAAGTGCTCAACCTACTCCCTATGTCCGTGAAAGACTGTATATATAGAGATTTACACATTGACCAGGGCATAATTAATGCCTAGAAGTAGCAGACTTATGTGTGCATTCGACGATCGAGACTAGCCACAGTGGAGAGTAACATACACTATTAACATACACATATCCCTAGACTATGTTACTGCCTTCATAGTGGGTAGTAACATAAGTGTGGTAACATGCAAATTTTCATTTATTAGGTTATAGACTCATATTGCATTGGGACATGTGATGTTACAGTAACTAACTAAGTTAGTACTCAAACTACCTTTCTCCTCATTAACTCATTGCCACATAAGCAAATTTGATGAGTTGGACTCGATGTTACTGCTGAAGTTACTCCCACTATGAAGATTAAATGAAGGTTGTCGCATGCTGTAATTAAGGATAGACATGTAGCCTATAGCTAGAGCACAAGTTGGTGTATTAGTCAATCAATATCGATTAGATTAAAGGCTAAATGCATTGGAAGTGTAGATGAACGCTCTTTGTTTTTGAGCCGATGTACACTCTTTGTTGGAAGACCGAGGGAGTACATGTGCATGCACTCACATACACAGCCATGGTGGTTCGCGCGCAAGGGTTGGACTCCTGTCACACCTGCGTAAAGTTTTGTTTAACTGATTTCTTTGCTATGCCAATTGACAGGTGGGACCCAGAAACCATGTGACTATTTAACTAGTCAACAAAGTGCCACGTCGAGTATGTGGCCGGTCAGTAGGGTGCAATACGGTGCTCTACGATGAGCTAGTGATTGTATAATCACCGCAAAACTATATAGTGACCGTAAAGAGTGTATTGCTACATACGTTGACCGCTAGTGTATTTTTTTTTTCAAATTAAGCCATATTAATCGGAAAGGACGCAGTATGGACTAGTACTAGTACTGCTTTGGTGTGTCTCGTCAACTCGCCGAACGAGGAGAAGCTTGCTTACTACGCCTCTCCCTCACCCCCGCGCATGGTGGCTCGTAGGACGAGGAGAGGGTTTTGACTACAGTGCCCTCTCCCTCTCACTCGCCCTCGCCCTCGCGGTGGACGTGTAACAGTTCAATCAGTGTCAGATTGCCAGAAGCATATTGTATTGTAGTATCATCATTGTTGGACCTTCCGAAGAAGCGAAGAGCCAAGTGCAAGGTTCACATGAGTACGAACTGTTGAACCTCCCGAAGAGGCAAAGAGCCAAGTGTCGGCGTCCTAGGAACGGGGGTCCCCAGACTTGCCTGCCTGGAGCCCACGGCGTGGCTCCGCCAGCAGCCCCGTACGGCCCATCTTCACCAGCAAACACTCAAGACCCTCGCAAGGGGCCGAGCCTCGTGACACGGACGAGGAAAGACCTCCTTGGGGGCGGCCTCACCAGGCTGGCTCGCACGGGGCAGAGAAATCAAGGCAAGGGGCAGCTCGCGTGGTTCCTATGACACAAGCCATGACGACCGTGGCCAGGAGGGCGCTAGCACACACAGTGTCCTCGTTTCCTCTTTGGTGCTAAAGAGGCAAGCGCAGACGAGGAGTCTCGAGGCATCAAGCAAAGGTCTCCATATCAGTGCACCGAGACCAAGACCAGCAGGACGGCAGGAAGCAGGTCGCCATGGAGTCTAGGACAATGTCACCACCAGAGCCTTTGGCAGGCGAAGACCACCTTTTATCAGGATAACTTGTACTAGTTGTCTCCCTTCAAATTTGGCCATTGTGGCATCCCTTCCCACCAGCATTTGGGAAGAGGAACAGGGCCTCTATAAATAGGGCTAGCCACCATAGTAGGAGGCAATTGGAAACTGATCCGAGGCCATTCAGATCATCCTCATCCACACAAACTCACCAAGCACAAGAGCACCTCTCCTTAGGAGGTTGTTCTTCCCTTGTAACTATTCATCCTCAGCCCAAGAGGCAATCCACCATACCACACTGGAGTAGGGTATTACACCACATCAGTGGCCCGAACCAGTATAAATCTTGTGTCCCTTTGTTCTGCGGGTTCGACGCGCCTAGCCTTGAGATCGCGGTGAGGGAGAGTCCGAGGGGGAGGAGAGATCTTCGTGCGCACCTTAGTGTTCGAACCTCAAGGGTTTTGCCGGAACCCAAAATCCGACATTTGGCGCGCCAGGTAGGGGTGCGCTGAAGCATTCCTTCCGTTGATCCATGTTCCACCGCTCCACCACATCCATGTCAGACGTGCGTCAAGCCCGCGACGAGCACTGGGCCGCCCTCTCCGCCCGTGTCACTCAGACAGTGTAACACCCATGATGCGGCTATAAATCCCACGTGTCGGAGCACGACTTAAAGGCATAACCGCATCGTAGGCATGTCGCAAGAGGGGTAATCTTTACACATCCCATGTACTGAATAAGAAGGAGATACAGAGTTGGCTTACAATCACCACTTCACACAATACATAAATATAGCATTACATCATCTAGAATACAATCAAGGTCTGACTACGGAACCAAAATAAAGACAACCCCAAATGCATAAGATCCCCGATCGCCCTAACTGGGCTCCACTACTGATCGTCTGGAAAGGAAACGTAGTAACATCCTGAGTCCTCGTCAAACTCCCACTTGAGTTCAGTTGCATCCCCTGGAATGGCATCATCGGCACCTGCATCTGGTTTTGGAAGTAATCTATGAGTCACGGGGACTCAGCAATCTAACACCCTCGCGATCAAGACTATTTAAGCTTATGGGTAGGGAAAGGTAGTGAGGTGGAGCTGCAGCAAGCACTATGATATATGGTGGCTAACATACGCAAATGAGAGCGAGAAGAGAAGGCAAAGCACGGTCGGGAAGCTACAAAGATCAAGAAGTGATCCTAAAACTACTTACGTTCAAGCATAAAACGAGACCATGTTCTCTTCCCGAACTCCGCCGAAAAGAGACCACCACGGCTACACGCGCGGTTGACTCGTAATCCCGGTTACAAGACATCTCGACAATGGTAAAACAAGACCAGCAAAGCCACCTGATGTGCCGACAAATCCCGATAGGAGTCGCACGTATCTTGTTCTTAGGGCAACACCGGATGAGACTAGCTACGAGTAAAACCAAACCTCAAGTTTCCCCAAGGTGGCCCTGCAGGCAGCTCGGTTCGGACCAACACTCAGAGGAGCACTGGCCCGGGGGGGTTAAAAGAAAGATGACCCTTGAGTCCGCGGAACCCAAGGGAAAACGGCTTACGTGGGCAATGGTAAAACCAAGGTTGAGCCTTGCTGGAGGAGTTTTATTCAAGGTGAACTGTCAAGGGGTTCCCATTATAACCCAACCGCGTAAGGAACGCAAAATCAAGGAACATAACACCGGTATGACGGAAACTAGGGCAGTAAGAGTGGAACAAAACACCAGGCATAAGGTCGAGCCTTCCACCCTTTACCAAGTATATAGGTGCATTAAAGTAAACAAGATATAATAATGATATCCCAACAATAAACATGTTCCAACAAGGAACAAACTCCAATCTTTACTTGCAACTAGCAACGCTATAAGAGGGGCTGAGCAAAGCGGTAACATAGCCAAACAACGGTTTGCTAGGACAAGGAGGGTTAGAGGTTAGACATGGAGATATGGGAGGCATGAAATAGCAAGTGGTAGGTATCGCGGCATAGGCATAGCAATAGAGCGAGCAACTAGCAAGCAAAGATAGAAGTGATTTCAAGGGTCTAGTCATCTTGCCTGCAAAGTTCTTCGAGTTGACGTAAGCTTGATCCTTGTAAGCGTACTCAACGGGTTCCTCGATCACGTACTCGTCTCCCGGCTCTACCCAAGGCAAGAACACAAGCAAAGGAAAACCACAATCAACCATGGTGCAATGCGCAAGTAACATGATGCAAAACATGGCATGATACGCGGGATGTGATATGCAATGCATATGCGTGCTCCGGAAGGAAAAGATTGAACCAGGCCTCAACTTGGCAAACCAAGAGTGCCGCTGGAAAGATGAGTTGATTTCGGTT
The DNA here is from genome assembly GCF_003073215.2 of Triticum urartu. Taxonomy (NCBI): domain Eukaryota; kingdom Viridiplantae; phylum Streptophyta; class Magnoliopsida; order Poales; family Poaceae; genus Triticum; species Triticum urartu. The sequence goes on from NC_053024.1 coordinate 361,164,138, forward strand.
GAAATCGATATAAAGATGACCGGAAACAGATGCACGGTTTGCAAATGGCAAGCAAAACAATAATGGCACGATTCTGCGATTAACAGCACGATGCCATCTAAAATGCAACAAGAAAATAAGCTACTGCACTCTAACATAGCAACAAAGCACATGGCAGGGATCTACTCAAGATGCTTGACAAAAGATGAACACTGAGCTATGGCTAAATCACACAAGAGCATGTTCAAACAAGCATGGCAAAAGTGTAAAAGATATCAGCTTCACAGACTTTGTGAAAGTAACAATATGTCAGGATTTAACATCAGGAAGCAATGTTTGGAGCAAGATATCAACATGCTACAGGAACAGGACATAGCAAAGCAAGGCATGGCATGAATCTACTCAAAGCATATAACAAAAGTCCCTTACTGACCATAAGCCAAAAGGGAACAGACAATATGATGGCACCCATGTAAACATAGCAAGTTTCGTTAACAGATTCAGACTTAGCAGAAAACTGGACATGGCATAAAACAGAGTTACGTAGGCATGTTTGCGAGCTTGATGCACTCACCACAAGGCATCGCATGACAAATTAAGCATACACCCAGCAAGAAGACATGTTCAAGAAGCTAACCATGGCAAGAACAACCTCATAGAATGCATGGATCAATTACAACAACCTCGGCAAAATTGATTAACACGTAAACAATCTGCCAGGAACATTTTATAGCAAAAGTAGAGCAAGATTGAGTCATACTAGGGTACTCCATAAATGCAAACAAAGACATGGATGCATAGAGCACAACCATATTCCCAAATCATCCTTACTGAACATTCTCAACAGAGGCATGGATCACTCTGTATCAACATGAATACATGGCATAAAAATAACATCAGGGAAATGACTTAGTAGAATTCTAAGTCCCTGAAATCAGCAACATCACGAGAGCTACTTTGCATTCTTGTGCTAGTCACCACATTGATCACAAAAATACATGGCATACACCCCTGTAAAGATGGCATGGCATAGCCCAAAACACATGTAGAGCTCAAGTCCAAAGGAGACACACAATAATCATGGCAAAAATGTCAAATGCTCAATATCTGCTAAGAATCAGGAACTAACATTTTATAGCACTCTTTCAACAGCATTTTAGGCATCAAGATGGACTCAAACAAGCATGGTGCAATGGAATTAAATGAAGAGGACATCCTAACGAACAACTTGATACATCACATGCGCAAAACGGAGCTATGATGACAGAGATATGATGCGATGAACATGGCTAAAAAAATATGTTGAAAAAGGACTTAGGAAAAATCGGGTCAACCCTAGGTTTGCCCGATCCAGATATAGGCGGCACGGAACCCGAGGTTCACCGGAGGCTTCACCGGAGTTGGGGAAGGAGGGGGCCGGAGTTGAGCTCGCCGGCGTGCTTCGACGGAGATGAGGTGGCGGAGAGGGGCGCCGGAGAGCAGCGGGCGCCGCGGCGGAGGAGGAGGCCGGCGCTTGGGCGGTTGGCGGCGAGCGACACGGCGACCGGCGAGGTGGCGGCGGCCGGGCGATCAGCGGGGCGGCAGCGCGCGGGCGCCGGTGTGCGGGAGGAGGCGGAGACCGGGGGCGGCGGCGCAGGGCCCGGCGAGGCCCGGGGCAGGCCGGATCTGGGCCCCGGGCGGCGGCGGCGATGTGGGCGCGGGTGCGCCACGTGGCGGTGCGGGGTTGGCTGCGGGCGGCAGCGCGGACACGTCCGGCCATTTCGGACGCGTCCGGTGGCGGCGGGGGAGATTTTTTTAGGGTTTGTCCGCGAATTTGGAGGAGGGGGCACCTATTTATACATAGAAGGAGCTAGGGGAATCCAAATGGAGTGCGGTTTTCGGTGACACGATCATGATCGAACGGCCGAGAGGATGGAGGGGGTTTGGATGGGTTTTGGGCCACTTCAGAGGCGTATTGGGCTGCAACACACACAAGGCCTTTACGGTTCCTCGGTTAACCGTTGGAGTATCAAACGGATTCCAAATGGCACGAAACTTGACACGCGGTCTACCGGTAGTATACCAAGGCCGCTTGGAAAATCTCGGTCCAGTCCGAGAACGTTTAACACCCGCACACGAAAAGAGGCAAAAGGGGACGCCGGAGGACATAGGAGTGCCGGAATGCAAAACGGACAATGGGGAAAATGCTCGGATGCATGAGACGAACACGTATGCGAATGCGATGCACATGATGACAAGATATGAGATGCATCACATGGACAAAAAGCAAAATGAAGACAAAACCCAACCACGAGGGAATATCACAACTTAGAGCCGAAATTGGCAAGAGTTGGAATACAAATATGGCAAGTTACATACGGGGCGTTACACAGCCCCTGTCGGCGGGACTCCACATCGTTCTCCATCTCTTGCTGGCAACACAGCTACCGGCCCGGCAGCAAACGAGCAGCAAGCATCATCACTGCACCCCTCCGTGCGGTGGGATGGTCGCACCGCCACCCCGTCGCTGACTCCGGCCGCCTCATCGTCTCACGCTCGCTGCGCGCCCACGGACGCTCAGGCCGCGCTGCTCATGGCACACGAGCTTCCGCGCTAGCACCCGACCGACGACCTCTACGAGGACTGGTTAGACCACATCGCCGAGCTCGTCAGCACCGATGGGGGCTCTCCTGCACCATCCCTCTCGCTGCCTCGCCCACACCTCCAGCCGTGGGCGACGTAGCTCACGGAGTGCCTCCGCCGCCTCCGCATCAAGACGATGCCCTTGCGCCAAGGCACGCAGCTCACAGAGCGCCACCGACCCTCCGCATCAATACGACGTCCTCGCCCCAAGACGCACGGTCCCGTGGCGTGATCCCCCACGCCGTGTGCCCGCGCATGAAGAAGGAAGCTGCCAAGAGGTTCCCCGGCCGCAAGAAAATGCTCCAGCGCTCCCGACGCCACCACGACAAGACCATGTGCCGCCTGCGGCGGCGGTGCGCGGACATCAAGGGTAGGCTCCGCCCCTGCAGAGGGCCCCGGTGGCCACCGCAGGCTGCCGCGCCTTCGCTCCCGAGCTGCGCATCGTCGTTTAGTCAGGCAAGTTCAAGCCGGATCTGCCTCTGCGCTACGACGGCACCCCCGACCCCGCGGAGTTCCTGCAACTCTATGAGCTGAGCATCGAGGCGGCCAATGGCGACGAAAAGGTCATGGTGAACTAGTTTCCCATGGCTCTCAAGGATGGTGCCCGCTCATGGCCCCTGAACCTGCCCGTGGGATCAATCTCCTCCTGGGGTGAGATGCACAACTGCTTCATCGCCAACTTCCAGGGCACTTGCGGCTGCCCTCCGGCCGCGGGTGACCTACGCTGCATCAAGAAACAGCCGAGAGAGACCCTGCAAAAGTACATCCAGCACTTCAACAACGTTCGTCTCAAGAACCCCAAGGTGACGGACGAGGCCATCATCTCAGCGTTTTCCGATGGCGTCCGTGACATCAAGATGAAGGAGGAGCTCGCCATCCACGAGGAGCTATGCACCACTCTGGAGATGTTAAACATAGCAACCAAGTGTGCTAGAGCTGAGGAGGGGTGTCTCTCCCTCCTCGAGATCCCTGCTGCCGACCTAGAGGAGAAGAAAGCCAAGGCCAAGGACGTGAAGCGCAAGGGAGTAGCTGTACTTGTGGCAGAGCTAGACATGAAGCGCGGCTGGGACCACCCTGAGTTGTCCAAGGGCAGCAGTCCGTTCTGCGCCTTCCACAACGTACACAACCACAACACCAATGACTGTCAAGAGCTCAGGGACATTCGAGATGGAAACTTCGGTCGACGCCCCGAGCGCAACGACCAGGGCTACGGCCGAGGAGGAGGACGAGGTGGAGGACACTGGGACGACCGTAGCCCCCGCCAGGAGTGGAGCAACCGGACTCGTGAGGACCATTGGCAGGAGCAGCCTCGTGAGGGCACCTGGTGTGACCAGCCTCGCGAGGATCATCCTCAGGGCAATCTTGGCCTCCCTCCGCTGCCGCCACCACCAAGAAGGAACGACAACCACCATCGGGACAAGGGGGCTGGGGGCTTCCAGGAACCGCGTGCTATCGCCTGCATCTTGGGTGGAGCTCAGGCCCCAGCATCTCAGCGCATCTTCAAGAAGTTCTCTCGCGAGGTGAATGCAGCCCTCCCCAGGCTCAAGGCCACGCGCTCGCTCAGGTGGTCCAAGTACGCCATCACCTTCAGCTCGGCGGACCAGCTCAAATGCGCGGGGACCACCGGCTTCCTCCCGGTGCTCTGCTCACCCATCATCAGCAATGTCCAAGTCACCAAGACCCTCATCAACGGTGGCGCGGGGCTTAGTGTCCTGTCCGTCGAGACGTTTGATAGCCTTCAAGTACCCTACAATCAACTTCAGCCCACCAAGCCCTTCTCAGGAGTGACTGACGGCTCCACCACCCGGATAGGGCAGGTCCGCCTCCCTGTCACCTTCGGACAGCGCGACAACTACCACACCGAGCTCATCCACTTTGACGTTGCTCACATCTGTCTACCGTAGAATGCCATCCTCGGGTATCCAGCCCTAGCCAAGTTCATGGCAGTGACCCACCACGGCTACAACATCCTCAAGATGTTAGGAAGCGGCGGGATCATCACAGTCCCCTGCAAAGAAAAAGATGCGGTGTGCTCCCTCGAGCGCGCCTTCCAGGCCGCAGCAATCGAAGACCCTGACAGCAAGGGCACGTACCCTCCTGAGGCCACCCCAAGAAGAAGAAGCAACTACTCCGCACAGGGCCTCAGGGGAGCGGCGGCTCTAGCGGTGCCACATCAGGTTCGGCGCCCGCACCTGGGGCGCCTCCCTCCCTCGCATAGGAAGGCGTGCCCGGCGCCCTCCTCGGGCAGGGCTCGAGGGTTCTCTTCTAGAGGGCCTCAGACCTAGCCGACATCAGAGGGAGGCGCTCGGGCACCACGTGGAGGCATGCTTCGCGGCACGTTTCCCTCAGGAGGGCACCGGGCGAGGAGCGCCCGGCGCTCATGAGTTCATTGTCAAGGCCACCCAGGAGCTTCAGGAAGCGAGGGCAATACGCGGTGACCGCCGCCCACCTGGTGCAGCTCCCCATCCAGGCGAGGGTGGCGAGCTACGCGTCTGCATCGACATCCCAGGACTCAACAGGGCCGCATCTCAGGAGCGCTTCTGGCCTTCGCGCATGGGACGTTGCGAGGGTCCACCTCACAGCTATGTTAGCATGTCGTTTGGCCTGCCGAGCGTGGCAGCCGCCTTCCAGCGCAACCTACCAAGCATCCTAGCAAACCAGGAGGCCGGGCATCACGTGGTCCTGGCAGAGATGGAGAGGGTCCTCCGGGAGCGACCTGAGCCCCCAGAGCTTCCCGAGGCTCAGGGTATTGGCGGCTCATGAGGAGCGACCCCTTCGCCATGCATCTTCAGCTACCCCAACGCTCCTTCGACAACAAAACCAGGTGACATTTTCCAAGTTCATTCAGCTGGAAGCGCCCCTCGGGCTGCATTATTCCTAGGTCGCATGGGCCTGTCCCTGTGGCGTGTATCCTCTTGCATCTTTAGCTTACCTCACTGGGGGCGCCCCTCGGGCTGCATCATCCCCAGGCCGCTCAGGTCCGTCCCAGTGCCATGTATCGTTCTCGCATCTATCTAAGCTAGCTGGTCCCCATGCATGATTTATTTATAGTCATCTCCTACTTGATTGCCACCCACCACATGAGCTACTCATGCTGGCATGACTCTTGTGCTCGGGTCCGTCCCTGCAACGCTGACAAATCTGAGTGGTCGAGCTCTGGCTCGCGGCACGCCTGTGCACATCACCTCACCAGGCCCTCAGTGCCTTCATCTTCTTGTGGAATGATCAATGGCAGACCAGCAATCGTAGTGGCAATTTGTGTCCCTCCTCGCACTAACCTGCAGGAACCTCCTGAGGACAACAGCAGGCAGTACCGCGGGCTCCCTCTTCTCCCATGCAATTCACTTGCGCGCTAAAACGGGGTCTCCTGAGCATCACGGCTCAGGGCTCTTACTAGCTCTCCAGCCCTCATCCCCTGTCCTTAACCACGGCACCGCAACCTGGCATACCAGCGGCGGCTGAGCTCGCTCGAGGGCTGGGACCTGAGGACGTAGAGCACATAGAAGAGCGTGGAGAAGAGGGGGAGGCTCGCACGGGCCTAACCTGGCTACGTTATGGCCGTCGACGTGCAAGCCTGGCACTGCACAAGGAATCAACTCTGACTGGCAAGATAAGTTTCGCACCCGGGTCGACCAAGCGCTACGGCATAGGATTCTCACTTGTTGTAGCCCTGCTACGGCGATGTCACCTCCCCTTCCCACCTTAAGGTAGCTACTTGCATGCTAAAGGGGACCACTTGAGCATCGTGCCTCAGGAGCTCTTACTGGACCTCGGGCCACTCACCTCCTGGCCTTGACAACGGCATCGTGACCAGGCATACTAGCGACGACTGCAGCCTGCCTGGGGACCGGGACATGTCGGTGTAGAGCACCAAGCTGCCGCGGGGTTGGAAAGGGGAGACCGAGCCAAAATAGGACATGCGTTCGCAAATTTTCATAATGAGGATAATATCAACAAAAGACATTACAGGCCCTTTACATGCCCCACGGGGTCCATCTTGATTCCTCGCAAGGAACAAAAGAAGGAAGTTTCTAGGGGCCCTATCTACACGCGCTAGCGCGGCCGACGCCATCATCAACAATGGACCACGGGAGGTCGGTGCCAACCCCATCCAGATCAGCGACGGTGGCGGCCGGACGCTGCGGCCTTGCTCCGAGCGCGGCGAGAGCTCGGGGGCATGTAGTTGTTGTCGCTCGTCTCTGGGGTCTTGAAGGGCTCAGGAGAGTCGCTGGACTCCCAAGCGCCGCCGCTACTGCTGGAGGAGCTCCTGGCGAAGCCAGCGGCAGGCTCGGCGTTGGCCGCTGCGCCGTCCTGAGGACCCCCTCCTGGACAGCACTCCATGTGGCGGCCTTCTTCGTCGAAGTCTTTGAAGAGAATCGTGGAGGCGTCGTCGTACTCAAAATGGATGGCGACGGCGCCTTCCGCACGACAGACTCGAGCAACCTCGCCCCAGCCACGGGTCATGAAAATCTTGCCAGGGAGATGGCTTCAACCTCCGCTCCGGTCGCCGGGGTGTCCTAGTCGGCGTGCTGCAGCCAGAGCTCGAGGGGGGCCCTCGGTGGCATCTTGGCAGAGAAGAACTATGGAAAGCGAATCCAAGTGCGCGGAGGCATCACCGCCCACAACATGAGTTCATGCGAGGAGTCTGTGGCGTGGGCTCCTGAGGCGACGGCGTGCGTCACCATGGCGCGGCGACCACGGCCATGGCGTGGGCGGCGCTGCTCGCCGCCTCTTCCTCCGGAGCCCTCGGCTTGGGCGTGCAGAGGCAGCGGATACCCGGGAGGTGGCCGCTCGCACCAAGGCCTCAACACCTCCGGCCTCACGACTACGTCGCGGCGGTGGGCGAGCCTCTTCTTCGGCGGAAGTGGCCCGGGCCCGTCACATGGCTAGGGGGGGGGGGGGGGGGGGTTCCCTTCTCTGCAGTCAAGAACCTTTGTATCGGCGCCATGGGTGTCACTGCTAGCGATGAAGTAAGGGAGAAGAATCGAGCGGAGCAGGAAGGGATGAGCGACGGGGGGGGGGGGGGGGTTCCCTTCTCTGCAGTCAAGAACCTTTGTATCGGCGCCATGGGTGTCACTGCTAGCGATGAAGTAAGGGAGAAGAATCGAGCGGAGCAGGAAGGGATGAGCGACGGGGGGGGGGGGGGGGTTCCCTTCTCTGCAGTCAAGAACCTTTGTATCGGCGCCATGGGTGTCACTGCTAGCGATGAAGTAAGGGAGAAGAATCGAGCGGAGCAGGAAGGGATGAGCGACGGGGGGGGGGGGGGGGGCAGCCCCTCCTCATTTATAGCGGGAGAAGGCCAACCGGCGAACCCCACGATCACAGGTAATGATGATTTTTCTCTGCATGCAGCAGGGACTCGTCAAGTCGGGCAGTTGTTGAGGCAGCGTGGGGAAGCGGTGACGCCCATGTCCCATCAATCGCCCTGCATCAACCGAGGCCGTGGGCTGTTGGGGCCCGCAGTGCTCCGCACTTGCCCCTTGGCTTCGCCTCGAAGCCAAGTCCGAGCGCGCCTTGGGCCCGGGGACTACTGTCGGCGTCCTGGGAACGGGGGTCCCCAGACTTGCCTGCCTGCAGCCCACGGTGTGGCTTCGTGAACGGCCCCGTATGGCCCATCTTCACTAGCAAACACTCAAGACACTCCCGGGGGGCTGAGCCTCGCGAGGCGGACGACGCAAGACCTCCTCGGGGGCGGCCTCACCAGGCTGGCTCGCGAGGGGCGGAGAGATCAAGGCAAGGGGCACCTCGCGAGGTTCCTGTGACGCAAACCATGACGACCGGGGCCAGGCGGGTGCCAGTGCACACGGTGTCCTTGTTTCCTCATTTGTGCTAAAGAGGCAAGCGCATGCGAGGAGTCCTGAGGCATCAGGCAAAGGTTTCCATATCAGTGCAATGAGACCAAGACTAGCAGGACGACAGGACGGAGGTCACCATGGAGCCCAGGACAGCGTCACCACCAGAGCCTTTGGCAGGCGAAGACCACCTTTTGTCAGGATAACTTGTACTAGTTGTCTCCCTTCAAATTTGGCCGTTATGGCATCCCTTCCCACCAGCATTTGGGAAGAGGACCAGGGCCTCTATAAATAGGGCTCGCCACCACAGTAGGAGGCAATTGGAAACTGATCCGAGGCCATTCAGATCATCCTCATCCACACAAACTCACCAAGCACAAGATCACCTCTCCTCAGGAGGCCATTCTTCCCTTGTAACTATTCATCCTCTGCCCAAGAGGCAATCCACCACACCATAGTGGAGTAGGGTATTACACCACATCGGTGGCCCGAACCAGTATAAATCTTGTGTCCCTTTGTTCTGCGGATTCGATGCGCTGAGCCTTGAGATCGCGGTGAGGGAGAGTCCCAGGGGGAGGAGAGATCTTCGTGCGCACCCAATGTTCGAACCTCAAGGGTTTTGCCGGAACCCAAAATCCGGCACCAAGCGCAAGGTTTTATAGGAGTTGTCGTCCTAGTAGGAGTATACTACAACTATAGCAAACGATGCTACTGTATGATGTCGCCACATCACCTGTATCCAAAGTTGTGCCACCTTTTTTTCTCAAAGAACGTGTTAGAGCCCGTGCAACAACCACACTAGTTGCACGTACACATAACACATTTACTAGTAATAAATTCTAAAGGACAAATGTTAGTATGCCATACAAGTTTATCTCCACTTCATGTGATAAATTTGTGCATGACTAGTCTACATATATTCACAGCGCTACCGTTCACAATTTACCACACTCCACTTACACATTATAGATGGGCTACATGTCCTCCTCCAAGTTCCAGTCCCAGGTGTTCTTCATGGATGACACGATCCATAGCGGTGGGCAACATGAATCATTGTCGCAGCTTTCTAGTCCGGTTCCACACGATGGAGACTCATCCAAGCTAAAGCGGCATAAATCAGGGATAGCGTGTCCCAGCATGTCGTTCATCCAGCGGTGCGCACTGAAGACACAACCATGCTTCATGAATGGTAGGCCTTAGGTGTCATGCATGGAAGGTGGCATCCGCTTCACAATGAGGTAGCTGTCCCTAATGAAAAGTGAGTACTCTCCAAGAGTGTTCCTCGGCACCCACGTAACATCACATGGGTCGAACTCGGCGCCATTTATCTGGTACACGTAGCATCTCAGATCTGGACACATGGTGACATACATAGTCAAAGTCCATGCATAATAATGTTGTGCTCAAATATGGTGGTCAGTAATATTGTGCAGCAAATAGTACTACCCCGGTATAGGGGAAGTAAAATAACCGGCCTATTATATATAGCCACTCTTGGCTACATGGATGAGATAGTAAGACATGGAAAAACAAAAATGGCGGGAGCTAGTGGGTTCAAGTCTTCAAGGGCCTAGCTAGCTATACGCGTCCTCCAAGGTAAAAAGTACTCCTACTAGTACTAGTAAGTAGTACAACAATGAAAGAGAAGGCGAGAGAGTTAAAAAATATAACACTAAATTGTACTACTAGTATAGTAAACATGTCCCAGTCAAGAAAAAAAATAACTAGCAAGTACTACTACTCTAACACACAGTAATGAGAAAATGGAATACTTGGGTAGATGGTGACGGTCCGCGTGGTAGATTGTATGACCATGTTGCACATCAGCGGTACCATGGGTAACGACTGCTAAGATAGTTGATCCCAATATGCCAAAGTCAACTACAAGGTTCCAGGTTAGACTGAATCGCAGATGCAAATGCACATCTAGGATCGGCATTCTTATTTTGAATGGGCGATGACTGGTCCCTGCAAAATAATGGAGTACCGTTAGGGATGCAAATGATGGTTTGTGCATTATGTTTGTAATCTCCTGTACCGTAGGATGGCAACCAGATGAAACAAGTCCCCTAACTTGTCACCCCGAAGATGCGGCCTTGATGGCACACGGCATCTTCAAATGTTTAGGGATACAAATCAGCCGCGGCCAACATGCGCCAGCCTCTGCCGTTACTGCCTCTTGCATTGATGGTAATCCTTATGTCGAATACCGCGATGAGATAGTAATCGTCGTAGCCGCGTCGCTTTGTCGGCGGGTCCGCAATTTCTATCTTCTTCAATGTCATGTAGGCATCATCATATGTATTCAAGCCCAGCCAGTCTAGAAGGTCGATCCCAATGGTGGAGAAGGGGTCTACGGGAACGGCCGCACTGCTGTGGATGTTGTGCAAAATGATGGTGGTATCCGGTCGGAGGTATGCAAGCCAATCTTCGTTGGCACCGACCCAGACCTATATATAAGACGGTGGGCAGCAGAGAAATTACGGGATGGAAATGGAATAACTAAGTACTACATGATCAAACTCCATGACTGACCTTCTCATCGTACAAAATCCGACTACCTCTCAACATCGGCAACTCTAACTCTAGAGGAGTCAATGTGCGACCATGGCCAGGGAGCGGTGAACTGTTCGAAGGATTGTCCCATAGAAGAACCTTCTCCTCAAGGAAGCATGGAAGACCAACAAGCATGGCCTTTTCCCAAGCCTGTTTAAGCACCGTCTTAAAAAAGTTGGTGCAGGAAGCACCGAGTCTTGCAGTGGTGAGGACGTCGGAGCGGCGTGCGATTTATCCCAGAGGATCGTCATCCAAGGTCTCCCAGCCCCGACGAGGAGGAGAACCGCTTGGCGAATCCATGGGAGTAGCAACGAATTGCCTTCTCTTCGGGGGGAGGGGAACTGACGAGGAGGAGATAAGAGTGTAGTAACTGCAGGGCCTCGTCCCTTCCAACAGTAGCTCCTCGATCGTTCCTTAGCGAAGGGGTGAGGCTATTATTTACTACATACTCGTACTGTAGAAGTACTAGTACTGCCTTCTCAACTAGTAGTGTGATGTATTGTACTTCTAGTATAGTGCACCAGTTTTGAACTCATAAATCTCAGGGCCAAGGAGCTACAGTTGGAAGTGGAGGGTACTACTGTTCTCTAGTAGAACCATTGTTGTACTATCAATGCAGGGAAAGTACACCTGCGTAGTGGGTACTCTCGGTGCTCGATTCAAGCGCGTAGCTGGCCTACTCGACCGCTCCTCTCACACACACACTAGCAGCCTGTTTATCAGCGACGGTTACTGCGGGGGCAGAACATTTGAGTTATTTGATACAGCGAGACTAGGCTTTTCGCTTCCATTTGTGGAGGTGTAATGGATCTTGTCAAACTTTGTTAGTAGTTTGCTACCTCTTGAGCATGTGTTGGTTTTCCCTTGAAGAGGAAAGGGTGATGCAGCAAAGCAGCGTAAGTATTTCCCTCAGTTTTTGAGAACCAAGGTATCAATCTAGTAGGAGACCACGCGCACGTCACCTCGTACCTACACAAACAAATGAGAACCTCGCAACCAACGCGATAAAGGGGTTGTCAATACCTTCACGGCCACTTGCAAGAGTGAGATCTGATAGAGATAATAATAATAAGATAAATATTTTTGGTATTTTTATAATATAAATTGAAAGTAAAGATTGCAAAATAAAATAGATTGGAAACTTGTATGATGGAAAATAGACCCGGGGGCCATAGGTCTCACTAGTGGCTTCTCTCAAGATAGCATTGAGCATAGTTATGTGAATTGAGCATAGTTATGAGAATATCTAGGTATGATCATGTATATAGGCATCACGTCCATGACAAGTAGACCAACTCCTGCCTGCATCTACTACTATTACTCCACACATCGACCGCTATCCAGCATGCATCAAGAGTATTAAGTTCATAAGAACGGAGTAACGCTTTAAGCAAGATGGCATGATGTAGAGGGATAAACTCATGCAATATGATATAAACCCCATCTTTTTATCCTCGATGGCAATAATACAATATGTGTCGTTTCCCCTACCATCACTGGGATCGAGCACCACAAGATTGAACCCAAAGCTAAGCACTTCTCCCATTGCAAGAAAGATCAATCTAGTAGGCCAAACCGAACTGATAATTCGAAGAGACTTGCAAAGATAACCAATCATACATAAAAGAATTCAGAGAAGATTCAAATATTGTTCATAGATAATCTTGATCATAAACCCACAATTCATCGGATCTCGACAAACACACCGCAAAACAAGATTACATCGAATAGATCTACAAGAGATTCGAGGAGAACTTTGTATTGAGATCCAAAGAAAGAGAAGAAGCCATCTAGCTACAAACTATGGACCTGAAGGTCTGAGGTAAACTACTCACACATCATCGGAGGGGCTATGGTGTTGATGTAGAAGCCCTCCATGATCAATGCCCCCTCTGGCGGAGCGCCGGAAAAGGCCCCAAGATGGGATCTTGCGGGTACAGAAGGTTGCGGTGGTGGAATTAGGTTTTTGTGGTGCTCTCTGATGTTTTCAGGGTACGTAGGTATATATAGGAGGAATAAGTAGGTCGGCGGAGCCACGAGGGGCCCACGAGGGTGGAGGGCGCGCCCCCTGCCTCGTGGCTTCCTCGTAGGTTGCTTGACGTCCACTCCAAGTCCTCTGGATCATGTTTGTTCCAAAAATCACGCTCCCGGAGGTTTCATTCCGTTTGGACTCCGTTTGATATTCTTTTTGCAAAACACTGAAATAGGCAAAAAAATAGCAATTTGTGTTGGGCCTCCGGTTAATAGGTTAGTCCCAAAAATAAGATAAAAGTGTATAAATAAGCCCATTAAACATCCAAAACAGAATATATAATAGCATGGAACAATCAGAAATTATAGATACGTTGGAGACGTATCAAGCATCCCCAAGCTTAATTCCTGCTCGTCCTCGAGTAGGTAAATGATAAAAACAAAAAATTTAATGTGGAATGCTTCCTAACATATTTCTCAATGTAATTTTCTTTATTTTGGCGTGAATGTTCAGATCCGAAAGATTCAAGATAAAAGTTTAATATTGACATAAAAATAATAATACTTCAAGCATACTAACTAAGCAATCATGCCTTCTCAAAATATCATGGCCAAAGAAAGTTGTCCCTACAAAATCATATAGTCTGGCTATGCTCTATCTTCATCACACAAATATTAAATCATGCACAACCCCGATGACAAGCCAAGCAATTGTTTCATATTTTTTACGTTCTCAAACTTTTTCAACTTTCACGCAATACATGAGCGTGAGCCATGGACATAGCACTATAGGTGGAATAGAATGGTGGTTGTGGAGAAGACAAAAAGGAGAAGATAGTCGCACATCAACTAGGCATATCAACGGGCTATGGAGATGCCCATCAATAGATATCAATGTGAGTGAGTAGGGATTGCCATGCAACGGATGCACTAGAGCTATAAGTGTATGAAAGCTCAACAAAAGAAACTAAGTGGGTGTGCATCCAACTTGCTTGCTCACGAAGACCTAGGGCAATTTTAGGAAGCCCATCATTGGAATATACGAGCCAAGTTCTATAATGTAAAATTCCCACTAGTTTATGAAAGTGACAACATAGGAGACTCTCTATCATGAAGATCATGGTGCTACTTTGAATCACAAGTGTGGAAAAAGGATAGTAACATTGTCCCTTCTTTCTTTTTCTCTCATTTTTTTATTTGGGCCTTCTTTATTTTTTTGGCCTCTTTTCTCTTTCTTTTTCGTCCGGAGTCTCATCCCGACTTATGGGGGAATCATAGTCTCCATCATCCTTTCCTTACTGGGACAATGCTCTAATAATGATGATCATCACACTTCCTTTTACTTACAACTCAATACATAGAAAAAAATATGACTCTGTGAATGCCTCCGGCAGTGTACCGGGATATGTAATGAATCAAGAGTGACATGTATGAAAAAATTATGAACGGTGTCTTTGCCACAAATACGATGTCAACTACATGATCATGCATGGCAATATGACAATGATGAAGCGTGTCATAACAAACGGAACGGTGGAAAGTTGCATGGCAATATATCTCGGAATGGCTATGGAAATGCCATAATAGGTAGGTATGGTGGCTGTTTTGAGGAAGGTAAATGGTGGGTTTATGGTACCGGCGAAAGTTGCGCGTTACTAGAGAGGCTAGCGATGGTGGAAGGATGAGAGTGCGTATAATCCATGGACTCAACATTAGTATTAGAACTCACATACTTATTGCAAAAATCTATTAGTTATCGAAACAAAGTACTACGCGCATGCTCCTAGGGGGATAGATTGGTAGGAAAAGACCATCGCTCGTCCCCGACCGCCACTCATAAGGAAGACAATAAATAAATAAATCATGCTCCGACTTCATCACATAACCGTTCATCATACGTGCATGCTACAGGAATCACAAACTTCAACACAAGTATTTCTCAAATTCACAACTACTCAACTAGCATGACTCTAATATCACCATCTCCATATCTCAAAACAATTATCAAGTATCAAACTTCTCATAGTATTCAATGCACTTATATGAAAGTTTTTCTTATACCTAAAAGCAAATTACCATTCTGTTCTAAAGGACTCTCAAAATAATATAAGTGAATCATGAGAGATCGATTATTTCTATTAAATAAAACCATCACCATGCTCTAAAATATATAAGTGAAGCACTAGAGCAAAAACTATATAGCTCAAAAGATATAAGTGAAGCACATAGAGTATTCTAATAAATTCGGATTCATGCGTGTCTCTCTCAAAACGTGTGTACAGAAAGGATGATTTTGGTAAACTAAAAAGCAAAGACTCAAATCATACAAGACGCTCCAAGCAAAGCACATATCATGTGGTGAATAAAAATATAGCTCCAAGTAAAGTTACCAATGAACGAAGACAAAAGAGGGGATGCCTTCCGGGGCATCCCCAAGCTTAGGATTTTTGGTGTCCTTGGATTTTACCTTGGGGTGCCTTGGTCATCCCCAAGCTTAGGATCTTGCCACTCCTTGTTCCATAATCCATCAAATCTTTACCCAAAACTTGAAAACTTCACAACACAAAACTTAACAGAAAATATCGTGAGCTTCGTTAGCAAAAGAAAAGAAAACACCACTTCAAGGTACTGTAATGAAATCATTATTTATTTATATTTGTGTTAAACCTACTGTATTCCAACTTTTCTATGGTTTATAAACTCCATTACTAGCCATAGTTTATCAAAATAAACAAACAACACACGAAAAACAGAATCTGTCAAAAACAGAACAGTCTGTAGTAATCTGTATCAAACGCATACTTATGGAACCCCAAAAATTCTAAAATAAATTGCTGGACGTGAGGAATTTATCTATTAATCATCTTTAAAAATAATTAACTAAATATCACTCTCCAGTAAAAAATGGCAGCAATTCTCGTGAGCGCTAAAGTTTCTGTTTGTTACAGCAACATCAAAACGACTTTCCCCAAGTCTTCCCAACGGTTCTACTTGGCACAGACGCTAATTAAACACAAAAAACAAAAGAAAAACAGAGGCTAGATAAATTATTTATTACTAAACAGGAAAAAAAAGCAAGGAATAAAAATAAAATTGGGTTGCCTCCCAACAAGTGCTATCGTTTAACGCCCTAGCTAGGCATAAAAGCGAGGATAGATCTAGGTATTGCCATCTTTGTTAGGCAATCCATAAGTGGCCCTCATAATAGATTCATATGGTAAATTAATTTTCTTTCTAGGGAAGTGTTCCATGGATTTCCTTAAAGTAAATTGGAATCTAATATTCCCTTCCTTCATATCAATAATTGCACCAATCGTTCTAAGGAAAGGTCTACCAAGAATAATAGGACATGAAGGATTGCAATTTATATCAAGAACAATGAAATATACGGGCACATAGTTCCTATTTGCAACAATAAGAACATCATTAATTCTTCCCATAGGTTTCATAATAGTGGAATCCGCAAGGTGCAAGTTTAAAGAGCAATCATCAAATTCACGGAAACCTAGCAAATCACACAAAGTTTTTGGCATCGTGGAAACACTAGCACCCAAATCACACAAAGCATAGAATTCATGATATTTAATTTTAATTTTAATTGTAGGTTCCCACTCATCATAAAGTTTTCTAGGGATAGAAACTTCCAATTCAAGCTTTTCTTCATAAGATTGCATTAAAGCATCAACGATATGTTTAGTAAAAGCTTTATTTTGACTATAAGCATGAGGAGAATTTAGCACGGATTGCAACAAGGAAATACAATCTATTAAAGAACAATTATCATAATTAAATTCCTTGAAATCCAAGATAGTGGGTTCATTGCTATTTAAAGTTTTGACCTCTCCAATCCCACTTTTATCAATTTTTGCATCAAGATCTAAAAACTCTGAATCATTGGGACGCTTTCTAACTAAAGTTGACTAATCTCCAGTCCCATCATTATCAAGATTCATTAAAACAAAGATTTAGTAGGGGACACGTCAATAACTTTTAGATCTTCATCATTATTATCATGGAAACTAGAAGAAAACGCTTTCACAAAGCAATCTTTTTTAGCACGCATCCTAGCGGTTCCTTCTTTGCACTCCTCAATGGAAATTCTCATAGCTTTAAGATACTCATTGATATCATGCTTAGGTGGAATAGATCTAAGTTTCAAAGAATCAACATCAAGGGAAATTCTATCCACATTCCTAGCCAACTCATCAATCTTAAGCAATTTTTCTTCAATCAAAGTATTGAAACTCTTTTGCGAACTAATAAATTCTTCAATATTAGATTCAAAATCAGAGGGCATCTTATTATAATTTCCATATGAATTGTTGTAGGAATTACTAGGAAATGGCCTAGAATTAAAATTACCTCTATACGCGTTGTTACCAAAATTGTTCCTACCAACAAAATTCACATCCATAGATTCATTATTATTCTCAATTAAAGTAGACAAAGGCACATCATTGGGATCAGTAGGAGTACTCTTATTAGCAAACAATTTCATAAGTTCATCCATCTTTCCACTCAAAACATTAATCTCTTCAATTGCATGCACCTTTTTACTAATAGATCTTTCAGTGTTCCATTGAGAATAATATATTATCTAGGAGTTTGGTAGCTTCTCCTAAAGTGATTTCCATAAAAGTGCCTCCCGCGGCCGAATCTAAAAGATTTCTAGAAGCAAAACTAAATCTGGCATAAATTTTTTGTATAATCATCCATATTCAATCAATGTGTAGGGCAATTACGTATCATTAATTTCATCCTCTCCCAAGATTGTGCAACATGCTCATGATCAAGTTGCTTAAAATTCATAATATCGTTTCTAATAGAGATGATCTTAGCGGGAGGAAAATACTTAGAGATAAAAGCATCTTTGCACTTATTCCATGAATCAATACTATTTTTAGGCAAAGACGAAAACCAAGCTTTAGCACGATCTCTAAGCGAAAACAGAAATAACTTAAGTTTAACAATATCATTATCCACATCTTTCTTCTTTTGCATATCACAAAAATCAACAAAGTTCTTTAGATGGGTAGCGGCATCTTCACTAGGAAGGCCAGAAAACGGATCATTATTGTTGGTATTGACAAAGTCACACAATTTAGTATTATCTTGAGCCATCGCGACAAGCAAGCAATCCAACACACAAGCAAAAAAGCGAATGGAAAGAGAGGGCGAATAAAACGGCAAGGGTGAAGTGGGGGAGAGGAAAACGAGAGACAAATGGCAAATAATGTAATGCAAAGGGTAAGAGTTATGATGGGTACTTGGTATGTCTTGACTCGGCGTAGATCTCCCCGGCAACGGCGCCAGAAATCCTTCTTGCTACCTCTTGAGCATGTGTTAGTTTTCCCTTGAAGAGGAAAGGGTGATGTAGCAAAGCAGCGTAAGTATTTCCCTCGGTTTTTTATAAACAAGGTATCAATCCAGTAGGAGACCACGTGCAAGTCACCTCGTACCTACACAAATAAATAAGAACCTCGCAACCAACGCGATAAAGGGGTTGTCAATCCCTTCACGACCACTTGTAAGAGTGAGATCTGATAGAGATAATAATAATAAGATAAATATTTTTGGTATTTTTATAATATAAATTGAAAGTAAAGATTGCAAAATAAGATAGATTGGAAACTTGTATGATGGAAAATAGACCCGGGGCCATAGGTTTCACTAGTGGCTTCTCTCAAGATAGCATAAGTATTACGGTGGGTGAACAAGTTACTATCGAGCAATTGATAGAATTGAGCATAGTTATGAGAATATCTAGGTATGATCATTTATATAGGCATCACGTCCGCGACAAGTAGACCGACTCCTGCCTGCATCTACTACTATTACTCCACACATCGACCGCTATCCTGCATGCATCTAGAGTATTAAGTTCATAAGAACGGAGTAACGCTTTAAGCAATATGACATGATGTAGAGGGATAAACTCATGCAATATGATATAAACCCCATCTTTTTATCCTCGATGGCAACAATAAAATACGTGTCGTTTCCCCTACTGTCACTGGGATCGAGCACCTCAAGGTTGAACGTAAAGCTAAGCACTTCTCCCGTTGCAAGAAAGATCAATATAGTAGGCCAAACCAAACTGATAATTCGAAGAGACTTGCAAAGATAATCAATCATACATAAAAGAATTCAGAGAAGATTCAAATATTGTTCATAGATAATCTTGATCATAAACCCACAATTCATTGGATCTCGACAAACACACCGCAAAACAAGATTACATCAAATAGATCTCTAAGAGAATCGAGGAGAACTTTGTATTGAGATCCAAAGAGAGAGAAGAAGCCATCTAGCTACAAACTATGGACCCGAAGGTCTGAGGTAAACTACTCACACATCATCGGAGGGGCTATGGTTTTGATGTAGAAGCCCTCCATGATCAATGCCCCCTCCGACGGAACGCCGGAAAAGGCCCCAAGATGGGATCTCACGGGTACAGAAGGTTGCGGCGGTGGAATTAGGTTTTCATGGTGCTCTTTGATGTTTTCAGGGTATGTAGGTATATATAGGAGGAATAAGTAGGTCGGCGGAGCCACAAGGGGCCCGCGAGGGTGGAGGGCGCGTCCGGGGGGTAGGCGTGCCCCCTGCCTCGTGGCTTCCTCATTGGTTGCTTGATGTCCACTCCAAGTCCTCTGGATCACATTTGTTCCAAAAATCACGCTCCCGAAGGTTTCATTCCATTTGGACTCCGTTTGATATTCTTTTTCTGTGAAACACTGAAATAGGCAAAAAAAACAGCAATTTGGGTTGGGCCTCCGGTTAATAGGTTAGTCCCAAAAATAATATAAAAGTGTACAAATAAGCCCATTAAACATCCAAAACAGAATATATATAATAGCATGGAACAATCAAAAATTATAGATACGTTGGAGACGTAGCATATTTCCTTCTTTATGAATGAGATGAGGCAAAGCTTTTGCCTCCGTTTCAAAACAAAAAAAATCATGTTAAGAGGAATTCTTTTATAGAGACGATAATGGAGTGAAGTCCATGCATGCAACGCCACAAGCTACAGAGTAGTAGAGTACTAGCACTTTACGTACAAAGCCATATTGCACCGTTCCCAATGTCGCGCCAGGCTTTTCCGGCTCGAGGCTTAATTGGGAGGTGCTAGTTTAAATATGCTAGCTGACGAGGAAGCTGCAAACGAGGTGCGCCTAGGGCAAGCACGCGAGCCATGATATGATGGGAGGGGAAACCCGTTCACGTGGCTGGGCTATCCAGTGCACCCAGATTGTGGTGTGACACGTCCGTTTGACTTCAAAACTCAAACTACCAGTTAACAATATTGGCTTGCAGTGAAGTTACTATTTAAAAAAAAGGTCACCGTGCGTTCGGCCGGGATCGAACCCACAAAACGAGCTATACACTCCCGCGGCCACTATTAGTACTCGTTGGAGTACAACGCAACCTAGAATCACCTTTTGTCGCTAGTACATTGTTCCTTACAAGAAACCACTAATAATGCCAAGAAACCACTAATAATGCCAAGAAACTACTACCACTTGCATACATGGCAGACTTAAGATAAGACTACCTTATCAAGCATTGTACATGCCCTTTCCATCCAGCCCTACCAAGCAAAGACTACTCTACAAAGTGTCTTTATAGTCACATTTCAACCCATGTCGCCCCTTAAGTCAACGCCTTCTATTCGACCGGAAAGTTAGGCGTTACGACTTGTGGGACCTACATGTCAGTCTGCACAAAAATCCCCGAGTGACCTCCTACCTCCGGCCCATCCACCTAGTCATCCTCGGCCACGGGATGCAGCTACCACTACAGGCAGAAGGCGAGGTCAAAGCCGCCGGCGGTGCGGAGCCCATCTTGCGGCAGCCCGGATGCCAGCTCGTCCGGCCCTCACGGCTGCTAGCTAGCCAAGATAGCACTCACCCTGCTGGATGCATCTAGCTGCTTGTCTGGAAGGTTTGCTAGCTAGATTGGCATGGCGGTGCGGCGGCTTGCTCGCGCGCTCCGTGCTAAGGCCAGCCATCTGGCTCGAGTGAAGGCTAGCACGGTGGCTTGCTCACGCGTGAGTCATGCTCGGGCCAGCCTGCCAACCCGTGCGGAGGCCAGCGCGGTGTCTAGCCCGTCCGGCGGAGCGGCGGCCAACTCGCTCATCACCGGCACCATCGACGAACATGCATCAGTATTGTTTGAAGTAATGTTCAGGAAAAATAATGATTTGAGGGGGAATAACAAGATAGAAGGTCAAATGTGGGTCCCTCGTGTCAACGGTTAAAAAGAATGTGTTGGTTTAAGCTGCCTCGTCAGCACGGACGTGTGGGCCAACCCTGTCATAAATGGGTTTAAACGAGCCTAATCGACACTAGGTAGTAGTTTTTTGCATGGATTAAGACATTTTGGGCATGTTTTTGCTATTTTTGTACAATAGTTTCTACCTAGGGTTGGTTGAAAGTGGTAGTTTTTTGTTAAATACTCTACATATTGTAAGTAGGAGTGGAAGTTAAGCTTTGGAAGCCAATAAGCAAGGCTAGTTACATAGTGCCTATGTGTACGTGATCGAAACTAAATATCAACCATGAGTAACTAATATCTTGATGGAAAACTCGAAACTATGGAAATACTATATCATAATTAGAATAATACTTATTCACAAACTTGATAGAAAACACTCTAATTTTGATATACATATATCACTAGAAATATGTTATGTTTCAATATGAATATATTCCTTGGGCTATTTTGGTGAGGTGAGGGAGGGATGTGGTTGGTTTTAAGTTACTAATTATGGGTTTTTCGGCAAATTGGTAGAGAAGTGGGATGTTGGTGAGAAAAGGCAACAACTTACCTCACAGTCGTTAGATGTAGATCTAATGGTCAAAAATGACGAATGGCAGACACACCATCATCACCAACTAAGTCTTCTGTAGGAGTACTAGCAAGATGTATGTGCATTGCACGGAACATCAAGATGCATTTTTTATAAAATACCTGTTGTGATTAACCCATGTGGGAGTAATCCAATGTGCAAAAACTAATGATATCTCGAGAAAGAGGAGATAAGGTGAAGAGGAGTGGGCATGGTGGTGATTGGTGGTCAGACTGAGTGGAGGCATGGGGATGGACGACGCCGGCAGCGACCACCATGCCAGTTTGCTCCAGAGGCTTCCTTTTTAATTTCTCAACAATGAGGTTGTTGGAGATAAGGATGAACGAGGGAAGGCCTTGTCTGCAAATGTGGAGAGAGGTGCGGGTATCTTTTAGTTTAATTTCTATTCGTCAGATATAGATCGGACAGTCTATATTGCAAGATGGCATGTGTACCATCATCACGAACTCGGTTTTTTTATAAGAGAAGAAATATAAATATGGAAGTACAAACGTATTATCAATACTTGTTTCCGTAAACTAGGATCTACATTATATTCAATGGCTCAGCATGTGGGGCCTTAGCACAATGACTTCTCGACTGTGTAAAACAAAGGTTTTCCCGTTGCCGATAAGGAGGGGGTGACGGTGACGCGCTTTCGGCTTGCTCTAGTCCTAGTAGTCATACTAGGTGGTCTACGCACGTGTAGATTTATTCTTTTTCATGTCTCGTGTTCGCCGTACTGCCACGACTGTTGATGAATAAACGGTAAGTTATTCACGGGAAAACCTTTGTTGAGCGTGTGTGCGAGAGAGAGAGACAGTGTGCGTGTGTGATATGTGTAGAGACTGAGGCAATGATAAGAGATTCTTTGTGTCTCTGTGTGTGGAGGATAGAGAGAGGCATGTACATGGTGCTTTGTGTTGTGTAACGTGGAGGCACATAGACATAATCAGAGAGTGAGTGTGTGAGATACACATGGGGAGAGATGTGTGAGTTAGAGAGATGGAGAATTTTGGTGTGCATCTGAGCTAGAGAGGGGGGTATATACATACCTAGAGCTAGAGAGAATATGCAAGGGTGTGTGTCTTAAAAGAAGGATCCAGATAGATGGGTGTTTGTGCGCACATTTGTGTGTGAGAGGGAGTGTGTATATGTGGAGTAGAGAGACCACTAATGATGTAAACCCAGTATAGGGAAGGGGGAATGGTGTGACATGTGTGTCAAAGAGAGACAAAGGCATGTGTAGTAGAGGGATAGCATGGGTGCGCGCGGGGAGCATACTATTTGGAAGAGACATTGAGTGTGTGTGGGAGAGGGGTGTGAGAGCGAGAGAGCGAGAGAGGGAGATCTAGTGACGGATAGAGAGAGAGAGAGGAAGAGAGGGGGAGAGAGAGGGGTCGTTTGTGTGCAGAAGTGGCGTATAGATAGGGAGACAATGTTGATGTTGTTCGAAAGTGGCCTATGTACGGAGACGCAGGGGAAGCGAGTCATCATGTGTGTGATAGGGACTTCATGAGAGATCTAGAATAGATAGTGTAGAGAACAATGTGCGAGATTGAGAACGATGATACATTAGGGAGCTATGGAAAGAGTCGCGGCATATATGTATACAAGAAAGGAGCTGGGGCAGGTCCACATGTGGGAGAGATAGAAAGAGGAGAGTGGTGCACAAGGAGACAAAGTGTGCTTGTTTGTAGTAGGGGTGGTGTGTGAGGTGAGTGTGCGAGAACCACATAACTAGGGAGATAGACGTTTGGGGCGACATTTTGTGTGTATGGGAAACATACACTCTACATAGTGCATGTGCTTTGGAAAGAGAGATGCCGGGAGACCTAGAGAGTGGGGGAAGAGATGTGTGCATGCTCGAGAGACAAAGTGATAGAGACCTATATTGGGGTCCAGACTTTAGAAGAGAGGGGGTGTTAATGTGCTCGTGTGTTCGTGTCTGGGGGAGAGAACGACTTGTGTGGGGGAGGGGGGAGGGGTTGGCTTCAGATAAGAGTGAGGTGTCTGTATTTGAGGGACTTTAGCGTAATTGAGATATATATATGGTCAATAGTGTGTGCACTCATGGTTGATCAATTTGTTTCACAGTTTGGACTATGAGATAACGATATTTTTGAACATGCGTGATATACCTTGAAGTGCCAGAATTACAAACCTAAGATTGGAAATTCAACCACATCATTAGCTTTTGTAATTCATTTAAACGGAGGTACATTTTTAAGCCAGGATTTCTTGATTCCAAATTCATATATCAAACCTAGAGATATACACATACGGGCATGTTCAAACTTTATAATCATCCACTTTATTCATACACATACACATTTTTGCTTTTGTCATCATATTTAGGATAAACACATTTGGAATTTCATTTGAATTGGACCGTATGATGGTATTTGCTTGTACTAGCTCAATGATCCATATTTGAATTGAATGGACAATCTAAGTTTCGAGTTGGAGACATTGATTTTCAGAACTTGCACTTTTTTTGCGTGCAAGACAAATAAATTCTCGGCCATGATATCATAGTCGTCCGTACAAGAGCAGAACACCTATAATTTCAGGCGGCAAAAGGTTTCAAACTTCCCGCTCACGTCGAATATCACGTGCCCGAAAGTTTAGCCCTATGATATTCCTGTTTTGCCCCTGCCACATGAACGGAAAAGGCCTGCTTTGGTAACTCCATTGTTTTCCCCTCTTTGCCCCCCACATTCTTCCCTAGAGCCGCTCCCCTCCCCGACCCCCCCCCAACCACGGCAAGCCGCCGAATCTAGTCCTTCGCCACAGCGGTGGACCTCACACCCCGCTGGATCTACCTTCCACACCTTGGAACCCCCAACTGCCAACTCACCACTTCACCAGAGCCTCTTCAGCGACTGGCTTCTCCACCGCTCCAGATATCCTTGACCGCCATCATGGTCCACCACACCGGATCTGCTTAACCGGCGCCCTCTTCCACCAAGTGTAGGCCCTTCACTGACTCCCCCGTCCACCCCATCGCTGGCCCTTCATACAAGCCCTCGTCTGCCGCAATAGATCCGCCTCACCGAAAGCACTGTACACCGCGCCCACTGACGCCTTCGTCCACTGCACCGGAGCCACTCCACGGATGCCATATTCAACTCCACTGGTCTTGCTTTACTGACGCCACAGCCTCATCGGGTTATTTCAATTTGTACTCCTTCGGTTTTTATCTTCTTTATCGTGGAACTGTTCACATACCACAGGTGCCGCAACCGAAGCACCGGAGCCGCTTCAGCAACGGTGACAGCCGGCCCAAACTCAACCGCAACACGAGCACCATCGATGATCCTTAGCTATCAAGTATGACAACGATACCCATACGCCGCAGAGAATCAGGCACTATTATCCAACGGCCGGCGCCTACGTTCACTTTCTTAGCATAAGCACCGCGCCTTTCAATTTCTTCAGGGCATCATTCAATTTTTCATGAGACGTGTTATTCTGCCTGCACCTGTAGGGCCATACTTCTGGCTGTGAACACGTTACATGTGCTAAATTACAAACTAGTGCGCATATAGTTACAATGCTTTAGTTTTGTCCTAAGTATTATTGTACTTTCGATATCACTGCCTACTATTTTACTTCTTGCATGCTATATTTATGATAATGGTGTTGTTCTGATGCCACCTGTTGGTTCCATCAGACTGCTTCGTGTTCTCTATGCTTAATTACACATCAGCAAACTAGCATGTGGTTCCGCTGCTTTTTGTTCATTTTGCCCTACATCACTGCTCCTAGCCTTTGTTCATTAACTTTTTGTGTGTTCTTTATCTTCCCAAGTTGCATGAATAATTTGATGCTTCTATTAATTATGGAGCTGCCAACCCCATCAAGCAAAATATTTGTTCTTTTGGGGTTGGCACCTCGAACAAGCATAAAAATGGAGTGAAGCACATATATTGTCGTGTAAGCACACACACCCTTCTTTCATTAGTTTAGATAAACCATTGATGATCAATTCGAACTAGTGCATGCGATTAAAATTAATTTTACTTAAATAGAGGGTGCAGAATAAACTACAACAACTAGATTTGCAACCATGGGATGCTGATGATATCTTCAAAGAACATTGCAACAGCAGCGAGGCTTCACAGCAACATATGGTAAGCCAGTGTGTTTTAGTACATGTGAAATGTAATGCATGTGGGATGCTTTCTTGGGTTGTACCCTCAACCTGTAATCCTACAAAATTACATATAGTTCAGTTGTCTGCTTTGCTGTATTGCTTGATTCGAATGCTTGCTTGTTACTTGTTAGGCTATACCTGAGTTGGCCAATATGTCAACAGTGCTTGTTGTACTATCATAAATAAATGCATGCCTAGTTCATTTGAGTCCTTAACTTTTCCTATGAACTTCATCACAATACTATCTTCATAGTTTATATGAGGCCACACTGTTAAGTGCTTTCTCAGATTATTTCAACTGCTTAGATGCCTTGGCAACTTAAATATAGCGGTGATACACTCCCTTTCAACTAGGGATGTCAACTGGGTCCCGTTTAATCCCGTTCAAAAGATTTTTTGTTTTTTGAGGAAAATGAACTAGGGAGTTAGCAAAAACTATCTAGATGGGACTGGCGGATGTCGTTTATTTGCCACTTACATCCCTAGTTTCATCTTACCATTTTAATTTCTTTTCAGATGATGCTGCTTCGAACCATTTAAATATAGCTTGACATGCTCGGCAATAATTCGTATGTCGTTTACCATGTAAGCTTACTGCCTGGATCATGCGATAACTATCTCTTACTTATGTCCAGCAGAAACCTTTCAGGATGTCGTTCCCACTAGGACACAAATGTACAACCCCAGAATCTATTTGTGGAAGCAGTGTGCCATCCATGTTACCAGATGGTAGCAGTTCAGCGGCAACACTGCCGGAGAGCAGTCTGAGCATAGATATTATAGTTCTTGAGGCTCTACTAGAGGCAGAAAGAGATGGTGTGGCTGCCATGAATGAGGTAATCTCAATTTTGAGGCTGGAAATTATGCAATTAGCTGAAGGTATTATGCAAGCAACCCAAGAATTGGAGGAAGTAAGAATGTTGCATTTGAAGACGGAGGAGGTCCTACTGTTTCTGCTAACTAAAGCACAGGGTAATCCCAGTTCTTCTTTAGATACCAGTTGAAATTGTCATTAGATTATTGTACTTGCATGTTGTGTCATGTATCTGAATGGATTATGTTGTAAAACCCGCTATGTTGTCCATGTGTTGTAATGATCCAAATTTTTTAGGCGATGTAATCCCTAGTACTTGTATGATTGACATAAGGTGAACTGTTTTTCGTGTGAGCATATTGTATTGGATGAAATAATTGTTTGACTCAAAGTGTATCCAGCCTACTGAATTCGAAGATCATGACATTTATAAATTATAATCATATAAAAAGGTGGAATAAATCTTTGTTGTGGTTTTGAATAAATAAATAACAAAACGTAGAATTATCTATGGATATTCGTAATCGAATACAAATTAGATTTGAGTTTAGTTGCCAGGGCCCATGGTAAACGTGAACGCTAATTCTCCCAAGTTTTGAATGAAGCGGCTAAACACCCACTATCATTTGTGGGCTGCCCGAAGCAAGTGTTTGCAAGATGGAAATTACTGTCTACCCCTGACACTTGACATCCTAATTGACCGGATTTACACTACTATCGATAGGGGTAGAATAGTAACTTCAATCAGACGTGACACGACCGCCTCTAAGGCCATTCAGACATGGTGGACGCCAAATGTGGGTGGAAAAACACATTTGATTCAAGCTCATCCGAAAGACATGCGTCTCTCCCTCCATTTCTGCATTCATACACGGTGGGCGGCAAAACAAACTCTCCTCGTCCGAAATCGATGTAGGCAAATATTTTAAATAGGGCAGATGTGTAGGAACAGGGATACAACCGCCCTACATGTCAGCCCCATTCATACACCATGGGCGCCAACCGTGGGCATCAAAACACCCTCTCCTCCCCCGGAATCGCTACCGGCAAATATTTGGGATATGCGAGATTACCGTCCTATCCCCAACCGACGTGATGTCTGAAATTTTAAACGGGGGATAAATTTGTAACTTTCCCACATTTCAGACAAGCGCGTCCAAAGCTTGAGATCGCCCCTCCCCCTCCATTTCCCCATTCATACACCATCGGCGCCACAACAGCCTCCCCACTACGACCAGCCTCCTCCGTTCGCCACCCCATCCCCCACCTTGCTGGAGCTACTACCC
Organism: Triticum urartu; assembly: GCF_003073215.2. Classification (NCBI taxonomy): domain Eukaryota; kingdom Viridiplantae; phylum Streptophyta; class Magnoliopsida; order Poales; family Poaceae; genus Triticum; species Triticum urartu. The sequence goes on from NC_053024.1 coordinate 361,192,168, forward strand.
CTACCCCGTCGTCCACTGCAAGAGATGGACGTCTCTCATCCATGGCACCGAACTAGGATCCTTTCATCGCGTCCTCTTGCTTCATCGGCGTCATCGTCCACCTTGTCATTGCCGATCCTATGACTGCCTCGTCCATGGCAACAGGACTTATCCCCTGACCCGGCCGTCTGTCGTCTAAAGTCTTCTTCAGCGCCGCCGACAGCCATCGCACCCGCAGCACCCTCAACGTATCAGGAGGGGCCTACACGATGTCGCAAGAGAGGTGGTACTCTTCCATATGTGCTTAAGTTATTGATCTCACCCAGAAAATAGGTCATAAATTTTTTACTGTACTTTTCTTGTTCGTACCAAATTGTAGGGGCTAGTTGAAAGCAAACATTGCTTGTGAAGTAGCTTTGTCCAATTTGCACCTTCAGATCCGCCATGGCACGGTCACTATTCTCGTAAAGCTTATGGTTTCCCCCCTTTATATTCACTACCATCATCCTAGATGCTTCGTGTCGTGCTAGCACTGCTCCTCAAGACCTCAACACATCAAGCGAAATAACATGCCACTCATAATTCCAAAGCTTAGGTGTTGAAATATGAATCTGATATCATGCTCATATTACTAAGACAGATAATGCTTAATTGATCACCTAATTTTCCTATATTCATTTCGAAAAGCTTGTGCGCCATCCACTGGTCCAACTAGTTCCACTTTTCTGATTTTACTATTGATGCTTAGGGTTTTCCCCTTTTATCTACTCTACTATGATCTGCATAGGTGCTTTCTATCGTACTAGCATTACTCTACCCTTCAAGCTAAACAACACAACACTCAAAATTCCAAAGCTTAATTGTTCAAATATGATTGTGATATGATACTGATATTAGTTAACAGACACATTTAATTGGTTAGCTAAGGGTCCCACTTGAAATTCCAAATGCATGTCGCGACATATAGAGGGACAGCACAATTGCATTTCTTTGTCACTTGTTGACTGTACTTTCTTCTCCATACCAAATGTTAGTTGTTATTTCGAAGCAAACATCAATTGCTAACTACCCTTTGCACAGTTTGCAGCTTCAGATCTACCATCCCACTGCCACGGTCAACATTGTACTCATCATGCTTACGGTTTCCCCATTTTATGATGAGAACGATCAGCCTACGTGGTTCGTGTCATAATAGCACTACTCCACCCATTGAGCTAAACAAGCTTAATTGTACAAATTCAAATCTAATATTATGCTGATATTAGTAAAACTTAGAGATGTTTAATTGGTCAGCTAAATGTTCCTACTTTAGTTTCGAAAAATACATGTGAGCCACATATGGAGAGACCAGAAGGAATAGTATTTCTCTGTGCACTCTGGTTCGTCATGGTGGGCAACCGACATTGTATAGAAAGACTTGTAATATCTTCAATCTACTTGCTCTTCTGCTCTTCTTTAAGATGATCCTCTTCTCTTCTTTAATAAGTATGTTCCTTGTTGGGAAGAGTATCAGAGACATTTGCGGTCGACTGGTCAGGTTGAGTTGTTCTCCCTTAGTATATTTTGAATCTATCAGGTTGGGTCGACTTGTTCTTCTTTACTATATGTTGAAGCTGTCATCTGTGAAGTGTCATCACTTCTGGAGCTCTCATATTTTGAGTAGTAGGCCACGCTATTAATGCACACACCAAATTACAGCATGCATGGGATCTCTTAGAAGAATTGCAGAGATAGCACAAAGGGGTTTATAAGGAGGCAGTATTGGATTAGAATCACTTCTGCATTAAAAAAATAATCTCACTTGTTTTTATGTTTTCATGCATGACAGGTATTGAACATTATCAAAATAAATATGATAATGGGCACACGAGAGGAATATTGTAGAACAATACACTGGCTAGCAAACTTGGCATGGTGGAGGATGGCCTATCTTATTCACCCATCAAGGTGCTTGCTCTAACTTGGCAATGTTGTATTGGTCGCACATATTTTGCATCTGACCTCTTGAATTACTTCTACTTTGTTACACCATCTGCTTAGTTTAAGCATCATATATGAGTATATGCCATATCTATCCATTTTCTGTATCTATTCCATGTGTCGTCATACTATGTTTTTCTAGTCAAATGTTGTTCTTTCGTAATAGATGTCCAGAAGGAAGAGGGTGAGTGCAAATCCTCAAGGAATAAAAACTAGGTATTCGAAAAAGGTAGTGATATCTGTTAAATCATATAGATCAACAGCCACAGAAAACACACGACCAACTGTACCACACCTTACCCCTACTCCACTGGCCAAACCCCTATTAGAACTGCTGAGAGCCCAGCGTCGGGTACTGTCTGTGATATCAATTCAAAATTTGAACTCCTAAATTTCTGCATGTGCCTTACCTTCTCTCTTGTATGAAAACTAATTTTAGATGAATCTCCTTGCTCAAAGGATCATAGGATCTCACAACAATACTGGGCACTGCATTGCTCTTGTCAGTACCTCTTGCCCTTTGTCAGCATACTTACACTCATTGTTATTTGATTATGTAGCATCACTATAAATGTTCGCTTCTTTATCCTCTCTTTGCTTGAAATTATAAGATCTATATTTACTCTTAGATAAACGTAGAATTAACACAATGGTTATGAAGTTTTGGATTGCTCATGTAAGTACCTGTTGTCATGTACTCCCGCTATATCGAATTAATTGTTGATCAATTGGATGTATTTAGAACTTAATAGTGCTAGATACATCCATTTGAGAGGCAAGTAATAACGGACGGTGGTGGTATTACCGCACTTGCATCGCGAGATAGTTGATTGTCTAGCATTACTCTGCATCTTATCTGCCCTGCCCTCTACTTTCTCCAAATTATCATATCTACATTTACTCTTACCAAAATGTTGAATAAAGCCAATGCCACTATACACGTTGATGTCTGCATTCCTCTTGTCAGTACCTTTTGCCTTGTAACGTTGTACTTAATTAATTGCTATTTGATTATGTATCATCAGTCTGCACGAGCTTCATTATCCCTTGTTTCTTCCAATATTATTTGATCTATATTTACTCTTTGCAAAATGTAGAATAATGGCAATGCTTATAAAAAAGTTTCTTTGGGGAATTTATTGAATTATCCTTCCATCAACATGGAGAAGGCCTTTGTCCAGCCCATGTTAACATGTAATGTAAGTTCATCCTTCTCAAGCCTACAAACTTTGTTCTAGTATATATTTGGATAGGCATCATTTCCTCCACTGTTGTTTACTTTGCTGTTTACATCTGATTGGATGTTTGCAACAACTACTAGTTTTAAATTGTAGTTGTAAAAACATGTTCCTTAAACAGATCCATTTATTTGCTTATATAATTGTGAAACCCGTTACGTGTCTTCTTGTTTCTCTTTCAAAGTCGTATCTCTTGTGCCAGGCAGAACTTTAGGGAAGATAGTGAGCCAAGTCATATTGAGGAGCAGTGAGATGACCCAAGGTCCTGTCTTGATGAAGACAGTGAGTTGAAGCTACTCACCAGCATGTGTGAGACAACCTCTGTGCAGTCGCTGCCTCAATCAGTTCAACTTTTTTAGTCTCAACTTAAAGCGAAAAGGCTTGCTTCAGCTCAGCTCCGACTTGAAGTCAAAGATGCACAGAAGATGTCAGAGGACTACCTTGCGCACTATGGTGCCATACAGCTAGGGATGGAGCATCTATCGTTGACACAACTGAGGTCTCATCAGCTTGTTCGGCTACTTGTGGGACCCGTCCTGGCCAGGCCTAGTGCCTTCTAAAGTGCTCTCAGTTTTGTATATTCTTTTGTCGGTGTGTTTATATGCACGGGTGGCGACATTTGATGCCCAGTGTATGTAATCTGCGGCCATGTTGTGCTTTATTATCACCGATAGCGAACTTTGATTCCAAGTGGATGTAATATGTCGTAATTTCTTTATTGTATAGTCTAGGTTTATTCTTGGTCGGTATGCTGTAATTTAGGCCGGAAGGTTCAGTGGATCTTAGTGTTGTCGGTCCTTAGGCCGGTCCGTTACTCATGTGGGACAAAACGTGGGCCTATAATTATCTTGGGCCATTAGCAGGTCTAAACCTATAGTAGTTTCTTGCCTTTAACAGGCCAAGTAAAGTTCTGGTCAGCTGGGCCAGAGAATACCATGGGCTTTTAACAGGCTAAAACCTAGATTGGGCTACCGTTGAGCCGAAAAATTCATGGGCCAATACAGGCCGAAACTGCCTAAGGCCCATGTTTGGCCCAAATAGGACGCGCAGTTAACAGGCCAAAATATATCTCGGGCCTGTTTGGCCCAATAAAATTATTTGCTTTAAGCAGGCCGGTATCCACGCGGGCCTTAGGCCCAAAAGTGTCACGGGCCATTATCAGATGGGTTGTAAGCAGACCGGATTCAACGCGGGTTATTGATGTCTACTACGCAACTTTATTCTTGTAGGCTCGTGTTGGGCCTCCAAGCACAGAGTTTTGTAGGACAGTAGCAATTTTCCCTCAAGTGGATGACCTAAGGTTTATCAATCCGTGGGAGGCGTAGGATGAAGATGCTCTCTCTCAAACAACCCTGCAACCAAATACAAGAAATCTCTTGTGTCCCCAACACACCTAATACAATGGCAAATTGTATAGGTGCACTAGTTCGGCAAAGAGATAGTGATAAAAGTGTAATATGGATGATAGAAATATATTTTTATAATCTGAATAAATAAAAACAGCGAGGTAGAAAATAGTAAACGGGCACAAAAACGATATTGCAATGCTTGAAAATGAGGCCTACGGTCTATACTTTCACTAGTGCAATCTCTCAAAAGTGCTAATATAATTGGATCATATAACCGTCCCTCAACATGCAACAAAGAATCACTCCAAAGTTCCTATCTAGTGGAGAACATAAGACGGAATTGTTTGTAGGGTACGAAACCACCTCAAAGCTATTCTTTTCGATCGATCTATCCAAGAGTTCGTACTAAAATAACACAAAGCTATTCTTTCCGATTGATCTAACCAAGAGTTCATACTAAAATAACACCAAAGCAAATTCATATTCATAATATTCAATCCAACACAAAGAACTTTAAAGAGTGCCCCAAGATTTCTACCGGAGAAACAAAGACAAGAACGTGCATCAACCCCTATGCATAGATTACCCCAATGTCACCTCGGGAATCCGCGAGTTGCATGCCAACACATATATCAAGTGAATCAATACGATACCCCATTGTCACCACGAGTATTCAATTGCAAGACATATATCAATTGTTCTCAAATCCATAAAAGTATTCAATCTGATAACAAAGAAATCTCAAAGGGAAAAACTCAATTCATCACAACAAGATGGAGAGGGGAAAACACCATATGATCCGACTATATTAACAAAGCCCGCGATAAATCAAAATCGTGACATCTCAAGAACACAAGGGAGAGAGATTAAACACATAGCTACTGGTACAAACCCTCAGCCCTGAGGGTGGACTACTCCCTCCTCATCGTGGTGGCCGCCAGGATCATGAAGGTGGCCACCGGAGATGATTCCCCCTCCGGCAGGGTGCCGGAAAGGGTCTAGATTGGTTTTTGGTGGCTACAGAGCCTTGCGGCGGTGGAACTTCTAATCTAGGTTAACCCCCAGGGTTTTTGGAATTTTGGGGAATTTATAGGGTAAATAGGGGGTGCGGGAGGCCACTGAGGTGGGCACAACCCACCTGGGTGCGCTTGGCGGCCCAGGCGCTCCCTGGTGGGTTGTTCCCCCCCTCGGGGCACCCCCTAGGTGTTGCCCTGGCCCATCCTGGGTGTTCTAGTCCAGCAAAACTCTCCAAGAAATTTCGCAGTGTTTGGACTCGTTTGATATTGATTTCCTGTGATGTAAAAAACAAGCAAAAAAGAGCAACTGGCACTAGGCACTGGGTCAATAGGTTAGTCCCAAAAAATGATATAAAGTTGCTATAAAATGATTGTAGAACACCCAAGAATGATAATGTAACAGTATGAATACTTCATAAATTATAGATACATTGGAGACGTATCAGCATCTCCAAGCTTAATTCCTACTCGTCCTCGAGTAGGTAAATGATAAAAGAAATAATTTGTGAAGTGTGAATGCTAGCAAAGTGCATAAGTTTTATCAATGACAATTTCAATCACTTTTCCTAGCATCATAACAGCAATTCTTTCTTATGAAATTTCTCATGTTTAAAGTAGCAACCAATTCACATGTTAAGGTTCAAAAAATGAATTCTCTTGAAACTCAGCAACCTATGTTCTCAGTCACCAAGCAATTGCAATTCAACTTATTCAATAGAGTTCAAGTAAGAGCTCCACGTACTCAACCATCATATAGTCTTCTATGATTGCTAACACTCACCGCGTACACATGAGCAAAACGTTTCAACCGGACACATAGAAAGATAGGGGCTTATAATTTTGCCTCCCAACGTATTCACCTCAAGGGTGATGTCAACAATACTAACTCATGCTACCCATATCCCACTGGATATATGCGCCTAGATCTTTTGTAACGCCCTCGATGCGGCTATATCTCCCACGTGTCGAAGCACGACTTAGAGGCATAACCGCACTGAAAGCAATGTCGCAAGTGAGGTACTCTTCACACAACCCATGTAATTCATAAGGGAAAGAGATACATAGTTGGGTTACAATCGCCACTTCACACAATTACATGAATAAAGAATTACATCATCCAGATACAAACAAGGTCCGACTACGGAACCCAAAATAAAAGAAGACTACCCCAAATGCTACACAAATCCCCGATCGTCCCAACTGGGCTCCACTACTGATCAACTGGAAACGGAAACAACATAACGAACACGATATTCATCGAGCTCCTCCATGCGCTCGGTTGCGTCACCTGCACGGTATCATCGGCACCTGCAAATTGGTTTTGGAAGTATCTATGAGTCACGGGGACTCAGCAATCTCACACCCTCGCGATCAAGACTATTTAAGCTTATAGGAGGGGTAAAGGTATGATGTGGAGCTGCAGCACGCGACTAGCATATATGATGGCTAACATACGCAAATGAGAGCGAGAAGAGAAGGCAAAAGCACGATCGATGAACTATGATCAATAAGTGATCCTAGAACAACCTACGTCAGGCATAACTCCAACACCGTGTTCACTTCCCAGACTCTACCGGAAAGAGACCATCACGGTAACACACACGGTTGGTGTATTTTAATTTAAGATCAACTTCAGGTTTTCTACAACCGGACGTTAACAAATTCCCATCTGCCCATAACCGCAGGCACGGCTTTCGAAAGTTCAATCCCTGCAGGGGTGTCCCAACTTAGCCCATCACAAGCTCTCACGGTCAACGAAGGATATTCCTTCTCCCAAGACAATCCGATCAGACTCTGCATCCCAGTTACAAGACATCCTCGACAATGGTAAAACAAGTCCAGCAACACCGTCTGAATGTGCCGACAAATCCCGATAGGAGCTGCACATATCTCGTTCTCAGGGCACACTCAGATAGGTCAAGCTACGAGTAAAACCAACCCTCAAGTTTCCCCGAGGTGGCCCCGCAGGCTGCCCAGTTCGGACCAACACTCATAGGAGCACTGGCCCAGGGGGGTTAAAATAAAGATGACCCTTGAGTCTGCAGAACCCAAGGGAAAGAAAAGGCTAGGTGGCAAATGGTAAAACCAAGGTTGGGCATTGCTGGAGGAGTTTTATTCAAGGCGAACTGTCAAGGGGTTCCCATTATAACCCAACCGTGTAAGGAACACAAAATCCGGGAACATAACACCGATATGACGGAAACTAGGGCGGCAAGAGTGGAACAAAACACCAGGCATAAGGCCGAGCCTTCCACCCTTTACCAAGTATATAGGTGCATTAAGATAAACAAGATAATATTGTGATATCCCAACAATAAACAATGTTCCAACAAGGAACAATCTCCAATCCTCACCTGCACCTAGCAACGCTATAAGAGGGGCTGAGCAAAGCGGTAACATAGCCAAACAACGGTTTGCTAGGACATGGTGGGTTAGAGGTTTGAAATGGAAATATGGGAGGCATGATAAGCAAGTGGTAGGTATCGTAGCATAGGCATAGCAAAAGACCAAGCAACTAGCAAGCAAAGATAGAAGTGATTTCGAGGGTATGGTCATCTTGCCTGAAATCCCGCAAGGAAGAAGAACGAGTCCATGAAGAAGACAAACGGGCATAGCCAACGGATCCTCACAAACGCAACGTTACCGGATTACCGAGAAGAAGTACACCGGAAAGAAAGCAAACAACATAGTAAACAATCATCACATAAGCATGGCATGATGCGCAAACAAGTATGATGCATGTCCGGTTTAATGATACATGGCATGGCATGGCAAAGTGCACAAACAATCCTACAAATTAAGTGGAGCTCAATATGCAACGGAGTTGCATATTGAAGAAAACACCACATGACTTATTTAGTTCTCTCTCATTTATGTACACAACAAGATTAAATGTTGTTAGCATGGCAAGAGGTGAAGCATGATGAAACTATCTAATCTAGGCAAGTTTAAATGAGACCGGAACAACAAAACAACAAGTTCGGAAACTCCTCATATGCATATATTAGGTTTGGTACTGTTCTGCCCTAAACACAATTTTAGAGTTGTTAAACATGCTAGATGAGTGCATCATGTTAAACTAGGCATTTTTCCACCCCATTTATATATAAAGTTTGTTACAAACTGAGTTACGGTTAAAAAGTTATGAATTAAAGCATTTTAACATGGCAATAGGCAAATTAAACCAAACAACAATTTAAACATTTCAAACATGCATGAAAGTTGCGAATTATGAAACTAGACAAGATTCTAAGCATATTTCATATATAACTTATTTTAATCCGATGCACGGTTTGTGAGATATTAAATGCATGGACATGGAGGGTTTTTCTGTAAAACTGCAGTCTCAGGAATAAATAGTAAAATCGCAGGTCAGCAAAAAAAACAACACGGGCCAAAATTGACTAGCCCAACAATGCGCAGGGACAACCGGAAGATGGGCTTCCTCACATTGGGCCTGGCAAGGCAAGGGGGGTGCTGGACCGATGGATCTGGCAGCCCAGCTCGATCAGGAGAGGGTCAACGCGCACGGGCGCGCTCGCTGCAGAGTGCACACGAACAAGTCTCGGCACCCGGGACGGCAACGGCGACGTGGGATGCTCACGCCGGTGAACTTGAGGACGAGCGGGCACCGCGGCTCCAGGAACATGGCGGGGCGGCGAGATTTAACGTGAGGAAGAAGCTTTGGCCGGAGACGATGGCTTGGCGAAGCAGGGGAGACTCGGGCAGCGCACGGGGTAGAGGAAGTAGAGGCCGCAGTAGGCGGACTTGGCGGCAGCAGCAGGTCCCAGAGGGGTCGACGGGGCTTGGGCGCGGGGCTCCGGCAAGGTTGGGGAGGTCCGGCGCGCGAGGAATGGCGCATGGAAGGACGGTTGGGCACGGATCCATGGCGCAGGCAGGGGGCTCCATGGCGGTTGCTGCTGTGCTGGTCGCCGGGCGGCAGAGAACAGCGAAGGGGCCGGGAACGGGCAGGTTGGCTGTGGGGGAGGACCTGAACGCCGAAATCCGAAGGAGCGGCGACTTGGCGGAGGCCGGCCGGATCTGGAGCGGGCTGTGGCGGCTAGAGGCACCGGCACGAGCAGAAAGTCAACGAAGGCCATGGCACTGCAGATGGATGGGTTCAGGCATCGCTGCGGGGAGCTCCTCTCCCGTATGGCGCAGCGGGTGGACTTGGCAGCAGGTGCTCCGGCGAGGTACTTGGCGGGGCGACGGGTCCTGCGAGGGCGCGACTTGGCGGTGCCAAGGAACGAGGAAGGGCCTGCATCTGCTGCGGAGGGAGCAGAGGATGGCAACGGGGATGGATTTGGTGGGATCTGAACACGAGGAAGGAAAGGTGGTTGCTGCGATTCATCTCGGGTGGAACTGGATTGGTAGGGGATCCCGATGTGGGAGAGGAGTGGCGGCGGGGAGGGACAAGCCTCCTAGGTTTTAGGGTTAGGCTAGATTTGGTAGGTAGTGGTCTATAAATATAAGGAAAAAAGGAGTTTGGATCCTCCGGCCGAAATCGGACGGTTCAGAAAGAATAGGCTAGGGAGTCCAAATAATAAAACGGTGATACTTTGTAGACGTTTGGGGATGATCCGGACACAGCGGTAACGACTGTCCGGGTCGGGTCCGGGACAGATTTCGGACGCGCCTGGGAGGAGGCTGCGGGCTGACGAGAGAGGTTAGGTTGGACCTGGCGGTAGGTAGTGAGCTGTGTAGATGGTCTCGAGCTAAGAGAATAGAAGAGAGGGAGGCCCGGCGACTGTTTCCGGAGACCGAAAAGGTCCGACGTGTGCCCGACTATAATGCCGCTATAGTTTAACGGTTGGGCTATCAGACGAACTCCGAATGTGATGAAACTTGACAGGCGGTCTATCTACACTATAATAAGACCACACGCCAACTTTCATCCCATTCCGAGAACATTATCCGGCCACTTATAAAAATAATATCTCAGAGGTGCCGCGGGCGCGTGCAAGTGTGTCTGGGCTCAGAACGGACAACGGAAGGAATGAGGAGACCGGGATGGATGCAAGTTTTTGAAAACATGGTGATGCAATGCACATGATGACATGATATTAAAAACATGACACGCAAGCAAATGACAAGGCACCAACAGCGAATAACTAGAAGACACCTGGCGCAACGGTCTCGGGGCGTTACATGTTTCCTCACCACATGATGCTTGCCAAAAGAGAAAAGTAAAAAAGAATAGAGAGAGAAACTTTAACTCTTTGCATAAAAATAAATACATAAAAGCCAAAGATAGGCCCTTTGCAGAGGGAAGCAGAGGTTGACATGCGCTTATTTCTTTGTATGCTCAACACCTTAGTGCAAAAGAACGTCACGTTATATTGCCCCTTATGATAGCAACCTTTATTATGCAGTCTGTCGCTTTTATTCTTTGCCATCACAAGTTCGTAGAATGATCAATTTTCTCTTACACTAAGTGATCTAACACTTTTAGAAGCAATTTTTATTGCCTTATTGCACCAATGACAACTTACTTGAAGGATCTTTCTCAGTCCTTAGGTAGGTATGGTGGACTCTTGAAAGTAAGATTTGGGTTTAAGGGTTTTTGGATCCACAAGTAGTGTTTGATGGGGGGCAAGTGATGACCCACAAGTGTAGGGGACCTACCGTAGCCTTTTCGATAAGAGTGTCGAACCCAACGAGGAGCAGAAGGAAATGATAAGCAGTTTTCAGTAAGGTATTCTCTGCAAGCACTGAAATTATTTGTAACAGATAGTTTTGTGATAAGGTAATTTGTAATGAGTAGCAAGTAATAAAAGTAAATAAGGTGCAGCAAGATGGCCCAATCCTTTTTGTAGCAAAGGACAAGCCTGGACAAACTCTTATATGAAGCAAAGTGCTCCCGAGGACACATGGGAATTATCGTCAAGCTAGTTTTCATCACGTTCATATGATTCGCGTTCGGTACTTTCATAATTTGATATGTGGGTAGACCGGTGCTTGGGTACTGCCCTTACTTGGACAAACATCCCACTTATGATTAACCCCTATTGCAAGCATCCGCAACTACAACAGAAGTATTAAGGTAAACCTAACCATAGCATGAAACATGTGGATCCAAATCAGCCCCTTACGAAGCAACACATAAACTAGGGTTTAAGCTTCTGTCACTCTAGCAACTCATCATCTACTTATTACTTCCCAATGCCTCCCTCTAGGCCCAAACAATGGTGAAGTGTCATGTGGTCGACGTTCACATGACACCACTACAGGGATGACAACATACATCTCATCAAAATAACGAACGAATACAAAATTCACATGACTACTAATAGCAAGACATCTCCCATGTCCTGAGGAACAAATGTAACTACTCACAAAGCATATTCATGTTCATAATCAAAGGGGTATTAATATGCATAATGGATCTGAACATATGATCTTCCACCAAGTAAACCAACTAGCATCAACTACAAGGAGTAATCAACACTACTAGCAACCCACAGGTACCAATCTGAGGTTTGGATACAAAGATTGGATACAAGATATGAACTAGGGTTTGAGATGAGATGGTGATGGTGAAGATGTTGATGGAGATTGACCCCCTCCCAATGAGAGGATCGTTGGTGATAACGATGGTGATGATTTCCCCCTCCCGGAAGGAAGTTTCCCCGACAGAACAGCTCTGCCAGAGCCCTAGATTGGTTCCACCAAGGTTCCTCCTCGTGGCGGCAGAGTTTCGTCCCATGAGCTTTCTTATTATTTTTCCTCGGACGAAATACCTCATATAGCAGAAGATGGGCATCGGAGGGCCACCAGGGAGCCCATGAGGCAGGGGGCGTGCCCAGGGGGGTAGGTCGCGCCCCCACCCTCGTGGCTAGGGCGTGGCCCCCCTCTGGAACTTTCTTTGCTCAATATTTTTTTTATTCTGTAAATAACTTCCATGAAGTTTCAGGACTTTTGGAGCTGTGCAGAATAGGTCTCTAATATTTGCTCCTTTTCCAGCCCAGAATCCCAGCTGTCGGCATTCTCCCTCTTCATGTAAACCTTGTAAAATAAGAGAGAATAGGCATAAGTATTGTTACATAATGTGTAATAACAGCCCATAATGCAATAAATATCGATATAAAAGCAGGATGCAAAATGGACGTATCAGCAAGCACCGCATGTTGAAGGATCTATGACAATATAACTTCTATGTTAATATAAACAAACATAAACCATTACGTTGTCTTCCTTGTCCAATGTCAACAATTTTGGCATATAATATTTTGATGGGGGCTCAAAATCACAAAAGATTTCCATGATAATGTATTTATATGTGAAAGGTCTCTTCCTTATACTAATTATTCATGAATTGCTTGTATGACCAATATTGTGATTGTCAAGCCTCAAAATATTTCACTTTATAAACCCAATGTGAAGCTACCACTAGGCATGATATGATTTCAACTTCATGACATTCAATTTATTCAACAATTTACTCATAGGATATAAGCGAAGCACAAGAGTAAATGACAAGCTACTCCAAAAAGATATAAATGAAGATCATGAGCATAATATTTATTTCTCTCAAATTAATTTAAGTGGAGAAAGATAGAATTTCTTCAAAAATACTAAAGCACACCGTGATCAAAAAGATATAAGTGAAGCACTAGAGCGATTCCATAGAAAAGAGCTTCGTTGACAGCATGTGAATGCCGCTTACCTAGCCTCCCTGGCAACTATTTAAGGACTCTATTTTATTTAAAAACTTTCATGTAGGATCTAGAAGTAGATGTGTCTAGAGGGGGGGTGATTAGACACTTAGTGCTAAAGTTGCAATTTTTAGGCCTTTTTGGTTTGAGTGGAGTTTTAGGCACAATTTCAACATACACAATACATATCAAGCAAGCATGCAAAGAGTATATGAGCAGCGGAATGTAAAGCATGCAACTTGCAAGAATGTAAAGGGAAGGGTTTGGAGAATTCAAACGCAATTGGAGACATGGATGTTTTTCCCGTGGTTCGGATAGGTGGTGCTATCCTACATCCACGTTGATGGAGACTTCAACCCATGAAGGGTAACGGTTGCGCGAGTCCACGGAGGGCTCCACCCACGAAGGGTAATGGTTGCGCGAGTCCACGGAGGGCTCCACCCACGAAGGGTCCACAAAGAAGCAACCACCCACGAAGGGTCCACGAAGAAGCAACCTTGTCTATCCCACCATGGCCATCGCCCACAAAGGACTTGCCTCACTAGCGGTAGATCTTCACGAAGTAGGCGATCTCCTTGCCCTTACAAACTCCTTGGTTCAACTCCACAATCTTGTCGGAGGCTCCCAAGTGACACCTAGCCAATCTAGGAGACACCACTCTCCAAGAAGTAACAAATGGTGTGTAGGTAATGAACTCCTTGCTCTTGTTCTTCAAATGATAGTCTCCCAAACACTCAACTCTCTCTCATATGATTTGGATCTGGTGGAAAGAAGGTTTGAGTGGAAAGCAACTTGGGGAAAGCTAGAGATCAAGATTCATATGGTAGGAATGGAATATCTTGGCCTCAACACATGAGTAGGTAGTTCTCTCTCAGAAATAGGATGCTGGAAGTGTAGGCTTAGTCTGATGGCTCTCTTCTCGAATGAAGAGGAGGTGGAGGGGTATATATAGCCTCCACACAAAATCCAACCATTACACACAGTTTTCCAATCTCGGTGGGACCGAATCAACAAACTCGGTCAGACCGAAAAGGTAAACCTAGTGACCGTTAGAGATTTTCGGTGGGACCGACTGGATCAACTCGGTGGGACCGATGTGCTAGGGTTAGGGTAAATCCAAAACTCGGTTTGACCGATTACTCAAACTCGGTGGGACCGATTTGGGTAATAAGTGAAACAAAAATTTGGCCAAGCAAACTCGGTGGGACCGATTGCATATCTCAGTGGGACCGAAAATATTGCAATAGGTAACAGAGAGTTTGCAAGCCCATCTCGGTGAGGCCGAGATCCCATCGGTGAGAACGAACTGATTAGGGTTTCTGGCAGTGGCTATGACAAGTGAAACTCGGTGGCGCCGGATAGGAATAATCGGTAGGTCCGAGTTTGGCTTTGGGTTTAGGTCAAATGTGGAAGTGGGAAAGTAGCTGAGGATTTTGGAGCATATCATTAAGCACATGAAGCAAGAGGCTCATTAAGCAACACCTCATCCCTCCTTGATAGTATTGGATTTTCCTATGGACTCAATGTGATCTTGGATCACTAAAATGTAAAATGAAGAGTCTTGAGCTTGAAGCTTTAGCCAATCCTTTGTCCTTAGCATCTTGAAGGAATTCCCACAACCTTTAGTCCATGCCACTCCATTGTTGAACTTATCTGAAACATGCTAGATAGAAATGTTAGTCCAACAAGAGATATGTTGTCATCAATTATCAAAACCACCTAGGGAGCACTTGTGCTTTCAATCTCCCCCTTTTTGGTAATTGATGGCAACATACATCAAAGCTTTAGATAAAGATATAAAGAACAGCAAGTAAAGCTTTGGAAGGACATGTAACAAGCATAGGCTCCCCCTACATGTATGCACTCATGTAAATATGAAATATAGAGGCATGTGAGAGCATAACCATGACAGAGTAGGAAATGTGTTACATGTATCTTGGCCATATGCATCAGAGCAAAAGATTATCAAGGAAAATACCCTCATGCTCATGAGTCCTTCTTGCAAACAGTATGTACATAAGCAAGAACTCCTCATACTCATGATTTTGATGCATATACTTACCTTGTGGTCTTGAGTTGGCTTAGGATGGAATGAACCTGCACAAACAAAGTTAGATAACACAGGTACATCCACTAGCCAGAGCAAACAAAAGAAACCACAAGAATACCAAGACTGGGATGACATGTAGAGAGTGAGTACAAGGTACCACATTGGATTCAACATGTCCCCAAGAATAAAGATATGCAATGAATTTGACTAATTTCTTTCCCTTAGGTGTCTTGCTCCCCCTGAATCATACATGGGATATTGGGAGAAGATAAGGAACAGCAAATCAGAGCTGAAAGATACAAATGAACATGTCTTTCCCCCAAAAAAGACATGTGACATCTCTCCTCTTGAACATCAAGCATCAAGCATCTGGGATCCTTGAGTATTCTCTCCCCCTGGAAGTCTCTCTCTCCCTTGATGTAGGTTTGGTCCTTGAGACTTTTTCTCTCCCTTGATGTGATCTCTCTCTCCTACAAGCTTTGATGTGATCTCTCTCTCCCCCTTTGACATCAATTTCCAAGAAGGGCTTTCTGGAATCCGTCGTATAGGTTTGGTCCTTGAGACTCAGCACAAAGCAAAGGATAAAATTGTGATGCTTGTAGAGGACAAGATTCATTGAGTGGAGCTGGATCAGAAGAAATGTAGAACAAGTGGCAAACTATTTTTCTGATTGCAAAGTCGGTGGCACCGAGTGGCATATTTCGGTGGTACCGTAAAGATTCGGTTGGACCGAAAATTGCAAGTCGGTGAAACCGAGTTTACACAGAGAAAAACACCTGTCACCTCAGCTCACTAGACATGTAGGATCTCACAAAGATTTGCAATGAATTACCTGAAGGATTTGCAAGGAATTAAATGTAGAAAATGCAGAACAAAAACAAAGAGAAAAGAGAAGAAACTGAAAGATCTAGATGAAGTTTTTTTTAAAAAAAGAAAGAAAATAAACATGCATGAGACAAATGCAATAACACAGAAAAGAACACAGGAGAACTTCATCTAGAGTTGGGCGGTGACATAGTCACCTATGTTAGAGTATATTGACTTAGGAGTCAACTGAGAACACTTGATCATAGGTCATACTCATCGTTTAAGCTCAAAATGGGGTTACCATTTTTCGTTTAAGCATCTTGATGTATTCATATCTTGTTGAGTTGCTTTGACTCATGTCTTGGAGTAAAGCTTCTCTAAGATGGAATAACATACCTTGGGTGGTGGTGTGGTTCTTGCTCATGTAGTTGAACTTGTGTGGGTGCTCAAGGTTGATGTAGCTCATCAAGAGTTGGGAGCACCACTTGGAGTTTGAGTTCATCTACCTACATGGGTTAGTTCTTGCAAGGAAGAGCACTTGTGTATCCAAAAATGACAATCATGAAGCTCAACATAGAATTTGTCAAAGGATATGTTTGAATGGTTTTGTGCTTCCTTGTCTTCAACCACCATTGTGTAGAGTCTTGGTGATGTAGAGATTGCTCAAGATGTGAGTGAGTCGCAATCTCATGGAATTAGATTCAACCAAGCACCTACATGGGTTAGACAACATGCAAGGTGCAAATATATCCAAGACATAAGATAGTTATCATAAGAGATATATCATGGATTAGTCATAAGCTCATGTCTTGCATGTATCCAATGGAGTTTCTACTCCAAGTTCGAAGCATCAATGATGTTCAATTCTCCTCTCAACCTGCAAAACACTTTCTCATCAAGTGGTTTAGTAAATATATCTGCTAATTGCTTATCGGTGCGAACGTGCTTAAGATTAATGTCACCCTTAGCAACATGATCTCGAATGAAATGATGACGAACTTCAATATGCTTAGTTCGAGAATGTTGTACAGGATTATGACCAATTTTGATAGCACTTTCATTGTCACAAAGTAGTGGAACATGTTTCACATAAATCCCATAATCTTTAAGAGTTTGGGTCATCCAAAGTAATTGAGCACAACATGAACCAGCGGCAATGTATTCCGCTTCGGCGGTGGATAAGGATATCGAGTTTTGTTTCTTGGAAGACCAAGACACAAGAGATCTACCAAGAAATTGACAAGTACCCGAAGTGGACTTTCTATCAACCTTGTCTCCGGCATAATCTGAGTCGGAATAGCCAACAAGATCAAGAGAAGACCTCTTAGGATACCAAATGCCAAAATTTGGTGTATGGATTAAATATCTCACTATCCTTTTCACAGCCTTAAGATGACATTCTTTAGGAGCAGCTTGATATCGTGCACACATGCACACACTTACCATAATATCGGGACGTGAAGCACATAGGTATAACAATGAACCAATCATAGAGCGATAAACCTTTTGATCAAACGGTTCACCATCTTTGGTCAAATCATTATGTCCACTAGTAGGCATGGGTGTAGTCATACCTTTGCATTCTTGCATATTGAACTTCTTGAATAAGTCCTTGGTGTACTTCGTTTGAGAGACAAATGTACCTTCCTTAGTTTGCTTGATTTGCAAACCGAGAAAGAATTTGAGTTCACTCATCATAGACATCTCAAACTTCTCTGACATTAGCTTTCCAAACTTTTCACTAAAGAGAGGGTTAGTTGAACCAAATATGATATCATCAACATAAATTTGGCATACAAATAGTTCTCCATTAACCCTTTTAGTAAAAAGAGTAGAATCAATTTTACCAATTTCAAAACCACTTGCAATAAGGAACTTGGTCAAGCATTTATACCATGCTCTAGGAGCTTTTTTAAGACCATAAAGAGCTTTGTGAAGTTTGTAAACATGATTTGGTTTCTTAGGATTGATAAAACCGGGAGGTTGTTTGACATAAACTTCCTCCTCTATTTCACCATTTAGAAAAGCACTTTTGATGTCCATTTGGTACAAGGTGATATTATGGTGATTAGCATAGGCAAGTAAGATGCGAATGGACTCAAGTCTAGCAACGGGAGCATATGTCTCACCATAGTCCATACCTTCGACTTGTGTGTATCCTTGGGCGACGAGACATGCTTTGTTGCGAACCACTTGTCCATCTTCATCTTGCTTGTTGCGAAACACCCATTTGGTACCAATGATGTTGTGGTTGTTGTCGGGCTTCTCAACCAATGTCCAAACTTGGTTTCTCTCAAAATTGTGTAGCTCTTCATGCATAGCGTTTATCCAATCTGGATCTTCCAATGCTTCTTCAACCTTCATAGGTTTAATGCTAGAGATGAATGAATAGTTTTCACAAAAGTTAGCTAAACGAGTTTTTGAGCGAGTGATTCTCCCGGTTTGTATATCATTGAGGATTTGCTCGACGGGATGATCTTTGGCAATTCTTGCTCGAACTCGTGAGAGCTTTTGCTTGGGTCTTCGTTGAACATCTTCTTCATCTTGTTCTTCTTCTTGGCCTTCTTCATTGTTGATGTCGTCGTTCTCTTGTCGTGGTGGAGAAGGAGGTTGTTGATGTTTGTCTTGATGCATTTCCTTGTCTTCTTCATCTTGGTGTGTCCCACTTGTGGATGCTTCGTGTCGATTCTTGGTTCACCTTGTCGTGAAGTAGAAGCTTCCACTTGGACGGATGAAGTACTCTCCTTCACCTCCGTTGGACAAACTTTGCCAATGGACAAGTCTTGGATTGCTTCTGAAGGGTCTTTGTCTCCTACATCAATTGGCAATTGCTCTACTTGCGAGCCATTAGATTCATCAAACTTCACATCTACCGTCTCTTCAACCTTCCGGGTGAAATTGTTGTAGACACGGTAAGTGTGAGAGTTTGAGCCATAACCAAGTAGAAAACCTTCATGAGATTTAGGAGCAAACTTTGAACGATGATGCTTATCAAGAATGTAGCACTTTGAGCCGAATACTCAAAAGTATCCAACTTGGGGTTTGTTACCGGTGAGAAGCTCGTATGCCGTCTTGCCGAGTAGCTTGTGAAGATATAAGCGATTTGTTGCGTGACAAGCTGTCTCAACCGCTTCTGCCCAAAAATGCTTCGGCGTCTTGTATTCATCAAGCATCGTTCTTGCCATTTCGATGAGCGTCCAGTTCTTCCTCTCAACAACTCCATTTTGTTGAGGTGTGTACGTAGCCGAGAACTCGTGTGAAATCCCTTCTTCGTCAAGAAAGGTGTCCACATTTGCGTTCTTGAACTCCGTTCCGTTGTCACTCCGAACCTTCTTGATCTTCATGTCAAACTGATTTTGGGCCTTCCTAGTGAAGTTTCTGAAGATCTTCTGGACCTGCGACTTGTCATTAAGAAAGAACACCCACGTAAATCTTGAAAAATCATCAACTATAACTAGACCAAAAGAATTTCCATCGAGACTCTTGTAGGCGTTGGGACCAAAAAGATCCATATGAAGTAGCTCGAGTGGCCTTCTTGTGGTCATGATGTTCTTCACGGGATGCCTTCCTCCAACCTGTTTACCTGCTTGACAAGCACTAGAAAGTCTATCCTTATCAAATATGACATCGTTAACTCCAAGGATATGATTTCCTTTAATAAGCTTGTCAAGGTTTCTCATGCCAACGTGACCTAGTCGTCTATGCCACAACCAACCTTTTGAGGATTTAGCAACAAAGCAAGTTTTAGGTTGTGCCCTTTTAGAGAAATCGACAATGTAAAGATCACCTCTACGCATACCGGTAAAGACCATTTTATGATTGTCTCGACGAAATACTTGGCAATCTACCTCAGTAAATAGGACATTCAAACCGAAATCAGCAAGTCTAGATACTGAAAGTAAGTTGTAGCCAAGAGATTCAACGAGCATGACATTTTGAATGGAACTATCATGTGAGATGGCCACCTTACCAAGGCCAACCACTTTACCCTTTGAATTATCACCAAAGGTGACATATTTCCGAGGGCCGTCATTTTCAGCAAGTTCACGGAACATCTCTTCATCTCCGGTCGTATGATCGGTACATCCACTATCAAGAACCCATTCCTTTCCTCCTGACTCATATCCCCGAAGATTTGCCGTAAGACCAAAATGTCTCATTGCATCGTCAAGATCGAAGTCACTATCATCATCATCATCATAGTATCCATGTTCATCATGATCTTGTGACTCATCATTTCCTAGAGAGGGTAATTCATTAGATAAATGATCATCAAAGTGGTCACTTTTATGAATTCTTATAGCTTCGAATATGATATCACTAATGATTCCAACATCTCCTTTAGCATGCTTAAGATTGGTAAGTTCAAATAGACAATTACCAAAACTAGGATCACTAGAGTTCATCTTACTCAAGGCAATAGATTTATGGAGAATTTCATCCAAAGTTTTCAAGGAATGATCGGGAAATCGTTCCTCAAGAAATTTCCATATAGTATAGGCACATTAAGAGTAGGCAAACTAGCAATCAAATTTTTGGGCAATCCTCTAATGATGAGCTCAATAGTTCTAAGATTGCGAATCATGTCAATATCTTCATCTAGGGTAGGATGCAAAGGATCAATATGAGGTGCACAAGGGCTAGCAATGTACTTGTTCAAATGATATTGATTGAAATTACAAGCATCTCATTTTTCCACTCATGAAAATACTCTCCATCAAGAATAGGCACTCTATGTCTAAGACTCCCTAAGGTAGACACATCCATCTTCCTCCAATGGTGATTAAACCAAGGCAATGGAGACCAAAGCTCTGATACCACTTGTAGGATCTAGAAGTAGATGTGTCTAGAGGGGGGGATTAGACACTTAGTGCTAAAGTTGCAATTTTTAGGCCTTTTTGGTTTGAGTGGAGTTTTAGGCACAATTTCAACATACACAATACATATCAAGCAAGCATGCAAAGAGTATATGAGCAGCGGAATGTAAAGCATGCAACTTGCAAGAATGTAAAGGGAAGGGTTTGGAGAATTCAAACGCAATTGGAGACATGGATGTTTTTCCCGTGGTTCGGATAGGTGGTGCTATCCTACATCCACGTTGATGGAGACTTCAACCCACGAAGGGTAACGGTTGCGCGAGTCCACGGAGGGCTCCACCCACGAAGGGTAATGGTTGCGCGAGTCCACGGAGGGCTCCACCCACGAAGGGTCCACGAAGAAGCAACCACCCACGAAGGGTCCACGAAAGAAGCAACCACCCACGAAGGGTCCACGAAGAATCAACCTTGTCTATCCCACCATGGCCATCGCCCACGAAGGACTTGCCTCACTAGCGGTAGATCTTCACGAAGTAGGCGATCTCCTTGCCCTTACAAACTCCTTGGTTCAACTCCACAATCTTGTCGGAGGCTCCCAAGTGACACCTAGCCAATCTAGGAGACACCACTCTCCAAGAAGTAACAAATGGTGTGTAGGTAATGAACTCCTTGCTCTTGTGCTTCAAATGATAGTCTCCCAAACACTCAACTCTCTCTCATATGATTTGGATCTGGTGGAAAGAAGGTTTGAGTGGAAAGCAACTTGGGGAAAGCTAGAGATCAAGATTCATATGGTAGGAATGGAATATCTTGGCCTCAACACATGAGTAGGTAGTTCTCTCTCAGAAATAGGATGCTGGAAGTGTAGGCTTAGTCTGATGGCTCTCTTCTCGAATGAAGAGGAGGTGGAGGGGTATATATAGCCTCCACACAAAATCCAACCGTTACACACAGTTTTCCAATCTCGGTGGGACCGAATCAACAAACTCGGTCAGACCGAAAAGGTAAACCTAGTGACCGTTAGAGATTTTCGGTGGGACCGACTGGATCAACTCGGTGGGACCGATGCGCTAGGGTTAGGGTAAATCCAAAACTCGGTTTGACCGATTACTCAAACTCGGTGGGACCGATTTGGGTAATAAGTGAAACAGAAATTTGGCCAAGCAAACTCGGTGGGGCCGATTGCATATCTCGGTGGGACCGAAAATATTGCAATAGGTAACAGAGAGTTTGCAAGCCCATCTCGGTGAGACCGAGATCCCATCGGTGAGACCGAACTGATTAGGGTTTCTGGCAGTGGCTATGACAGGTGAAACTCGGTGGCGCCGGATAGGAATAATCAGTAGGTCCGAGTTTGGCTTTGGGTTTAGGTCAAATGTGGAAGTGGGAAAGTAGCTGAGGATTTTGGAGCATATCATTAAGCACATGAAGCAAGAGGCTCATTAAGCAACACCTCATCCCTCCTTGATAGTATTGGCTTTTCCTATGGACTCAATGTGATCTTGGATCACTAAAATGTAAAATGAAGAGTCTTGAGCTTGAAGCTTTAGCCAATCCTTTGTCCTTAGCATCTTGAAGGAGTTCCCACAACCTTTAGTCCATGCCACTCCATTGTTGAACTTATCTGAAACATGCTAGATAGAAATGTTAGTCCAACAAGAGATATGTTGTCATCAATTATCAAAACCACCTAGGGAGCACTTGTGCTTTCATTTCATATCTAAGTATTTTATTATAAAAGCAAGAAAAATGAAAATAAATGACATTTCAAGGATAGCACACATCATGTGAAGAAGCAAAAACTTAGGCTCAATCGATACTAACCTATAATTGTTGAAGAAGAAAGGTGGGATGCCTACCAGGGCATCCCCAAGCTTAGATGCTTGAGACTTCTTGAAATATTATCTTGGGGTGCCTTGGGCATCCCCAAGCTTGAGCTTTTGTGTCTCCTTAATTCTTCTCATATCACGGTTTTCCTAAATCTCAAAAGCTTCATCCACACAAAACTCAACAAGAACTCGTGAGATAAGTTAGTATAAACCAATGCAAAAACCTTATCATTCTCTACTGTAGCAAATCACTAAAATTATTATTAAACATTGCATACTAAATGCCTCTGCATATTCAATACTCCTATTCTCAAATAGGATCGTTAAACAAGCAAACATATGCAAACAATGCAAACATAACAGCAATCTGCCAAAACAGTACAGTCTATAAAGAATGCAAGAGTATCAATACTTCTTAAACTCCAAAAATTATGAAAAAAATACCTCCTGTAGAAAATTTATCAGACATTATTTTGCAGAAAGTTTCAACACTTTACCACATTCTTAATTTTCTAGGGAATTTTTGCAACAGCGGTAAACTTTCTGTTTTCAAACAACAACATGTAGGCTTGCAAAATAAGCATAGTAAAGGCTATCATTGCCACTCTTATTGAAATAAAATATGCAAAAAATTATTATAAATAACATCAAGAAAATACTAACAAAATAAAATGATGCTCCAAGCAAAACACATATCATGTGACGAATGAAAACATGGCTGCAAGTGAGGTTACCGATAATGTTGGAGACGAAAGAGGGGATGCCTTCCGGGGCATCCCCAAGTTTAGTTGCTTGGATCTTCCTTGAATATTACCTTGGGGTGCCTTGGGAATCCCCAAGATTAGGGTCTTGTCACTCCTTATTCTCCTCATATCGACATCTCACCAGAAACTTGAAAACTTCAATCACACAAAACTTAACGGAACTTTGTGAGATAGGATAGTATGATAAAGAGCAAACCATTTCACTTTTGGTACTGTCAATGTCACATCCCTAGTTCTGGTATGCTCTAGGCTAGTTGTTGATGTTTGCATCATGTTTAATATTTCAAATGAACCTGAAATGGGGGATGTTCAAACCCTAGCATAAAAAGGAATCCACCAGGTTCAACTAAAATATTTTCAGTAATTCCAAATGGCCTTAAAAATGTTCATCATTCTTGGGAAAATGCTGGAAACGGCAACCAGAGGTGATGCACATTTTTGCATGACATTTTGGATTGTTGAATTAACACATATTGTATTTTGAATTGGAGAAAATAAATACTATAAATACTTTATTGCTCCAATAATTCTGATTTTTGTTGAGGGGCTTTCGAATAATCCTTCTAGTCCCTACAAAATTTATCAAAAGCAACAAAATTAGTTTGGTTCCAAAACCAAATTAAAACAAATGTCAGAAATGGAAAACAAAAACAAAATAGAAAAAAGGGAAACTTACCTGGCGTCTCCAGCCGGCCCAGCACTGTGCGGCCCACTAGCCCAACCGCCAGTCATCGTCCTCCTGGCGACGACAGAAGGACAAGGGGCACGTGCTCGCCGCCCGCGCGCATGGGCGCCACGCCACCTGCCTGCTTGTCCTCCCCCTTGTCACCCTAGATGCCCCGCGCGACGCCACAATGCACCCCGGACCCCTCTCACTCTCACTCGTGCTCATTCCCTGCCTCCTCTGTTATCTCTCTCGTAGGACCGAACGCGCCCGTCGCCGCCGCTCGTCGTTGCCGCGCCCACCGCCACGGCCTTGCCTCTCCGACAAGCCCAAGAGATTCGCCGCGTCTTCCTCCTCCTCTCTGCCAAGCCACGCGCCTCAGGAGGCCCTGGAGCGCCGCCATCGCCATCGTCTTCACCTCCGGCCGCCAGAGATCGCCCACGCCGTTCTGCTCGTGTTTGACCTCCCCCGAGCTCGCTGACGACTTCGCCGGATTCGCTGTGAGCTTCTGCTCTGTTTCCCCCTCTCCGTTCTGCCGTTTCTATGTCGTAGCTTCGTTCCCCACCACGGCCGTAGCTCCTCGCCGCCATCATGCTAGCTGTAGCAGCTCGCGACCGCACGTGTCACCGTGCTCCTCGTGACGCCAGGAGGTTGTAGAGGCCCTCCGCAGCTCCTGCCGTGCACCGCAGCGCTGCGCGCGCACCCGGCCGAACTCCAGCTGCCGCCTCGAGCTCATTTCCGGCGAGCTCTGGCACCCCCGCAGCCTCCCACTTGCTCCAAACGACGCGGACGAGCTCCAGCTCCTCGTCCATGGTCTCCGCCGCCTAAATGGTCGCCGGAGGGCGATTCCCGTGCCCTTCGTCGCGTTCGGCCTCGCCGGCGGCTAAACGCCGGCAATTTGACCGGGTTTGACCCCCTTTTGACCCTGATTTGACATGTGTGGGTCAATGACAGGTGGGGCCCAGCCCTGACTAATTTTTAGTTAGGGTTGGAGTTAGGATTAATTAACTTTGTTAATTAACTATGACACTGACGTGTGGACCCCACACGTTAGGTTTGACCTGGTCAGCCACGGTTGACTCGCTGACGTCATGCCACTGACATGCTGACATAGTTGTTCATTTTCTTGTATTAAAATAAATCAGGAAATTCCAAAAAAAATGTTTAAACTTCAAAAAATCACAAAAATTCAACCGTAGCTCAAATTGAAATAAGTAATATATGAAAAATTATCAGAAAAATGCAATCTATCCATCTGTACCATTTTCATGCATGAAAAACCAACCTAAACCTACTGTATAGGTGAAACACATGAATGGAATTTATAGATGTTAAATTTGGAGTTGCATTTGAACCCTTGGTTCAAATGGACTTCATTCAAATAGAATGCTAGATGCATTAGCACAAACCACATCACATCTTCATGCCATGTTCATGCATCATATTGTTGCATATGCTTGTGTACTGATTGCCGACACCGTCCTTCTCGATAGGTCCTGCTCCGGAGACCGTTCCAGAGTACCTGTCAGAGGAGAAGTGCCCCCTGTTGATCTTTCAGGCAAGCAAAAAACCCTTCTTCATTCCGATACAATCCCACTCTCTCGCTCCTGCTCTCTTCTATTGCACTAGGACAACAATGATTCAACTGGTACTTTATGCTGCGGTAGTTGAACCCATTCCTCTGCATGACCTATCATTGCCACAGTATATAATTGAAACCCACTAGCATGTGTAGGAGTTGATTGAGCCATGTTATGTTCCTACCATGCCATGCCTGCTATTGCTTAGAGTTGTGTCAGGTCTGATCCATTGGGAATGGATTGGAGTGTTATGATGTTCTGATGCTGAGAATTAAGCGTGTAACCACGTTCTGGTAAAGGTAGCGGTGAGAGGCCATGTAGGAGTACATGGTGGGTTGTCTCATTGGGACCGTCCTTAAGAACTGAGTTCTGTGTAAGTTGTCCAATGACTAGCTACTACCACACATTGGGTTCCGGTAACTCGACCCCTCTCGACTTATTAACCAACTTGACCTCTGTCCAGGAGTCGCAACTAGTTTCTGGTGTTTGTAGGTAGTGTTATTTTTCTACCAGGTGGCACCCGGCAGGGTGGGCTTGGGACAGACTAGGCACAGGTGGCACTGTGTACCAAGCGTAGATCCATCCGGCGAGGTGGGCTTGGGAACCCTGCAAACATCGCTTGGGGCCGTGAGCGAAACCCCGGTCGGATCTCCTTACGGATGGAAACGAATAGGCTATAAACCTGGACTACAATCTTGTGTGGTTAGTCAGGTCATGGCCGACACCATCGCCAGGCTTCCGCTTGAAGGTTGCCGAGATACATGACGTGTACATGGCGGTAAGTGGCGAGAGCGTGTGTGAAGAAGTACACCCCTGCAGGGTTAACATGATCTATTTGAATAGTTGGGCCCGCGGTTATGGACTTCTTGGATGCTTACGTGGTACATAGACAACTTGAAGTGGATACTCTAAAATTCTCAAGAAAGTGTGAATGATATGGATGGCCTTCTTGTAGGGAGACGGGAATGAATCCATAGTAGTGTATTGCTGTAGTGATTAGTGGACTCGTGTGTGCTTTCTCACCTCAAAGAAGTTACTTGTAGTCGTAGAACAGGATAGCCACTGAGTCAAAGTTGGCTTGCTGCAGCCAAACCCCACATTACCTTCTTGATACTAATGCATGTATGATAGGATCTGATGTAAGTCTTGTTTCAGTACATTTGTAGTCACGTTTGCTTAATTTATGTTTTGCAGAAGAGACATCTGTATCACTAGTATTTCCGCTTGGACTTCGACGAGTAGCTTGTTACCTCAGCTACGAATCTTGAACCCTTGGGAGGGTATTGTAGATAGTCAGGCTTCTCAGCCTTTTTCATTTGTAGTTCTCTGTACTCAGACATGTTTATGCTTCCGCTAGTTGCTTGCGTGCTCTGTATGTTGGGTCATGAGACCCATATTTCTAATACTTGGCTTCTCGGAGCCTAATGAATAAATACTTTGAGTTGTAGAGTTTTGTTGTGATGCCATGTTGTTTTTGCACATATCGAGCATATTGTGTGTATGATTTGAAATGCTTGGTATGTGTGGGATCCGACAACCTAGTTGTTTATCCTTGGTAGCCTCTCTTACCGGGAAATGTCTCCTAGTGCTTCCACTGAGCCATGGTAGCTTTCTACTACTCCGGAACACTTAGGCTGGCCGGCATGTGTCCTTCTTCGTTCATGTGTCTGTCCCTTCGGGGAAATGTCACGCGGTGTCTACCGGACCCCTGTTAGCCCAGCTGCTACAGCCCAGATTCACTCGCTGATGACCGACATGTTCGTACCTGGGTCATGTATGTCTGTCCCTGTAAGTTAGTGCCACTTTGGGTTTACGACTAGTCATGTCGGCCCGGATTCTTTGTCATACGGATGCTAGCGACACTATCATATACGTGAGCCAAAAGGCGCAAACGGACCCGGGCCAGGTGAGCTGGCACCCGTGGGAATACCGTGCGTGAGGCCGGAAAGTGATATGATGTGTTACATGCTAGATCGGTGTGACTTAGGATCGGGGTCCCGACAACTTTGGTATCAGAGCCTGACTGCCTGTAGGATTACCAAGCCAAACTAGTCGAAGTTGATTCTAGAAATCCTTTGGTTAGATAAGGGAATTGATTGTGGAAGGGAACGTAAGGCTCTTTTTACTCCTTATACCTCATGCCCTTTTGATCAGAGTCATCCTATCTTTCCTACGTGGTTAAGGAACTAGGCTTTCTCTTCCGTCTATCAGGATCACGTGTTACTACTCCATAGTCTCATAGGATTGGTTGATCAGAGTCATATTCCAGTTTTTGAGTACTTCTGGTGTAGTCTGTTTAGTCCTATCAGAGAACCTTGAGTGATGATGTTGAGTATGGTACTACCCCATCGTTTGCAGGATGTCTCATTTTGAGCATTTTACTATCATTATGTTGCCAAAATTGTCCTAGGAGTTCGAGAGATACTAATTTCCTTGTGCTACATACTGCATCCTACAGTTGATGCTGATCCCGTCCTTGGTTTCGTTTCCCAGGATGTCGTCAGTTACCCGAAGTTCCGTTGCTCGTAGCCGGAACCACGGAGATGGTAGGGATGAGGATCCTCCCAACCAATCTTCGTTGGTAGGGTTCTTGTTAGAGGTTGAGATGAACAAGCGTGAGACCAACCGCTTGTTGGCACGGATTGAGCAGAACACCGCCCATCAGTGTAATGAGTTGGTTTCCATCACCGACTTCATAGGCCTGAACCCACCCACCTTCCATCATGCCATTGAGCCACTCGATACAGATGACTGGCTCCGTAGTATCACTCACAAGTTGCGTTCTGCGAACGTAGCTGAAGGTGACAAGGTCACCTATGCTACATATCACCTGGAAGGTCCTGCTAGTCTTTGGTGGCAGAACTATGAGGCTATGCTTCCAGCTGGCCAGATACCTACCTGGAGAGATTTTACTAAGGCTTTTCATGAGCATCACATTCCTCAAGCCCTTATCGATCGCAAGAGAGAAGAGTTTTGTAGATTCACCCAGGGTAAGATGGATGTTGATGCTTACAGTAGAGAGTTTGAGAACCTCGCCCGCTATGCTACAGAAGAAGTGTCCACGGATGCCAAGAAGCAAGCTAGGTTCCGGAAGGGTCTCAACCCCAAGTTGCGTCGTGATCTCCACTTGCACCATTGCAATACATTCCAGGCTCTTGTGAACAAGGCCATTAAGTAGAGACAGCTTAGCTTATTTACGAGGAGTCTCGTAAGCACACCCATGATTTGGGTTCTTCCTCCGGTTCTAGTTCTCAGAAGCGCCGGATTTGGGTTCCAAACTCCGCTCTTCCACCCGGATATGCACCGAGGCCATCTTATGTGGCACCTCACCCAGTTCGGCCATATACTCCACCCAGGCCTATTGGTGGACTGTCTTCCAATGCGGGTCCACGTCCTACCTCCACGATTTGTTACAAGTGCGGAGAGCCAGGCCACATTGCCCGTAATTGCACTCAGACCAGTGTTGCTCCACCCCAACCCGAGAAGTCTATTGGCCGTGGTAAGACATCATGCAAGATGATCAGTGTCAAGTCTGCTCCCACTGAACATCAACGTGTGCATCACGTCTCAGCTAGAAATGCTCATGATGATTCGGATGTCGTTCTTGGTACACTCCTTGTTAATTGTCATCCAGCATCGGTTCTATTCGATACCGGAGCATCTCATTCCTTCATTTCCAAAAGCTATGCCCGCTTGCACGACATGTCATTTTGTGATATGCCCTCCCCACTACTCATTCAAACTCCTAGATCCAAATGGCAAACTTCTAGGATAAGTTATAGCAATGAAATACATGTTGACAGACTTGTGTTCCTTGCTTCCTTGATATCTCTCAAGTCTTCATATATTAACATCATCTTGGGTATGGACTGGATGACAGCTCATCATGCCAAGATTGATTGTTTCACCAGGTTTGTTCAGCTTACACACCCATCTGGCAAGATAGTCACTGTCACCACTAGAGTTGCAAAGCGTCAGCTTTATTCTCTTAATGTCAGCCCTCTTCCAGACCTTGAGGATATCCCGGTAGTCCGTGACTTTCCAGATGTCTTTCCAGAGGAACTGCCAGGCATTCCACCTGACAGAGATGTAGAGTTTGTCATAGATCTTATCCCAGGAACCGCCCCAATTTCTAGGAGACCTTACAAGATGGCACCCTTAGAACTAGCTGAGCTTAAGAAACAACTTGATGAGTCCTTGCAAAAGTGTTTCATCCATCCTAGTTCTTCTCATTGGGCTTGTCCCGTCCTCTTCGTCAAGAAGAAGGATGGTACGGATCGGATGGTTGTAGATTATCATCCCGTTAACTTGGTCACGATAAAGAACAAGTATCCGCTCCCCAGGATCAACGACCTGTATGATCAGCTCGCTGGATCCTTAGTCTTTTCAAAGATGGATTTGAGGTTAGGCTACCACCAAATCAAGATCAAAAATGGGGACATTCCTAAGACGGCTTTTGTCACTTGTTATGGCCAGTACGAGTACACCGTTATGTCCACCAGTCTATACAATGCTCCAGCTACATTCTCCCGCTTGATGAACTCGATCTTCATGGAGTCCTTAGATAACTTCGTCGTGGTTTACCTCGATGGTATTCTTATTTACTCGAAGAACGAGGAAGAGCATGCCGAACATCTTAGACTTGTGTTAGAAAAACTCAGAGAGCACTGCCTTTATGTCAAGTTCC
Source organism: Triticum urartu (assembly GCF_003073215.2). Lineage (NCBI taxonomy): Eukaryota > Viridiplantae > Streptophyta > Magnoliopsida > Poales > Poaceae > Triticum > Triticum urartu. Next base: position 361,222,583 of record NC_053024.1, read on the forward strand.
CCAAGTGTGAATTTTGGCTGCCATAAGTGACCTACCTAGGCCATGTGATCTCTGGTAAAGGCATTGCTGTCAACCCTGAGAGAGTTCAGGCCATTCTTGATTGGACTCCACCCGAATCAGTTAAACAAGTTAGGAGTTTCCTTGGTCTAGCCAGTTATTGTCGCCGCTTTGTTGAAAACTTCTCCAAAGTGGCCAAACCTCTCACGGAACTTCTCAAGAAAGATAAAAAGTTTGAGTGGTCCCCACAGTGTGAGCACAGTTTTCAGGAACTGAAAAGACGCCTGACTTCTGCTCCCATACTTGTGCCGCCGGATTTCACTAAGGACTTTGTTATCTATTGTGATGCCTCAAGACAGGGACTAGGTTGCATTCTTATGCAGGATCGTCATGTGATTGCCTATGCATCTCGACAGTTGCATCCACATGAGGAGAATTATCCTACACATGATCTATAGCTTGCAGCCGTAGTCTATGCACTTAAGACATGGCGACATTACCTTCTTGGTAAGTGTTGTGAGATTTACACCGATCACCAGAGTCTCAAGTATATCTTCACCCAACCAGATTTGAACCTTAGGCAAAGACGTTGGTTGGATTTGATCTTAGATTACGATTTAGGGATTACTTACACCCCAGACAAAGCAAATGTCATGGCTGATGCACTAAGTCGTAAGTCATATTCCAACAATCTCATGTTGCAACAGGGTCAACCATTTCTCCATGAGGAATTCTGTAAGCTTAACCTTCACATTGCTCCTCACGGATTCCTTTCTACCTTGGTGGCGAAACCTACTCTTGTGGATCATATCATAGAAGCCCAGAAGCATGATACGGGGATTACCCGGATCAAGAGAAACATTGCCAAGGGTATTGCTGGTAGTTTCTCTATAGATGATCGAGGTGTTGTTTTCTTTGGGAACCACCTGGTGGTCCCCAAGAAGTAGCATCTTCGGCTACTGATCCTTAAGGAGGTCCATGAATCTCCTCTCACAATTCATCCTAGTAGTACTAAGATATATCAGGACCTACACCAGAGGTTCTAGTGGACTAGGATGAAGAGAGAAATTGCTCTGTTCATTGCTAACTGCGATGTTTGTCATCCCGTTAAGGCAGAGCATCAAAGGCTTGCTGGCACCCTTCAGCCTTTAGCTATTACTGAGTGGAAATGGGAAAAAGTTGGTATGGACTTCATCACCAGCTTTCCCAGGACCAAGAGAGGGGATAATGCTATCTTCGTAGTCATTAGCCGTCTTTCCAAAGTGGCTCACTTCCTACCTGTTCGAGAGAGTATCACTGCTAGTCAGCTCATCGACTTATATATTTCTTGAATAGTGTCACTTCATGGTGTCCCACTGAAGATCAATTCAGACCATGGTAGTCTTTTCACTTCTCATTTCTGGGAGAGTTTCCAGACTACCATGGGAACCCATCTTTCTTTCAGTACTACTTTCCACCCTCAGTCAAGTGGTCAGGTGGAAAGGGTCAACCAAATTCTTGAAGATATGCTTAGAGCTTGCGTTATCTCATTGGTATGGATTCGGAGAAGTGTCTTCCTTTCGCCGAGTTTGCTTATAACAATAGCTATCAATCCAGTCTCAAGAAAGCTCCTTTCGAGATTCTGTATGGACGAAGATGTCGAACACCTTTGAACTAGTCAGAAACCGGTGAAAGACAATTCTTTGGACCGGATATGATCCAGGAGGTAGAAGAGCAAGTTTGAGTCATTCATGAGAATTCAAAATAGCCCAGTCTCGTCAAAAGAGCCAGTATGACCGTCGTCACAAGGAAGTGGCTTATGAAGTTGGCGACAAAGCTTACCTTCGGGTTACCCCTTTGAAGGGTACCCATCATTTCGGTATCAAGGGCAAGTTGGCTCCTCGTTACATTGATCCTTTTCGCATTCTCGCTAAATAAGGAGAGGTTGCCTACCAGTTGGAACTACCCCCACATCTTTCTCGAGTACATGATGTCTTCCACGTCTCTCAACTCACGTGTTGCTTCTCGGATCCCATCCGTGGAGTGGACCATGAAACGCTTGATCTTCAAGATAACCTCACATATCGAGAGTACCCTGTTCGCATTCTTGATCAATTAGAGCATGTCACTCGACGTCATAACATCAAGTTTCTCAAGGTTCAGTGGTCTCATCACTCTGAGAGAGAATCTACTTGGGAGCGAGAAGATCGTCTTCGACTGGAGTACCCCACTCTTTTTCCACCAACTCCTGAATCTTGGGACGAGATTCTTTCGAGTGGGGGAGAGTTGTCACATCCCTAGTTCTAGTATGCTCTAGGCTAGTTGTTGGTGTATGCGTCATGTTTAATATTTCAAATGAACTTGAAATGGGGGATGTTCAAACCCTAGCATAAAAAGGAATCCACTAGGTTCAACTAAAATATTTTCAGTAATTCCAAATGGCCTTCAAAAATGTTCATCATTCTTGGGAAAATGCTGGAAACAGCAACCAGAGGTGATGGACATTTTTGCATGACATTTTGGATTGTTGAATTAACACATATGGTATTTTCAATTGGAGCAAATAAATACTATAAATACTTTATTGCTCCAATAATTCTGATTTTTGTTGAGGGGCTTTGGAATAATCCTTCTAGTCCCTGCAAAATTTATCAGAAGCAACAAAATTAGTTTGGTTCAAAAACCAAATTAAAACAAATGTCAAAAATGGAAAACAGAAAAAAACTAGAAAAAAGGGGAAACTTACCTGGCGTCTCCAGCCAGCCCAGCACCATGCGGCCCACTAGCCCAACCGCCAGTCATCGTCCTCCTGGCGAAGACAGAAGGACGAGGGGCACGCGCTCGCCGACCGCGCGCATGGGCACCACGCCACCTGTCTGCACGCCCTCCCCCTCGTCGCCCTGGATGCCCCGTGCGATGCCACGATGCACCCCGGACCCCTCTCACTCTCCCTCGTGCTCGTTCCCTGCCAACTCCGCTCTCTCTCTCTCTCTGGACCGAATGCTCCCGTCGCCGCCGCTCGCCGTTGTCGCGCCCACCGCCACGGCCTCGCCTCTCCGACAAGCCCAAGAGATTCGTAGCATCTTCCTCGTCCTCTCTGCCAAGCCACGCGCCTCGGGAGGCCTTGGAGCACCGCCATCACCGTCGTCTTCACCTCCGGCCGCCGGAGATCGCCCATGTCGTGCTCGCGTTTGACCTCCCCCGAGCTCGCTAATGACTTCGTCGGATTCGCTGTGAGCATCTACTCCGTTTCCCCTCTCCGTTCTGCTGTTTCCATGCCGTAGCTTCGTTCCCTACCACGGCCGTAGCTCCTCCCCTCCGTCCATGTCGCCGTCATCGCGCTAGCCGCCGTAGCTCGCAACCGCGCGCGTCACCGTGCTCCTGGTGACGCCAGGAGGCCGTAGAGGCCCTCCGCAGCTCCTGCCATGCACCGCAGCGCTGCGCGCGCACCTGGCCAAACTCCGGCCGCCGCCTTGAGCTCGTTTTCGGCGAGCTCCGACACCCCTGTAGCCTCCCGCTTGCTCCAAACGACGCGGATGAGCTCCAGCTCCTCGTCCATGGTCTCCGCCGCCTAAATGGTCGCCGAAGGGCGATTCCCGTGCCCACCGCCGCGTTCGGCCTCGCCGGCGGCTAAACGCCGGCGAGTTGACCGGGTTTGACCCCTTGTTGACCCTGATTTGACCCGTGTGGGTCAATGACAGGTGGGGCCCGTCCCTGACTAATTTTTAGTTAGGGTTGGAGTTAGGATTAATTAACTCTATTAATTAACTATGACACTGACGTGTGGACCGCACACGTTAGGTTTGACCTGGTCAGCCATGGTTGACTCGCTGACGTCATGCCACTGACATGCTAACACAGTTGTTCATTTTCTTGTATTAAAATAAATCAGGGAATTCCAGAAAATTGTTTAAACTTCAAAAAAAATCACAGAAATTCAACCGTAGCTCAGATTGAAATAAGTTATATATGAAAAATTATCAGAAAAATGCAATCTATCCATCTGTAACAGTTTCATGCATGACAAACCAACCTAAACCTACTGTATAGGTGAAACACATGAATGGCATTTATAAATGTTAAATTTGGAGTTGCATTTGAACCCTTGGTTCAAATGGACTTCATTCAAATAGAATGCTAGATGCATTAGCACAAACCACATCACATCTTCATGCCATGTTCATGCATCATATTGTTGCATATGCTTGTGTACTGATTGCCGACACCGTCCTTCTCGATAGGTCCTGCTCCGGAGACCGTTCCAGAGTACCTGTCAGAGGAGAAGTGCCCCCTGTTGATCTTTCAGGCAAGCAAAAAACCCTTCTTCATTCCGATACAATCCCACTCTCTCGCTCCTGCTCTCTTCTATTGCACTAGGACAACAATGATTCAACTGGTACTTTATGCTGCGGTAGTTGAACCCATTCCTCTGCATGACCTATCATTGCCACAGTATATAATTGAAACCCACTAGCATGTGTAGGAGTTGATTGAGCCATGTTATGTTCCTACCATGCCATGCCTGCTATTGCTTAGAGTTGTGTCAGGTCTGATCCATTGGGAATGGATTGGAGTGTTATGATGTTCTGATGCTGAGAATTAAGCGTGTAACCACGTTCTGGTAAAGGTAGCGGTGAGAGGCCATGTAGGAGTACATGGTGGGTTGTCTCATTGGGACCGTCCTTAAGAACTGAGTTCTGTGTAAGTTGTCCAATGACTAGCTACTACCACACATTGGGTTCCGGTAACTCGACCCCTCTCGACTTATTAACCAACTTGACCTCTGTCCAGGAGTCGCAACTAGTTTCTGGTGTTTGTAGGTAGTGTTATTTGTCTACCAGGTGGCACCCGGCAGGGTGGGCTTGGGACAGACTAGGCACAGGTGGCACTGTGTACCAAGCGTAGATCCATCCGGCGAGGTGGGCTTGGGAACCCTGCAAACATCGCTTGGGGCCGTGAGCGAAACCCCGGCCGGATCTCCTTGCGGATGGAACACGAATAGGCGATAAACCTGGACTAGAGTCTTGTGTGGTTAGTCAGGTCTTGGCCGACACCCTCGCCAGGCTTCCGCTTGAAGGTTGCCGAGATACATGACGTGTACATGGTGGTAAGTGGCGAGAGCGTGTGTGAAGAAGTACACCCCTGCAGGGTTAACATGATCTATTCGAATAGCCGGGTCCGCGGTTATGGACTTCTTGGATGCTTACGTGGTACATAGACAACTTGAAGTGGATACTCTAAAATGCTCAAGACAAGTGTGAGTGCTATGGATGGCCTTCTCGTAGGGAGACAGGAATGAATCCATAGTAGTGTATTGATGTGGTGATTAGTGGACTCGTGTGCACTTTCTCACCTCAAAGAAGTTACTTGTAGTCGTAGAACAAGATAGCCACTGAGTCAAAGCTGGCTTGCTGCATCCAAACCCCACATTGCCTTCTTGATACTAATGCATGTATGATAGGATATGATGTAAGTCTTGCTGAGTACCTTTGTACTCATGTTTGCTTAATTTATGTTTTGCAGATGAGACATCTGTCTCACTAATAGTTCCGCTTGGACTTCGGCGAGTAGCTTGTTACCTCAGCTACGAATCTTGAACCCTTGGGAGGGTCTTGTGGATAGTTAGGCTTCTCAGCCTTTTTCATTTGTAGTTGTCTATACTCAGACTTGTTTATGCTTCCGCTAGTTACTTCTATGCTCTGTATGTTGGGTCTTGAGACCCATGTTTGTAATACTTGGCTTCTTAGAGCCTAATGAATAAATACTTTGAGTTGTAGAGTTTTGTTGTGATGCCATGTTGTTTTTGCACATATCGAGCATATTGTGTGTATGATTTGAAATGCTTGGTATGTGTGGGATCCGACAACCTAGTTGTTTATCCTTGGTAGCCTCTCTTACCGGGAAATGTCTCCTAGTGCTTCCACTGAGCCATGGTAGCTTGCTACTGCTCCGGAACACTTAGGCTGGCCGGCATGTGTCCTCCTTCGTTCCTGTGTCTGTCCCTTTGGGAAAATGTCACGCGGTGTCTACCGGACTCCTGTTAGCCCAGCTGCTACAGCCCAGATTCACTCGCTGATGACTGACACGTTCGTTGTTGGGTCATGTATGCATGTCCCTGTAAGTTAGTGCCACTTTGGGTTTATGACTAGTCATGTCAGCCTGGGTTCTTTGTCATCTGGATGCCAGCGACCCTATCATATACGTGAGCCAAAAGGCGCAAACGGTCCCGGGCCAGGTAAGGTGGCACCCGTGGGAATACCGTGTGTGAGGCCGCAAAGTGATATGATGTGTTACATGCTAGATCCGTGTGACTTAGGATCGGGGTCCCGACAGTCAAAGACAAGTTTCATAATTTTTTCCACACCATGCCTACTGTAGCATATCATTTCCATATTTTATATTAAGCAATATAAGCCATGGAAACTAGAAAACAGAATCTGTCAAAAACAGAACGGGTCTGTAGTAATCTATACTCCAATGATACTTTTGCTACTCCAAAAATTCTGAAAAATTAGGAAAACCTGAGAAATTTGTCTATTAATCTTCTGCAAAAAGAATCAACATTTTATTGTGCTTATTTTAAATATGAGAATTGTTTTCCTGAGTGCAAAAGTTTCGGTTTTTCAGCAAGATCAAATCAACTATCACCGTAAGCCATCCCAATGGTCTTACTTGGCACTTTATAGAAACAAAAGCAACAAAACATGATTACTACAGTAGCCTAATCATGGGAACACACAAAAACAGTAGGTAAAAGTCTTGGGTTGTCTCCCAACAAGTGCTTTTCTTTAATGCCTTTTAGCTAGGCATGATGATTTCAATGATGCTCGCATAAAAGATAAGAATTGAAACACAGAGAGATCATCATGAAGCATATGACTAGCACATTTAAGTCTAACCCACTTCCTATGCATAGGGATTTTGTGAGCAAATAATTTATGGGAGCAAGAATCAACTAGCATAGGAAGGCAAAACAAGCATAACTTCAAAATTTTCATCACATAGAGAGGAAACTTGATATTATTGCAATACCTACAAGCATATGTTCCTCTCTCATAATAATTTTCAGTAGCATCATGAATGAATTCAACAATATAGCTACCACATAAAGCATTCTTTTCATGATTCACAAGCATAGAAATTTTATTACTCTCCACATAAGCAAATTTATTCTCATCAATAATTATGGGAGCAAACTCAATAAAATAACTCTCATGTGATTGGAAATTAAAATCATGATGACAAGTTTCATGTTTATAATTATTCAATATAGCATACATGTCATCACCATAATCATCATATATAGGAACTTTGTTGTCATAATCAATTGCAACCTCCTCCAAAATAGTGGATTCATCATTAAATAAAGTCACGACCTATCCAAATCCACTTTCATCATTATAATCATCATAAATAGGAGGCATGCAATCATTATAACAAATTTGCACATCAAATCTTGGGGGACTAAAAGTATCATCTCATCAAACATAGCATCCCCAAGCTTATGGCTTTGCATATCGTTAGCATCATGGATATTCAAAGAATTCATACCAACAACATTGCAATCATGCTCATCATTTATACCAAACATTCTGAATTCTTCTTCTATCAATTGAGCACAATTTTCCTTTCCATCATTTTCACGAAATACATTATAAAGATGAATAATATGATGCAACCTCAATTCCATTTTTTGTTTTCTTTTATAAACTAAACTAGTGATAAAATAAGAAACTAAAAGATTTGATTGCAAGATCTAAAGATATACCTTCAAGCACTCACCTCCCGAGCAACGGTGCCAGAAAAGAGCTTGATGTCTACTACGCAACTTTATTCTTGTAGACTCGTGTTGGGACTCCAAGCGCACAGTTTTGTAGGACAGTAGCAATTTTCCCTCAAGTGGATGACCTAAGGTTTATCAATCCGTGGGAGGCGTAGGATGAAGATGGTCTCTCTCAAACAACCCTGCAACCAAATACAAGAAATCTCTTGTGTCCCCAGCACACCTAATACAATGGAAAATTGTATAGGTGCACTAGTTCGGCAAAGAGATGGTGATAAAAGTATAATATGGATGGTAGAAATATATTTTTATAATCTGAATAAATAAAAACAGCAAGGTAGCAAATAGTAAACAGGCACAAAAACGGTATTGGAATGCTTGAAAATGAGGCCTATGGTCCGTACTTTCACTAGTGCAATCTCTCAACAGTGCTAATATAATTGGATCATATAACCATCCCTCAATGTGCAACGAAGAATCACTCGAAAGTTCCTATATAGCGGAGAACATGAGACGGAATTGTTTGTAGGGTACGAAACCACCTCAAAGCTATTCTTTCCAATCGATCTATCCAAGAGTTCGTACTAAAATAACACAAAGCTATTCTTTTTGATCAATCTAACCAAGAGTTCGTACTAAAATAACACCAAAGAAAATTCAGATTCATAATATTCAATCCAACACAAAGAACTTCAAAGAGTGCCCCAAGATTTCTACCGGAGAAACAAAGACAAGAACATGCATCAACCCCTATGCATAGATTACCCCAATGTCACCTCGGGAATCCACGAGTTGAGTGCCAAAACATATATCAAGTGAATCAATACGATACCCCATTTTCACCACGAGTATTCAATTGCAAGACATATATCAAGTGTTCTCAAATCCATAAAAGTATTCAATCCAATAATAACGAAATCTCAAAGGGAATAACTCAATTCATCACAACAAGATAGAGAGGGGGAAACACCATATGATCCAACTATATCAACAAAGCCCGCGATACATTAAGATCGTGACATCTCAAGAACATGAGGGAAGAGATTAAACACATAGCTACTGGTGCAAACCCTCAGCCCCGAGGGTGGACTACTCCGTCCTTATGGTGGTGGCCGCCAGGATGATGAAGATGGCCACCGGAGATGATTCCCCCCCCCCTCCGGCAGGGTGCCGGAAGGGGTCTAGATTGGTTTTCGGTGGCTATAGAGCCTTGTGGTGGCGGAACTTCTAATCTATGTTAATCCGAGGGTTTTTGGAATTTTGGGAATTTATAGGGTAAAGAGGGGGTGCGGGAGGCTACCGAGGTGGGCACAACCCACGTGGGCGCGCCTGGGGACCCAGGCGCGCCCTAGTGGGTTGTGCCCCCCTCAGGGCACCCCTAGGTGCTGCTCTGGCCCATCCTGGGTGTTCTGGTCCATAAAAAATCTCTAAAAGTTTCGCGGTGTTTGGACTTCGTTTGATATTGATTTCCTGCGATGTAAAAAAACAAGCAAAAAACAACAACTGGCACTAGGCACTGGGTCAATAGGTTAGTTCCATGATATAAAGTTGCTATAAAATGATTGTAAAACACCCAAGAATGATAATATAACAGCATGAATACTTGATAAATTATAGATACGTTGGAGACGTATCAGCTGTAATTAGGCCCAACTGTTACACGGGCCATTAACAGGCCGATAGGCCAGTAGGGATGAAATTTATCCACGAAGACTACGGGCCGTTAAGAGGCTTAAAGTTACCTCAGACAAGAAATAGCCCAGTTTCTGCATGGGCCATTAAATGGCCTAAAGTTAAATCAGGCCGACAACTTCCCAGATGCACCACGGGTCGCTAACAGGCCGAAACTATCATCGGGCCGAACTGGAAAATGGGCATTTAACAGGCTGAAATACAAATTTGTCTTAGAATGGGCCCAAAAGAACAGTGTCCTACTAACGGGTCTGATCCAATATGGGTCATTATTTGTCCCAAAACATGGCAGGCTGTGAACGGGCATGATCTAATATGGGCCTCAATTTGACCCAAAACATGGCAGGTTGTTAACGGGCCAACCCACTAGTGTCTGAAAAAACATGGTGGGCCTGTAGCTGGGCCGACCTTTTTACCTAAAATGGGCCACTGTTGGGCTGTGCCATGTGTTGACATATGATAGGCTTCTTCCGTCCATTGTAGGAATGACATATGTCCCAACGATTAGCTGACATGTGCATTATCCGGCGAATGAGTATTTTACACGTGGAAAGTCCCCATTGGTCGGGGCTGTTAACGGGTTATCGGATCCAAATCGGAACCCGATAGCTTAAAGGCGACCCGTTACGGTGGATGCCACGTGTCGGTCACCCTTGATGAAAGCACATCTATGACGCGTGATTTATCGTCATTGAAGTGGACACTTCTGTGATGATAATTTTTGTAATGTCATGGAACACTTCTACGACAGCACAGCTATGACTATCTTGATTCTGTCATAAATCGTCATGGATGTACATGCAAGGCAGAAAATGTGACCTAGTGTGACAAAGACTTATCATCACGGAAGTGTACTTTTTTGTAGTGTTAGTAAAATGAAAATTTCTACAACCGTATTTTCCTCTCTCATAAGAATTTCATGTAGGATCATAATGAAATTCAACAATGTAGCTATCACACAACATATTTCCTACATGATCCTCACGTATGCAAAGTTGACATTCTTCCAAAATAGTGGGATCATTATTTCCTAAAGTTGACACTCTACCAAACCCACTTTCAATATTATTGCAAACATTATTATCAATCTCATATTCATCATGGAGCTTAAATAAATTTTCAAGATTATAAGAAGAATCACCCCAATCATGATCATTGCAACAAGTAGTGGACATAGCAAAACTAGCATCCCCAAGCTTAGGGTTTTGTATATCATTAACACAATTGACATTAATAGAATTTATAATAATATCATTGCAATCATGCTTTGATTCAAGGAGCTATCATGAATCACTTCATAAATTTCTTCTTTCAACACTTCATCGCAATTTTCAGATTCACAAATTTCAAGCAAAACCTCGTAAAGATAATCTAGTGCACTCAACTCACTAGCAATTGGTTCATCATAATTGGATATCTTTAAAAGATTAGAAAGTGGATGAGGATCCATAAACTCTTTGCTTCTGAATTTCAATAAATACACAATTATACCAAGCAAACGAGCAAACAAACCAAGTAAGACATAAGGGCAAACGAAAGGCCGAACGAAAGAAGGGCGAATAAAAAGGGAAAAGTTTTTGAAAATTGTAACATCCCAAATTTTCAATTTGGAATGTTATACATTAGATCATCAATGCATACCATATTTTATTTTGCATTTTGGTTGATCCTAGAAATTCTACGCAACTCAATGACCCACGGAGAGAGTTGGGGATTTTGTTATTTTCATATTTGAGTTTTCTCAAATTTTGAGAATGGGATCATTTGATTTTATTTATTTTATCATCAATTATTTCTATTACAAAAATATGAGAGAGGGAATAAAATGACTTTCCCAAAATAAAGAAATATTGAGGATTTAATAATAAAATCAAATAATATTTTATTTCAGAGTTTTTCGGTGTTTTATTTGAATTTAGGAAAAATGTGCGTTTTTCAAAATTGCATTTAGGGCCCAAATAAATGTTCACCTTGTGCGGCTTGATTTTAGAAGCCCGTGAAAATTTATTTCGGAATTTTTGGAGTCGGTTTAGTATTTCTTTTTATTTTTCTTCCGAGCGGAATAATTAAAAAAACGAACCGACTTCGGGTCATACCCGAGCGGGACACCGCCCGGGGGCAGCCTTTAAATAGCGCCGCCCCGAGCCGCCCCAGCCCATCAGCCCCGCCTCGATCCGCGCGCGCCGCCGGAGCCGCCGCCGACGATCCGGCCGCCCGAGGTTCATCGCGCCTCGTTTTCCGTGCCGAAAAAAAGAGAGAAAAAAAGAAAAAAAAAAGGAAAAGAATATTCGGCATTTGTCGTTTTTCTTTTTCTCGGATTAAATCCGCGATTTTTCTCATCGCGATTCCTGACCCGATTTTCGTTTTAGTATAACTTTTCGCTCGTTTATCGGAATCAAGCGATTCAAGCGCCTAGGGATTCGTCTCGAAACCCTCTATCCGAATAACCAACTTAAACAAGATTTTTCTACTTTAAAATTTGCCCTAGATCCATATTACTAGAACGAAGTGTTTTCTTTCGCCGTTTGACTTTCGTTGCTTCGTTCGATTTGATTCTTTTTGCCAACCGGAGTTCTTAAGTTGAACCTTCTGGTTAGATCTCTTATTTGAGTTTTACCTATGCATTAGATGAGTACTTATTGTATGCTTGTTTGTTTGCGATAGAGTACCCGGAGTGCGCCGCTTGTTACTTCGAATCGTTAGGTTTCGCGGATCATCAGCAAGGCAAGTAACACTTTGATCATACCTTTTCTACTACCCAGTTTTATTGCATTAGATCAATCCTCACACATTGCATGACTAGGATCTAATTAAATTGTGGGATGGGAAGTAGATGAGGTAGTACCTATTACCTGTTTATTTTCAAACCTTTGGGAGTTACTTCTACGTTTGCTTATTATGCCATGCTATGCTAGTAGACGTGGATTGGGTGAGCGAAATCCATGACAGATGTGAGATTTGTTAATTAATGGTTTATCTAAGGTGGCAACTTAAAGACACATCTGGGTGGATTGAGGCACCTGGGTATTCCAGGACTTGCCTGTTTTCTTTTGGACCGCCACCCAGGCTCAAAGGGATCATGAGACTATTCATACTAGAAACTTCCGTGTGCAGCCACAAGCTATTATGGGCTCTAGCATAGTTGACTAAGTTGTGCAAACTCTTACAGTGGTAGACTAGCAGATGTAGGGGATGTAGGTGGTACGGTCTACCCGATCGTAAGGTGCTAGCGCTTCTGAAAGACTATGTCTCGGTCATCCTTCTTCTCAAACACCATGTAGTGCGAGAAACCAAACGGAGGCGATCGAGTCTTGTGGGGAAAAGTGCGCAAACCTCTGCAGAGTGTAATAAACTAATCATGGTTAGCCATGTCCCCGGTTATGGACATCTTGAGTATCTAGTACCTGCATTTTCATGTGAATCTCAACATGTTACTCTAAATTAATTTTGTTGGGTTATGTTTAATGATGATGCTTAATTGGGATTGAGAATGCTGTCAACCATTCTCAATGTTTAACAACCACCATGATAGTAATTAAATTTATTCCTTTGAAGTAGGGAAAAATTGGCTTTACGCAAAACTGTAACCATAGAGCTTTCCACCAGCCAAATATGCATATAGTATAGCTGTTTCATTCCATTATTCCTATGTGTTACCTTGCCAGCATATTCCATGTGGCTGACCCGTTTTCGGGCTGCAACATTAATGTTGCAGACTTTTCAGACGACGATTAAGGAGTTTTTAGATCGTGGTTCTATACTCAGTGATGTCGTTGGAGTTGATGGACTCACTTATCTTCCAAGCCTTCCGCTGTTATCGTTATTAGATGGCCTTAAGCCATATTTATTGTAATAAGTTCTCTTTTGAGACACTCGATGTAATAAGTGTGTGATTTCTACTCTGCTATAAATCCTCCGAGTACTGTGTGGTGTCAGCATTACTGATCCAGGGATGACACCGGAGCACAGAGATCAGACTATTTGAGGTCTGGTCGCTACAAAAATCATTTTAGAAATTGGGGAGAGGAAAACGAGAGGCGAATGGAGAATAATGTAGTGCAAGAGATGAGAGTTTATGATGGGTACTTGGTATGTATTGACTTGGCGTAGATATCCCCGGCAACGGCGCCAAAAATTCTTCTTGCTACTTCTTGAGCTTGCGTTGGTTTTTCCCTTGAAGAGGAAAGGGTGATGCAGCAAAGTAGAGATAAGTATTTCCTTCAGTTTGACAATCAAGGTATCAATCCAGTAGGAGACAACACACTAGTCACCGAATACCTGCACAAACAAACAAAACAACTTGCACCCAACGTGATAAAGGGGTTGCCAATCCCTTCACGGTTACTTGCAAAAGTGAGATATGGCAGAGATAGATAAATGGTAAAGTAAATATTTTTTGTATTTTTGGTTTATAGATCGGAAAGTAAAAGATTGCAAGAATAGTAAATTGGAAACTTATATGATGGAAAATAGACCTAGGGGCCATAGGTTTCACTAGAGGCTTCTTTCAAGATAGCAAATAATACGGTGGGTAAACAAATTACTGTTGAGCAATTGATAGAAAAGTGCAAAGTTATGACGATATCTAAGGCAATGATCATGAATATAGGCATCACGTCCGTGTCAAGTAGACCAAAACGATTCTGCATCTACTACTATTACTCCACACATCGACCGCTATCCAGCATGCATCTAGAGTATTAAGTTCATAAAGAATGGAGTAATGCATTAAGTAAGATGACATGATGTAGAGGAATTAACTCAAGCAATATGATGAAAATCCCATCTTTTTATCCTCGATGGCAACAATACAATATGTGCCTTGCTGCCCTACTGTCACTGGGAAAGGACACCGCAAGATTGAACCCAAAGCTAAGCACTTCTCCCATTGCAAGAAAAACCAATCTAGTTGGCCAAACCAAACTGATAGTTTGAAGAGGATTACAAAGATATCAAATCATGCATACTAGAATTCAGAGGATATTCAAATAATATTCATAGATAAGCTGATCATAAATCCACAATTCATCGGACTCGGCAAAAACACCGCAAAAGAGTATTACATCAAATAGATCTCCAAGAACATTGAGGAGAACATGGTATTGAGAATCAAAAAGAGAGAACAAGCCATCTACCTACTAGCTATGGACCCGTAGGTCTGAAATAAACTACTCACGCTTCATTGGAAGGACAATAGAGTTGATGTAGAAGCCCTCCGTGAACGAATCCCCCTCCGGCAGGACGCCGGAAAAGGCCCCTAGATGGGATCTCACTGGTACAAAAGGTTGCGGCGGTGGAAAAGTGTTTTCGTGGATGCCCCTGTTGTTTTGGGGATATATGGGTATATATAGGCGAAAGAATTAGGTCAGGAGGTGCACGAGGGGCCCACAAGGGTGGGGGGCGCACCCTCCATCCTTGTGGCCGCCTCGTGGCTCCTCCAACTTCATCTCCAAGTCTCCTAGTTGTCTTCTGGTCCAAGAAAAATCATCGTGAAGGTTTTATTCCGTTTGGTATAACTTTTCTGCGAAACTCAAAAATAAGGAAAAAAATAGGAACTAGCACTGGGCTCTAGGTTAATAGGTTAGTCTCAAAAATAATACTCCCTCCATTCCTTTATGTAAGCTGTATTATTTCCGGCACGGTGACCAAGGCACATAATTATACACATGTTAGGACAAAATTAACCTTGGCAAAATCATTGATTAACAGCAACTAAATCATTAGGCAAGGAAAGTAAGAGATAAACACAATCATAAAAGAGATACATTCTTTTTTTCTCTTTACAAGAAAAGATGCATGCAATCAGGGGAGAGATACTCTCTTTTTTTGAAGGTCTAACGATGGAATTACGAGGAATTAGAAGCAATGCACCTTACATTGTGGAATTTTATCAAAAAAACAAATACACCTTATATAAAGGAATGGGGGGAGTATAAAATAGCATATAAATGCATATAAAACATCCAAAACAGATAATATAATAGCATGGAACGATCAAAAATTATAGATACGTTGGAGACGTATCAATCACTAAATATGAAACATATGGTTTAATGATATTGATGTCGTAATATGAAAGGACATAGGTTCATGATCATTGGTTAGTAGAAATATCGATATTAAAACTTGTTATTAACTTCTCATCTAATTGTTGGTCATGGCATGGTGGGGTGGTTTGAGCATTTTTATGTCTGTAATGAAATCCTTGATTGGTGTTATAATCGGGATGCACGCGATGGTTAACTCCTACCAACCAATTCCATGGGGACATGTGGGTAGTACTTTGCTTTGAGGGCTAATAGAATTTCATAATAATTATGTGAGTTCTTTATCCCTAATGTGAGTCCATGGATTATACACACTCCTACCTTTTCGCAATTTGCTAGCCCCTTCGGTACCATGCATTGCCCTTTATCACCTCGAGAGTTGGTGCAAACTTCACCAGTGCATCCAAACCCCATGGTATGATATGCTCTGTCACACATAAGCCTCCTTATATATTCCTCAAAACAGCCACCATACGTACCTATTATGGAAATTCCATAGCCATTCCGAGATATATTGCCATGCAACTTCCATTGTTTCATTTCCATGACATACGTTTTCATTGTCATATTGCTTTGCACGATCATTAAGCTGACATGATATTTGTGGCTCAGCCACCATTCATCGTTATTATACATGTTACGCTAGATCACTGCACATCCTGGTACACTACCAGAGGCATTCATATAGAGTCGTATTGTTCTAGTTATAGAGTTGAAAGTAAATAAAAGTGTGATGATCATCATTGTTAGAGCATTGTCCTAGTGAGGAAAGGATGATGGAGATTATGATTCCACCACAAGTCAGTATGAAACTCCGGACGAAAAAAGAGAGGCCAAAAAGAGACAAGAAAAAATGATAGAAAAAGAGAGAAGGGCCAATGTTACTATCCTTTTACATACTTGTGCCTCAGAGTAGCACCATGTTTTCCATACAGAGAGTCTCCTGAGTTATCACTTTCATATACTAGTGGGAATTTCTCATTATAGAACTTGGCTTGCATATTCCGATGATGGGCATCCTCAAATGCCTGAGGTCTTCATGAGCAAGCAAGTTGGATGCACACCCACTTAGTTTCTGTCGATCTTTCATACGCTCATAGCTCTCAGTGCATCCATTGCATGGCAATCCCTACTCGTCGCATTGATATCCATTGATGGGCATCTCCATAGCCCGTTGATTAACCGCATCGATGCGGGACTTTCTTCCTTTTTTGACTTCCTTTATTGATCTCTATCACCGCATTCTATTCCACCTATAGTGCTATATCCATGGCTCACGCTCATGTATTGTGTGGGGATGAAAATGTTGAAGTGCGTTAGAAGTATGATCCAATTGCCTGGTTTGACACCGGTTTGCTCATGATTTATATTTATGCGATGAAGGCGGAGTCATGCCATGCTAACAAAAAATGAGTGGGGATAACATTCATTAAGGATCGTATATTTTGAAAAAGTAATGATTATGTTTCTTATATTCATGGATATTATTATGTTGATATTGTTACTTCATCATTTCTCAATGATTATACCATAAAGAGATTACATGGTACACATGTTAGGTAGCATTTCACATTAAAAATTCTGTTTTTATAATTTACCTACTCGAGGACGAGCAGGAATTAAGATTGGGGATGCTGATACATCTCCAACGTATCTATAATTTTTTTTATTATTTCATGCTATTATATTATCAATCTTGGATACTTTATATGTTATATTATAACATTTTTGGGAGCTAACATATTAATCCAGTGCCTAGTGTCAGTTGTTGTTTGCTGCATGTTTTTAGTTTTCTGGAAAATTAGTACCAAACGGAGTCCAAGCGCTACGAAACTTTCTGACACTTTTTTCTGGACATAACAGACCCTAGAAGCTTCGGGAGGAGACCAGACGCAAAGAGAGGAGATGACAAGGCAACAGGGAGTGCCCTAGGGCTCCGTCTGATCTAATTCCATTTATATAAATTCTCAGATATTGGGAAACCCCTCGAGAGCCACCCGAAACACTTTTTCCGCCGCCGCAGGCTATTGTTCTTCCATGATCCCATCTGGAGGCCTTTTCTAGTACTCTATTGGAGGGGGGATCAACCATGGAGGGCTTGTACATCACTCTTGTTGCCTTCCGATAATGCGCGAGTAGTTTACCACGGACCTACGGGTCCATAGCTAGTAGCTAGATGGATTCTTCAATCCATTTGATCTTCAATACAATGTTCTCCTCAATCTTATTGGAGTTCTATTTGATGTAATCTTCTTTTTCTGTGTGTTTGTTGGGA
Organism: Triticum urartu; assembly: GCF_003073215.2. Classification (NCBI taxonomy): domain Eukaryota; kingdom Viridiplantae; phylum Streptophyta; class Magnoliopsida; order Poales; family Poaceae; genus Triticum; species Triticum urartu. The sequence goes on from NC_053024.1 coordinate 361,240,356, forward strand.
TCTGATGAATTCTGGGTTTATGATCAGATTATTCATTGCAAGTAACTGAGTCTTTTCTAAACTTTATTATGCATGATTATGATAGCTTTGTATTTCTCTCCGATCTATTTGTTTGGTTTCACCAACTAGATTGATTTATCACTACTGCAGGATGCTACTAACGCGACACTACGATCAGAGACCCTTCGAGAAACTGTGTGCGATGCAATAATTGCAAATGTTGCTGTATGAAAACTGTCAGAAATGTATAAAATGTTTGCGATGACGTATGCATCAAACACGGTTCAGGTTTTAGTTGCATGTGCGATGAAGGGCATATGGTTCAGTTCAATTAATTGTTTGCAAAGAGGAGGAACAAAAGAAATGGGCACCAAATGAAGGCGTGTGCGATACACAGCATACGGTTCACTCGGATGAACTATTTGTGATTAGGCAACACAAAAGAAACAGTCAGCCAGGTCAAGGTGTGTGTGATTGAGGGAATACGCTTCAGAAGGATTAACTATTTGCGATTAGGCAACAGAATAGAAACGGGTCAGCTAGATCAAAGTGTCTGCGATTGATGGCATACACTTCACATGGATGAACTGTTTGCGATTAGCCACAACAAACTGAAACAGTTAGATAGATCAACGTGTGTGCGCTAGACGGTCACACACATTCTAATTAAAAGAACCGTGCACGATGGTGCTGACATTGCCTATTGCGGTGCACCCTATGGTGCAAACGCCACATATGCGGCCGAGAAGGCGTACGTGCCCATGTTACGCCTTCCGAGAATAGTGTCGCACTTATAACCGTCAGTAAATTTTGAGCATGCGTCCCGTCACAACTTTTTTTAGAAGAACAGGGAGGCCGCGTCCCGTCACATTCCAAATTGCAAACCTGTTCACACCGATCAAAACCTAAACGGTTTCACACTTAGGAGCGTATTACTACGCAGTTATAAATACTACTTCTCCAAGATGACTGCATGATACGTCTCCAACGTATCTATAATTTTTTATTGTTTCATGCTATTATATTATCTGTTTTGGATGTTTATGGGCTTTACTAAACACTTTTATATTATTTTTGGGACTAACCTATTAACTGGAGGCCCAGCCCAAATTGTTGTTTTCTTGCCTATTTCAGTGTTTTCAAGAAAAGGAATATCATACGGAGTCCAAATGGAATGAAACCTTTGGCATAGTTATTTTTGGAACGAAAGCAATCCAGGAGACTTGGAGTAGACGTCAGGGAAGCTTCAAGGAAGCCACGAGGCAGGGAGGCGTGCCCTACCCCCTGGGCACGCCCCCACCCTCATGGGCCCCTCGTGGCTCCCTTGACCGACTTCTTTCACCTATATATGTCCATATACCCTAAAAACATCAGAGGACACAATAGATCAGGAGTTCCGCCGCCAGAAGCCTCCGTAGCCACCGAAAACCAATCTAAACCCGTTCCGGCACCCTACCGGAGGGGGGAATCCCTCTCCAGTGGCCATCTTCATCATCCCGGTGCTCTCCATGACGAGGAGGGAGTAGCTCTCCCTCGGGGCAGGGGGTATGTACTAGTAGCTATGTGTTTGATCTCTCTCTCTCGTGTTCTTGAGTCGGCACGATTTTGATGTATCGCGAGCTTTGCTATTATAGTTGGATCTTATGATGTTTCTCCCCCTCTACTCTCTTGTGATGAATTGAGTTTTCCCTTTGAAGTTATCTTATCGGATTGAGTATTTAAGGATTTGAGAACACTTGATGTATGTCTTGCATGTGCTTATCTGTGGTGACAATGGGATATCACGCGACCCACTTGATGTATGTTTTGGTGATCAACTTGCGAGTTCCGTGACCTCGTGAACTTATGCATAGGGGTTGGCACACATTTTCGTCTTGACTCTCCGGTAAAATCTTTGGGGCACTCTTTGGAGTTCTTTGTGTTGGTTGAATAGATGAATATGAGATTGTGTGATGCATATCGTATAATCATACCCGCGGATACTTGAGGTGACATTGGAGTATCTAGGTGACATTAGGGTTTTGGTTGATTTGCGTCTTAAGGTGTTATTATAGTACGAACTCTAGGATGGATTGAACGGAAAGAATAGCTTCGTGTTGTTTTACTACAGACTCTTGAATAGATTGATCAGAAAGGATAACTTTGAGGTGGTTTCGCATGCTACCATAATCTCTTCGTTTTTTCTCCGCTATTAGTGACTTTGGAGTGACTGTTTGTTGCATGTTGAGGGATAGTTATATGATCCAATTATGTTATTATTGTTGAGAGAACTTGCACTAGTGAAAGTATGAACCCTATGCCTTGTTTCCTAGAATTGCAACACCGTTTGTGCTCACTTTTACCACTTTCTACCTTGCTGTTTTTATATTTTCACATTACAAAAACCATTATCTACTATCCATATTGCACTTGTATCACCATCGCTTCGCCGAACTAGTGCACCTATACAATTTACCATTGTATTGGGTGTGTTGGGGACACAAGAGACTCTTTGTTATTTGGTTGCAGGGTTGCTTGAGAGAGACCATCTTCATCCTACACCTCCCACGGACTGATAAACCTTAGGTCATCCACTTGAGGGAAATTTGCTAATGTCCTACAAACCTCTGCACTTGGAGGCCCAACAACGTCTACAAGAAGGAGGTTGTGTAGTAGACATCAAGCTCTTTTCTGGCGCCGTTGCCGGGGAGGTGAGTGCTTGAAGGTATATCTTTAGATCTTGCAATCGAATCTTTTTGTTTCTTGTTTTATCACTAGTTTATATTATAAAAGAGAACAAAAAATGGAATTGAGTTCGCCTCATACGCTTCATCTTTTTAATATCTTTCGTGAGAATGATGGAAAGGAAAATTGTGCTCAAGTGCTAGAATAAGAAGTCTCTAAAATGTTTGGCACAAAATCTTTGAATGATGAGCATGATTGCAATGTTGTTAGTATGAACTCCTTGAATATCCAGAGTACTAATGTTGATTGCACTAGTCATGATGAAAATGTCTCAACTTTTGTGGAGTGCATAGAGTTTGCAAGTACACACCAAATAGGGAAGATAGATTTTGCAAGAGGCATAAGTATTTGGAAACCAAATGGTTGCAAGAGAGGCTAGATGTTTATGCTGAAAATTTAAAATTTCTTCGCCATACTTGTGAACTTTGCAATGAACATGGTCATTTAAATCTCCAATGCAAATTGTTTCATGATCGTATCATGTCCAAAACTGTGATGGTTTGATTTCCCTTGCACATCATAATGAACTTAGTTTGCTCTTGGGTTATGAAGAAATGAAACGTATAACTAAGCATATTCCAGAATATAACCTTGAGAAATTCCTCGATATTGATCTAGAAGAAATTTTTATGTATTGTGCGGTGAATTGCATTCAAAATCCTTATATTGTCAATTACATAAAGAAAAGAAAAGAAATTAAATAAAATAAAATAAATAGAGGATGAATATAATACTAATGAAAGGGAAGAGGCTTCCCAATATCCTCCTATTATTTCTTATGATGAATTAGGTAACGAGGAGGAGCCTTCTATTCAACCAATCTCATCAATAAGGAGCTCCAAAAAGAGGATTGAACCCGCACATAATGTGAAGAAGAAAAATAAAAGACGGAGAAGTAAAGGTGAAAAGGTATCCCTCCCAAATGATGTTGCTCCTATTACTCATTGTGATGATGATAATTGCTATACTATTGGTGCTATCCATACTATTAATGATGAGAGTGATTATGCTTATGATATGAAAAGGCCCAAGCTTGGGGATGCTATGTTTGATGAGAATGACATGTTTGAGAATATATTTGCTGCAATTAATGTTTGTTCCAAGCTTGGGGATGCTATGTTTAATGAAGATGATATTTCTAGCCTCCCAAGTTTTGATATGCAAATTTGTTATGATGATAGCATGACTCCTACTTATGATGATTATTGTGATGATACTTATGCTATACAAAGTAATGATGATTATATTTATAAAACTTGTCATGATTATGATTTCCCCTTTTCTGAACATTATTCTTTTAATATGGAAACAATTTATAGTATTCGAGTTTCTTATGATACTCCCACTATTCTGAATGAGAAGAATTTTGCTTATGTGGAGAGTAATAAAATTTCTATGCTTGTAGATCATGAAAAGAATGCTTTATGTGATAGTTATATTGTTGAATTCATTCATGAAGGTACTGAAAATTATTATGAGGGAGGAATATATGCTTGTAGGAATAGCAATAATATCAAGTTTCCTCTCTATGTGCTTAAAGTTTTGAAGTTACGCTTGTTTTGCCTTCCTATGCTAGTTGATTATTGTTCCCATAAGTTGTTTGCTCAAAAAATACCTATGCATAGGAAGTGGTTTAGACTTAAATGTGCTAGTCATATTCTTCATGATGCTCTCTTTATATTTCAATTCTTATCTTTTATGTGAGCATCATTCAAATCATCATGCCTAGCTAGGGGCGTTAAACGTTAGCGCTTGTTGGGAGGCAACCCAATTTTAATTTTTTTTCCTTGTTTTTTGATCCTATTTATCAATAAATGATCTATATAGCCTCTTTTTAGATGTGGTTTTATATTTTAATTAGTGTTTGTGCCAAGTAGAACCTTTGGGAAGACTTGGGGAAAGTCTTTGCGATCTTGCTGTAAAACAATAGAAACTTTAGCGCTCACGAGATTAGCTACCATTGTTTACTGGATAGTGAGATTAAGTTGATTATTTTTGCAGATGATTAATAGACAAATTCCTCAGGCCCAAAAATTTATTTCAGAATTTTTGGGGTTCCATAAGTATATGTTTGATACAGATTACTACAGACTATTCTGTTTTTGACAGATTCTGTTTTCTATGTGTTGTTTGCTTATTTTGATGAATCTATGAGTAGTATCGGAGGGTATGAACCATAGAGAAGTTGGATTACGGTAGATATTACACCAATATGAATTTAGAATGAGTTCACAACAGTACCTAAGTGGTGATTTATTTTCTTATACTAACGGAGCTTACGAGTTTTCTGTTAAGTTTTGTGTTGTGAAGTTTTCAAGTTTTGGGTAAAGATTCGATGGACTATGGAATAAGGAGTGGCAAGAGCCTAAGCTTGGGGATGCCCAAGGAACCCCAAGTTAATATTTAAGGACAACCAAGAGCCTAAGCTTGGGGATGCCCCGGATGGCATCCCCTCTTTCGTCTTCGTTCATCGGTAACTTTACTTGGAGCTATATTTTTATTCACCACATGATATGTGTTTTGCTTGGAGCGTCATTTTATTTTCTTTTTTTTGCTTGCTGTTTGAATAAAATACCAAGATCTGAAACTCCTAGATGTTACAGAGTCTTCACATAGTTGCATAATTATTCGACTACTCATTGATCTTCACTTATATCTTTCGGAGTAGTTGGTCATTTGCTCTAGTGCTTCACTTATATCTTTTTAGAGCACGGAGGTGGTTTTATTTTGAAGAAATAGATGAAATCTCATGCTTCACTTATATTATTTTGAGAGTATTTAGAACAGCATGGTAATTTGCTTGGGTTATAAAATTAGCTCTACTATGATGGGCATTCAAGATGGGTATAATAAAAACTTTCATATAGAGTGCATTGAATACTATGAGAAGTTTGATACTTGATGATTGTTTTGAGATATGAAGATGGTGATATTAGAGTCATGCTAGTTGAGTAGTTGTGAATTTGAGAGATACTTGTGTTAAAGTTTGTGATTCCCGTAGCATGCATGTATGGTGAACCGTTATGTGATGAAGTCGGAGCATGATTTATTTATTGATTGTCTTCCTTATGAGTGGTTGTCGGGGACGAGCGATGGTCTTTTCCTACCAATCTATCCCCCTAGGAGCATGCGCGTAGTACTTTGTTTCGATGACTAATAGATTTTTGCAATAAGTATGTGAGGTCTTTATGACTAATGTTGAGTCCATGGATTATACGCACTCTCATCCTTCCACCATTGCTAGCCTCTCTAGTACCGCGCAACTTTCGCCGGTACCATAAACCCACCATTTACCTTCCTCAAAACAGCCACCATACCTACCTATTATGGCATTTCCATAGCCATTCCGAGATATATTGCCATGCAACTTTCCACTGTTCCGTTTATTATGACATGCTTCATCATTGTCATATTGCTTTGCATGATCATGTAGTTGACATCGTCTTTGTGGCAAAGCCACCATTCATAATTCTTTCATACATGTCACTCATGAGTCATTGCACATCCCGGTACACCGCCGGAGGCATTCATATAGAGTCATATTTTGTTCTAAGTATCGAGTTGTAATTCTTGAGCTGTAAGTAAATAAAAGTGTGATGATCATCATTATTAGAGCATTGTCCCATGTGAGGAAAGGATGATGGAGACTATGATTCCCCCACAAGTCGGGATGAGACTCCGGACGAAAAATAAGAAAATAAAAAATAGGCCATAAAAAAAAGGAGAAGGCCCAAAAAACAAAAAAACAAAAAAATGAGAGGAAAAGAGAGAAGGAGCAATGCTACTATACTTTTACCGCACTTGTGCTTCAAAGTAGCACCATGATATTCATGATAGAGAGTCTCCTATGTGTCACTTTCATATACTAGTGGGAATCTTTCATTATAGAACTTGGCTTGTATATTCCAATGACGGGCTTCCTCAAAATGCCCTAGGTCTTAGTGAGCAAGAGAGTTGGATGCACACCCACTTAGTTTCTTTTTGAGCTTTCATACCCTTATAGCTCTAGTGCATCCGTTGCATGGCAATCCCTACTCACTCACATTGATATCTATTGATGGGCATCTCCATAGCCTGTTGATACGCCTAGTTGATGTAAGACTATCTTATCCTTTTTGTCTTCTCAACAACCACCATTCTATTCCACCATAGTGCTATGTCCATGGCTCACACCCATACATTGCGTGAAGATTGAAAAAGTTTGAGAACATCAAAAGTATGAAACAATTGCTTGGCTTGTCATCGGGGTTGTGCATGATTTAAATATTTTGTGTGATGAAGATAGACCATAGCCAGACTATACGATTTTGTAGGATAGCTTTCTTTGGCTATGTTATTTTGAGAAGACATGATTACTTTGTTAGTATGCTTCAAGTATTATAATTTTTATGTCAATATTAAACTTTTGCCTTGAATCTTATGGATCTGAATATTCTTGCCACAATAGAGAAGATTACATTGATAAATATGTTAGGTAGCATTCCACATCAAAAATTCTATTTTTATCATTTACCTACTCGAGGACGAGCAGGAATTAAGCTTGGGGATGATTGATACGTCTCCAACGTATCTATAATTTTTGATTGTTTCATGCTATTATATTATCTATTTTGGATGTTTATGGGCTTTACTAAACACTTTTATCTTATTTTTGGGACTAACCTATTAACCGGAGGCACAACCCAAATTGTTGTTTTCTTGCCTATTTTAGTGTTTTAAAGAAAAGGAATATCAAACGGAGTCCAAACGGAATGAAACCATCGGGCGAGTTATTTTGGAACGGAAGCAATCCAGGAGACTTGGAGTAAACGTTAGGGAAGCTTCAAGGAAGCCACGAGGCAGGGAGGCGCGCCCTACCCCCAGGGCGCGCCCCCCACCCTAGTGGGCCCCTCGTGGCTCCCGTGACCGACTTCTCTCACATATATATATGTCCATATACCCTAAAAACATCAGAGGACAAAATAGATCGGGAGTTCCGCCGCCAGAAGCCTCCGTAGCCACCGAAAACCAATCTAGACCTGTTCCGGCACCCTGCCGGAGGGGGGAATACCTCTCCGGTGGCCATCTTCATCATCCCGACGCTCTCCATGACGAGGAGGGAGTAATTCTCCCTCGGGGCTGAGGGATTGTACCAATAGCTATGTGTTTGATCTCTCTGTCTCGTGTTCTTGAGTCGGCACGATCTAGTTGTATCGCGAGCTTTGCTATTATAGTTGGATCTTATGATGTTTCTCCCCCTCTACTCTCTTGTGATGAATTGAGTTTTCCCTTTGAAGTTATCTTATCGGATTGAGTCTTTAAGGATTTGAGAACACTTGATGTATGTCTTGCATGTGCTTATCTGTGGTGACAATGGGATATCACGTGACCCACTTGATGTATGTTTTGGTGATCAACTTGCGAGTTTCGTGACCTCGTGAACTTATGCATACGGGTTGGCACACATTTTGGTCTTGACTCTCCGGTAGAATCTTTGGGGCACTCTTTGAAGTTCTTCGTGTTGGTTGAATAGATGAATATGAGATTGTGTGATGCATATCGTATAATCATACCCACAGATACTTGAGGTGACATTGGAGTATCTAGGTGACATTAGGGTTTTGGTTGATTTGCGTCTTAAGGTGTTATTCTAGTACGAACTCTAGGATGGATTGAACGGAAAGAATTAATTCGTGTTGTTTTACTACAGACTCTTGAATAGATCGATCAGAAAGGATAACTTTGAGGTGGTTTCGTACCCTACCATAATCTCTTCATTTGTTCTCCGCTATTAGTGACTTTGGAGTGACTCTTTGTTGCATGTTGAGGGATAGTTATATGATCCAATTATGTTATTATTGTTGAGAGGACTTGCACTAGTGAAAGTATGAACCCTAGCCCTTATTTCAACGCATTGCAACACCGTTTGTGCTCACTTTTACCACTTGCTACCTTGCTGTTTTTATATTTTCAGATTATAAAAACCATTATGTACTATCCATATTGCACGTGTATCACCATCTCTTCACCGAACTAGTGCACCTATACAATTTACTGTTGTATTGGGTGTGTTGGGGACACAAGAGACTCTTTGTTATTTGGTTGCAGGGTTGCTTGAGAGAGACCATCTTCATCCTACGCCTCCCACGGATTGATAAACCTTAGGTCATCCACTTGAGGGAAATTTGCTACTGTCCTACAAACCTCTGCACTTGGAGGCCCAACAACGTCTACAAGAAGAAGGTTGTGTAGTAGACATCACTGCACATTCCTCCGCAACCCCTCATCCACAAAAACTCAAAAACAAACAAGTCATTCATCATCGTTCCGTTGCATCCGCCATGGCCAGCGTGAGTTCTGGGTCGAGAGATTGCCACCATGGAGAGGCGAGCCTGGAAGCGGGAGCACGAGAGATGTCCCGCCTCGCTGCAAAAGCAGCCAACATGTCCCACCGCACTGCCATAGCAGCAGAGAGGTCCCACCGCGCTGCCGAAGCAGCATGGAGGACCCGTCGCGCCGTCGAAGTAGCAGACTAGTTTCGCCGCGCTGCGGAAGTAAAAGAGATGTCCCGCCGCGCCGTGAATGCGGCAGAGATGTCCTCTCGCGTCGTGGCATCCTGGGAAAATGCCTCGCGGATAGGCGAGGACTCTTACAGGCGCATGCTTGCCCTCGTCCTTAGGCAGATGGATCAGATCTCTAGGTGGGCGAGGTTGCAGGATGACCTGCAAGCCTCGTTTGAATAGTCTACCGACGTCATCCGGCAACTAAATGAGAGCAATGCGAAGCTCCGGGCCGAGCGCGACCTGCTGAGGGCGAAGACCGTCGGAAGTGTGGAGTAGCAGGAGCAGACCACTGCCTTGTTGAAGAGGACCGGCATCATCGTCGAGAAACTTATGGATGAGAATGCCATGTTGCGCATCAAGCGCAGAAGGCTGGTAGAGGAATCCGTGGATGCTCTCAACCAGCATCTTGAGGACAAGAAAGAGCTCGTCGCCGCCCGCCGCGGAGACTAGTTGTCTTCCTTCTTCTTTTGCCCCTGTGTATATCGAGCGTTGGGGCATGTGGCTTTTTTAATTATGTTTATAAATATGTAAACAATTATTATCCAATGTCATCGTCCTTATATTCATCATGCTTGCGATAAGTCGCAGTCGATGCTATATAGGTCCGTCGGATCTTACATCAAGATCCGTGCAAATCTTTCTTTTCAGATCTTCATTTTTCTCTCTTAAATCTCAGTCCAGTGAGACATATAGCCACGTTGTAGAACATGTGCTCGGGCGCCATTAATGGAGACGTTGGGAGGGAGGTGCACGGCGGGTTGATGTCTACTACACAACCTTCTTCTTGTAGACGTTGTTTGGCCTCCAAGTGCAGAGGTTTGTAGGACAGTAGCAAATTTCCCTCAAGTGGATGACCTAAGGTTTATCAATCCATGGGAGGTGTAGGATGAAGATGGTCTCTCTCAAAATACCCTGCAACCAAATAACAAAGAGTCTCTTGTGTCCCCAACACACCCAATACAATGGTAAATTGTATAGGTGCACTAGTTCAGCGAAGAGATGGTGATACAAGTGCAATATGTGTGGTAGATATAGGTTTTTGTAATCTAAAAATATAAAAACAGCAAGGTAACTAATGATAAAAGTGAGCAAAACGGTATTGCAATGCGTTGAAACAAGGGCTAGGGTTCATACTTTCACTAGTGCAAGTTCTCTCAACAAGGATAACATAATTAAATCATATAACTATCCCTCAACATGCAACAAAGAGTCACTCCAAAGTTACTAATAGCGGAGAACAAACGAAGAGATTATTGTAGGGTTCGAAACCACCTCAAAGTTATCCTTTCTCGTCAATCTATTCAAGAGTCCATAGTAAAATAACACGAAGCTATTCTTTCCGTTCAATCTATCCTAGAGTTCGTACTAGAATAACACCTTAAGACACAAATCAACCAAAACCCTAATGTCACCTAGATACTCCAATGTCACCTCAAGTATCCGTGGGTATGATTATACGAATGCATCACACAATCTCAGATTCATCTATTCAACCAACACAAAGAACTTCAAAGAGTGCCCCAAAGTTTCTACCGGAGAGTCAAGAAGGAAACGTGTGCCAACCCCTATGCCATAAGTTCACGAGGTCACGGAACTCGCAAGTTGATCACCAAAACATACATCAAGTGGATCACAGTGAATATCCCATTGTCACCACAGATAAGCACATGCAAGACATACATCAAGTGTTCTCAAATCCTTAAAGACTCAACCGATAAGATACCTTCAAAGGGAAAACTCAATCCATTACAAGAGAGTAGAGGGGGAGAAACATCATAAGATCCAAATATAATAGCAAAGCTCGCGATACATCAAGATCGTGTCGACTCAAGAACACGAGAGAGAGAGAGAGAGAGAGAGAGAGAGATCAAACACATAGCTACTGGTACATACCCTCAGCCCTGAGGGAGAACCACTCCCTCCTTGTCATGGAGAGCGTCGGGGTGATGAAGATGGCCACCAGAGAGGGATTCCCCCCTCCGGCAGGGTGCCAGAACGGGTCTATATTGGGTTTTGGTGGCTACGGAGGCTTCTAGCGGCGGAACTCCCGATCTAGGTTATTTTCCGGAGGTTTATGTATTTATAGGATTTTTTGGCGTCGGTCTCACGTCAAGGAGGTGCCCGAGTTGTCCACTAGGTAGGCCCACGCGCTCGGGGGGTGGGCGCGCCCCCCACCCTCATGGACGCCCCGGGACTCTTCTAGCCCAACTATTTTACTCTGGGGTCTTCTTTTGGTCCATAAAAATCATCAAAAATTGCCATGTCAATTGGACTCCGTTTGATATTCCTTTTCTGTAAAACTCAAAAACAAGGAAAAAAATAGAAACTGGCACTAGGCTCTAGGTTAATAGGTTAGTCCCAAAAATCATATAAAATAGCATATAAATGCATATAAAACATCCAAGGTTGATAATATATTAGCACAGAACAATCAAAAATTATAGATACGTTGGAGACGTATCAAGCATCCCCAAGCTTAATTCCTGCTCGTCCTCGAGTAGGTAAATGATAAAACAGAATTTTTGATGTCGAATGCTACCTAACATATTTATCCATGTAATTCTCTTTATTGTGGCAAGAATATTCAGATCCATGATATTCAAGACAAAAGTTTAATATTAACATAAAAATAATAATACTTCAAGCATACTAACAAAGTAATCATGTCTTCTCAAAATAACATGGCCAAAGAAAGCTATCCCTACAAAATCATATAGTCTGGCTATGCTCTATCTTCATCACACAAAATATTGAAATCATGAACAACCCCGATGACAAGCCAAGCAATTGTTTCATACTTTTGATGTTCTCAAACTTTTTCAATCTTCACGCAATACATGAGCGTGAGCCATGGACATAGCACTATAGGTGGAATAGAATGGTGGTTGTTGAGAAGACAAAAAGGAGAAGATAGTCTCACATCAACTAGGCGTATCAATGGGCTATGGAGATGCCCATCAATAGATATCAATGTGAGTGAGTAGGGATTGCCATGCAACAGATGCATTAGAGCTATAAATGTATGAAAGCTCAACAAAAGAAACTAAATGGGTGTGCATCCAACTCACTTGCTCACGAAGACCTAGGGCATTTTGAGGAAGCCCGTCATTGGAATATACAAGCCAAGTTCTATAATGAAAGATTCCCACTAGTATATGAAAGTGACAACATAGGAGACTCTCTATCATGAAGATCATGGTGCTACTTTGAAGCACAAGTGTGGTAGAAGGATAGTAGCATTGCCCCTTCTCTCTTTTTCTCTCATTTTTTTGATTTTTTGGGCCTTCTCTTTTTTTATGGCCTCTTTTTTCTCTTTTTTTTATTTTTCGTCCGGAGTCTCATCCCGACTTGTGGGGGAATCATAGTCTCCATCATCCTTTCCTCACATGGGACAATGCTCTAATAATGATGACCATCACACTTTTATTTACTTACAACTCAAGAATTACAACTCGATACTTAGAACAAAATATGACTCTATATGAATGCCTCCGACGGTGTACCGGGATGTGCAATGACTCATGAGTGACATGTATGAAAGAATTATGAATGGTGGCTTTGCAACAAATACGATGTCAACTACATGATCATGCAAAGCAATATGACAATGATGAAGCGTGTCATAATAAACTGAACAGTGGAAATTTGCATGGCAATATATCTCGGAATGGCTATGGAAATGCCATAATAGGTAGGTATGGTAGCTGTTTTGAGGAAGGTAAATGGTGGGTTTATGGTACCGGCGAAAGTTGCGCGGTACTAGAGAGGCTAGCGATGGTGGAAGGATGAGAGTGCGTATAATCCATGGACTCAACATTAGTCCTAAAGACCTCACATACTTATTGCAAAAATCTATTAGTCATCGAAACAAAGTACTACGCGCATGCTCCTAGGGGGATAGATTGGTAGGAAAAGACCATCGCTCGTCCCCGACCGCCACTCATAAGGAAGACAATCAATAAATAAATCATGCTCCAACTTCATCACATAACGGTTCACCATACATGCATGCTACGGGAATCACAAACTTTAACACAAGTATCTCTGAAATTCACAACTACTCAACTAGCATGACTCTAATATCACCATCTTCATATCTCAAAACAATCATCAAGTATCAATCTTCTCATAGTATTCAATGCACTCTATATGAAAGTTTTTATTATATCCCTCTTGGATGCCCATCATATTAGGACTAGTTTAATAACCAAAGCAAATTACCATGTTGTTCTAAAGACTCTCAAAATAATATAAGTGAAGCACGAGAGTTAATCTATTTCTTCAAAATAAAACCACCGCCGTTCTCTAAAAAGATATAAGTGAAGCACTAGAGCAAATGACAAACTACTCCAAAAGATATAAGTGAAGATCAATGAGTAGTCGAATAGTTATGCAACTATTTGAAGACTCTCTAACATTTAAGAATTTCAGATCTTGGTATTTTATTCAAACAGCAAGCAAAGTAAAAGAAAATAACTTGACGCTCCAAGCAAAACACATATCATGTGGTGAATAAAAATATAGCTCCAAGTAAAGTTACTGATGAACGAAGACGAAAGAGGGGATGCCATCCGGGGCATCCCCAAGCTTAGGGTATTGTTTGTCCTTGAATATTACCTTGGGGTGCCTTGGGAATCCCCAAGCTTAGGCTCTTGCCACTCCTTATACCATAGTCCACCGAATCTTTACCCAAAACTTGAAAACTTCACAACACAAAACTTAAGAGAAAACTCGTAAGCTCCGTTAGTATAAGAAAATAAACCACCACTTAGGTACTGTTGTGAACTCATTCTAAATTCATATTGGTGTAATATCTACTGTATTCCAACTTCTCTATGGATCATACCCTCCGATACTCCTCATAGATTCATCAAAGTAAGCAAACAACACATAGAAAACGGAATCTGTCAAAAACAGAACACTCTGTAGTAATCTGTATCAAACGTATACTTCTGGAACCTAAAAAATTCTCAAATTAATTGGTGCACCTGAGGAATTTTCCTATTAATCCTCTTCAAAAAGAATCAACTTAATATCACTCTCCAGTAAAAAATTCCAGCTAAACTCGTGAGCGCTAAAGTTTCTGTTTTTTACAGCAAGATCGCAAAGATTTACCCCAAACCTTCCCAAAGGCTCTACTTGGCACAAACACTAATTAAATGCATAAAACCACATATAAACAGAGGCTATATGAATTATTTATTACTAAACATAACCAAAAATCAAGGAAAAAAAATAAAATTGGGTTGCCTCCCAACAAGCGCTATCGTTTAACGCCCCTAGCTAGGCATGATGATTTCAATGGCACTCACATAAAAGATAAGAATTGAAATATAAAGAGAGCATCATGAAGAATATGACTATCACATTTAAGTCTAACCCACTTCCTATGCATAGCAATTTTGTGATCAAACAACTTGTGGGAACAAGAATCAACTTGCATAGGAAGGTAAAACAAGGATAATTTCAAGATTTTCAACACATAGAGATGAAACTCGATATTATTGCAACTCCTACAAGCATATATTCCTCCCTCATAATAATATTCAGTAGCATCATGAATAAATTCAACAATATAACCATCACATAAAGCATTCTTTTCATGATCTACAAGCATAGAAAATTTACTACTCTCCACATAAGCAAGATTCTTCTCATTCGGAATAGTGGGAGTATCATAAGAAACTAAAATACTATAAATTGTTCCCACATTAAAATAGTAATGTTCAGGAAAAGGGTAATCATAATCATGACAAGTTTTAATATAATCATCACTACTTTTTATAGCATATGTATCATCACAATAATTATCATAAGTAGCAACTTTGTTCTCATCATAATCGATTGAAACCTCTT
Organism: Triticum urartu; assembly: GCF_003073215.2. Taxonomy (NCBI): domain Eukaryota; kingdom Viridiplantae; phylum Streptophyta; class Magnoliopsida; order Poales; family Poaceae; genus Triticum; species Triticum urartu. Next base: position 361,255,478 of record NC_053024.1, read on the forward strand.
CCAAGATAGTGGAATCATTACTAAATAAAGTCATGACCTCTCCAAATCCACTTTCATAATTGTCAAAATGAGATTCAACACCATCCAAAGTAGTGGGATCATTACTTCCTAAAGTTGACACTCATCCAAACCCACTTTCATCCATATAAGCATCATAAATGGAAGGCATGCTATCATCATAATAAATTTGCTTATCAAAACTTGGGAGACTAAAAATATCATCTTCATTAATCATAGCATCCCCAAGCTTGGGACAAACATTAATTGAAGAAAATATATTCTCAAACATGTCATTCTCATGAAACATAGCATCCCCAAGCTTGGGCCTTTTCATATCATAAGCATAATCACTCTCATCACTAACAGTATGGATAGCACCAATAATATAACAATTATCATCATCACAATGAGTAATAGGAGCAACATCATTTGGGAGGGATACATTTTTACCTTTGCTTCTCCGTCTTTTCTTTTTTCTTCCTCACATCATGTGTGGGTTTAATCCTCTTTTCGGAGCTCCTTATTAATGAGATTGGTTGAATAGGAGGCTCCTCCTCATTACCTGATTCATCATAAGAAATAATAGGAGAATATTGGGAAGTCTCTTCCCTTTCATTAGTATTCTCTTCATCTTCTATTAGTTTTCTTATCTTTACGTAATTGGAAATATAAGGATTTTCAATGCAATTCACCGCACAATACATAAAAATTTCTTCTAGATCAAAATCAAGAAATCTATCAAGATTAAATTTTGGAATACCCTCAGTTATACGTTTCATTTCTTCATACCCCAAAAGAAGACTAGGCTCTTTATGATGCTCAAGGGTAATCAAGTTATCACAATTTTTGGACACGATTTGATCATGAAACAAATAGCATTGGAGATTTAAATGACCATGTTCATTGCAAAGTTCACAAGGATGGCGATAAATATTGAATCTTTCAGCACAATCATCTAGCCTTTCTTGCAACCATTTATTTTCCAAATATTTATGCCTCTTGCAAAATCTATCTTCCCTATTTTGTGCGTGCTTGCAAGCTCTATGTATTCCACAAAAGTTGACATGATTATAAGAGACATTTTCATCATGACTTGTGCAATCATCATTAGTACTATGGATATTCAAAGAGTTCATACTAATAACATTGCAATCATGCTCATCATTCAAAGATTTAGTGCCAAACATTCTAATGCATTTTTCTTCTAACGCTTTGGCACAATTATCGAAATCTTTATTTTCGTGAAAGATATTAAAAAGATGAAGCATATGAGGTACCCTCAATTCCATTTTTTATAGTTTTCTTTTATAGATTAAACTAGTGATAAAACAAGAAACAAAAAGATTCGATTGCAAGATCTAAATATATACCTTCAAGCGCTAACCTCCCTGGCAACGGCGCTAGAAAAGAGTTGATGTCTACTACACAGCCTTCTTCTTGTAGACGTTGTTGGGCCTCCAAGTGCAGAGGTTTGTATGATAGTAGCAAATTTCCCTCAAGTGGATGACCTAAGGTTTATCAATCCGTGGGAGGCATAGAATGAAGATGGTCTATCTCAAGCAACCCTGCAACCAAATAACAAAGAGTCTCTTGTGTCCCCAACACACCCAATACAATGGTAAATTGTATAGGTGCACTAGTTCGGTGAAGAGATGGTGATACAAGTGCAATATGTGTGGTAGATATAGGTTTTTGTAATCTAAAAATATAAAAACAGCAAGGTAACTAATGATAAAAGTGAGAAAAAACGGTATTGCAATGCGTTGAAACAAGGGCTATGGTTCATACTTTCACTAGTGCAAGTTCTCTCAACAAGGATAACATAATTAAATCATATAACTATCCCTCAACATGCAACAAAGAGTCACTCCAAATTTACTAATAGCGGAGAACAAACGAAGAGATTATTGTAGGGTTCGAAACCACCTCAAAGTTATCCTTTCTCGTCAATCTATTCAAGAGTCCATAGTAAAATAACACGAAGCTATTCTTTCCGTTCAATCTATCCTAGAGTTCATACTAGAATAACACCTTAAGACACAAATCAACCAAAACCCTAATGTCACCTAGATACTCCAATGTCACCTCAAGTATCCGTGGGTATGATTATACGATATGCATCACACAATCTCAGATTCATCTATTCAAACCAACACAAAGTACGTCAAAGAGTGCCCCAAAGTTTCTACCAGAGAGTGAAGACGAAAATGTGTGCCAAACCCTATCCATAAGTTCACGAGGTCACGGAACTCGCAAGTTGATCACCAAAACATACATCAAGTGGATCACATGAATATCCCATTGTCACCACAGATAAGCACATGCAAGACATACATCAAGTGTTCTCAAATCCTTAAAGACTCAATCCGATAAGATAACTTCAAACGGAAAACTCAATTCATCACAAGAGAGTAGAGGGGGACAAACATCATAAGATCCAACTATAATAGCAAAGCTCGCGATATATCTAGATCGTGCCGACTCAAGAACACGAGACAGAGAGATCAAACACATAGCTATTGGTACAATCCCTCAGCCCCGAGGGAGAATTACTCCCTCCTCGTCATGGAGAGTGTCGGGATGATGAAGATGGCCACCGGAGAGTGATTCCCCCCTCCGGCAGGGTGCCGGAACGGGTCTAGATTGTTTTTCGGTGGCTACGAAGGCTTCTGGCGGCGGAACTCCCGATCTATTTTGTCCTCTGATTTTTTTAGGGTATATGGACATATATATATGTGAAAGAAGTCGGTCGGGGGAGCCACGAGGGGCTCACTAGGGTGGGGGCGCGCCCTGGGGGTAGGGCGCGCCTCCCTGCCTCGTGGCTTCCTCGAAGCTTCCCTGGCGTTTACTCCAAGTCTCCTGGATTGCTTCCATTCCAAAATAACTAGCCCGATGGTTTCATTCCGTTTGGACTCCGTTTGATATTCCTTTTCTTTAAAACACTGAAATAGGCAAGAAAACAACAATTTGGGTTGGGCCTCCGGTTAATAGGTTAGTCCCAAAAATAATATAAAAGTGTTTAGTAAAGCCCATAAACATCCAAAACAGATAATATAATAGCATGAAACAATCAAAAATTATAGATACGTTGGAGGCGTATCAGTCGCCGGTGAGGAGGCGGCACTGCAACAAGAAGGGTCGCCGGCGATGAGGTGGCACTGCAAGAAGAAGGGTAGCCGGCGAGGAGGCGGCGCTGCAAGAAGAAGGGTCGCCGGCGAGGAGGCCGAGCTTCCAGTAAGCAGCAGTGAAGGTTTGAACTTGGAAAGCAAGGAGGAATAGTGGAAATGTGGCTTTTGGTAGGAGGGAGGGGCGGGGAGATAGATATTCATGTTGCTACAGTGAGATCCATGCTTCTTTTGAGTATGTTCAGTAAGGATGATTTGGACATATGGTCATGCTCTATCCATACATGTCCCTGTTTGCAATTATGGAGTGCCCTAGCATGACTTAATCTTGCTCTACTTTTGCTATAAAATGTTCCTGGCAGATTGTTTACATGTTAATCAATTTTGCCATGGTTGTTGTAGTTGATCCATGCATGCTATAAACTTGTTCTTGCCATGGTTAGCTTCATGATCATGTCTTCTTGTTGATGCTATGCTTATCTTGTCATGCAATGCCTTGTGTTGAGTGAATCAAGCTCGCAAAGATGCCTTCATAATTCTGTTTATGCCATGCTCTGTTTTCTGCTAAGTCTGAATCTGTTAACGAAACTTGTTATGTTTACATGGGTGCCATCATATCTTCTGATCCTTTTTGGCTTATGGTCAGCAAGGGACTTTTGTTCTATGCTTTGAGTAGATTCATGCCATGCCTTGTATTTCTATGTTCTGTTCCTGTAGCATGTTGTTTGTTTGCTCTAAACATGGCTTCCTGATGTTAATTCCTGGCATGTTGATATTTTCACTAAGTCTGTGAAGCTGATATCTTTTGCACTTTTGCCATGCTTGTTTGAACCTGCTCTTGTGTGTTTTAGCCGTAGCTCAGTGTTCATCTGTTGTCAAGCATCTTGAGTAGATCACTGCCATGTGCCTTGTTGCTATGTTGGAGTGAAGTAGCTTAGTTTCTTGTTGCATTCTAGATGGCATCGTGCTGTTAATCGCAGAATTGTGCCATTCTTGTTTTGCTTGCCATCTGCAAACCGTGCATCCGATTCCGGTGATCTTTATATAGATTTGAACCGAAATCAACTCTTCTTTCTAGCGGCACACTTGGTTTGCCAAGTTGAGTCCTGGTTCAATCTTTCCCTTCTGAAGCACGCATATGCATTGCATATCACATCCCGCATGTCATGACATGTGTTGCATCATGTTGCTTGCGCATTGCACCATGATTGATTGTTGGCCCTTTGCTTGTGTTCTTGCTTTGGGTAGAGCCGGGAGACGATTACGTGATCGAGGAACCCGTTGAGTACGCTTACGAGGATCAAGTTTTCGTCAACTCGGAGAACTTTGCAGGCAAGATGACCATACCCTCGAAATCACTTCTATCTTTGCTTGCTAGTTGTTCGCTCTATTGCTATGCCGCGATACCTACCACTTGATATATCATGCCTCCCATATTGCCATGTCAAGCCTCTAACCCACCTTTCCTAGCAAACCGTTGTTTGGCTATGTTACCGCTTTGCTCAGCCCCTCTTATAGAGTTGCTAGTTGCAGGTGAAGTTGGAGTTTGTTCCTTGTTGGAACATGATTATTGTTGGGATAACATTATTATATCATGTTTACTTTAATGCACCTATATACTTGGTAAAGGGTGGAAGGCTCGGCCTTATGCCTGGTGTTTTGTTCCACTCTTGCCGCCCTAGTTTCCGTCATACCGGTGTTATGTTCCTTGATTTTGCGTTCCTTACGCGGTTGGGTGTTATGGGAACCCATTGACAGTTCGCCTTGAATAAAACTCCTCCAGCAAGGCCCAACCTTGGTTTTACCATTTGCCTACCTACCACCATATACCTTCCCTTGGATTCTGTAGACTCAATGGTCATCTTTATTTTAAGCCCCCCCACCCCCCGGGCCAGTGCTCCTCTGAGTATGGTCTGAACTAGAGTCCTTTGCAGCGCCACCTTGGGGAAACTCGAGGTTTGGTTTTAGTTGTACGGAGCACTCATCCGGTGTGCCCTGAGAACGAGATACGAGCGACTCCTATCAGGATTTGTCGGCACATCGGGCGGCTTTGCTGGTCTTGTTTTACCATTGTCGAAATGTCTTGTAACCGGGATTCCGAGCCTGATCGGGTCTTCCTGATAGAAGGAATATCCTTAGTTGACCGTGAGAGCTTGTGATGGGCAAAGTTGGGACACCCCTGCAGGGTTTTGAACTTTCGAAAGCCGTGCCTGCGGTTATGGGAAGATGGGAATTTGTTAATATCCAGTTGTAGAAAACCTGACACATAACTTAATTAAAATGAATCAACCGCGTGTGTAGCCGTGATGGTCTCTTTTCGGCGGAGTCCGGGAAGAGAACACGGTTTCGTGTTATGCTTGAACGTAAGTAGTTTCAGGATCACTTCTTGATCTTTATAGCTTCTCGACCGTGCTTTGCTTCTCTTCTCACTCTCATTTGCGTAAGTTAGCCACCATATATGCTAGTGCTTGCTGCAGATCCACCTCACTACCTTTTCCTACCCATAAGCTTAAATAGTCTTGATCGCGAGGGTGTGAGATTGCTGAGTCCCCGTGACTCACAGATTACTTCCAAAACCAGTTTCAGGTGCCGATGATACCAGTGCAGGTGATGCAGCCCAGCTCAGATGGGAGCTTGATGTAACATCCCAAAATTCTAAATTTTGGAATGTTATAATAAATAGATAGATTTGATTGATTGTTTGATTGATTGACTGAAAGTGAGTGAATTCGAAACTCTTTGAAAGTTAAATGAAAGGGAATAAAAGGACTTTCCCAAACTTTCATATTTGCTTTTATGATCTCCATGAATTCAAATTCTTTTCAAACACAAAACCCCGGAGAGAAGATGACATGACTTCTTCCATTTATTTAAATGACAAGGGGTGTTGAAAATATTTGAATTTCATTTGAAAATATTTCCGATTCTGGAACTTTATGCAACTCAATGATTTTCATGAGAGAAGATAAAATGACTTCTTCAAATTATATGAAATATGAGTTGGGAGTTTCAAAGAATTAAATTCAAAGTTCTTTTGTATTTATTTTCAATTTGGAGTTATTTGAGTTTTATTCAAATTATTTTTCTCCAAAATTAAAATATATGGAAATTAGGGTAACATGATTCCCTACTTAGAAAATTGGAGAAAAATTAATTTGAAATCATTTTGGTATTTTTAAAATGATTTTTGTTGAATTTTAATAGACCAGTAGCACTCTTTGAATTATTAGAATTTGTGTGTATTTTATTTAATGCTAGAAAAATATTCATGTCGTAGAAAATCTTTTTCTGAAAATTTTGATATATAATATGCCTATATAAAGTTTTATTTTATTTTCGTTTTTCAGTTTATCGCATTCTGTTTTTTTTAAAAAAAACTGCGCGCGCGCGTGAAGCTAATTGTCGCCCACGTGCGCATCAAAGTACCAGCGGGCGTCCTAATTTTTTTTCTTTATCCTATATGGGCCAGGCCTAGCCAGTCTTTTCAGTTTTTTTTTCTTCTTCTTTTCCTAGGCCGAATTTTCCAAAAAGAAAAAGAAAGAAAGAAAGAAAGAAACAGCACGTACGCGCGCGGCCGGCCGATGGGCTTTAGGCCCGTGCGAGGCGTTAGCCTCTTTCTCCTGTGTTTCGTTTAATTACATCTACGTTTAGTCCCACATTGCCTAGTCTTTGACCCCTAAACCTCTTTTCCACCAATAAATATAGACCCATAGAGCCTCCAAAAATCATCCAATTCGGGTTAAATCAATATTTTGGTTTGACTAGATTTATTTAAAAAAAATATTTTTTCTCTACGGCGCGACTTCTGGAGTTGTCTCCACTCTCCAAAGTTGTCTTTTCTCTGCCTTATAAAGGTATCTTTCTTTTTTTTTTCTTCTTATCCTTCCGTAGTTTATTATTTTTAGACTAATACGATAGAATAATTAGATTATCAATTAGTCTACGTATTTATACATTAGACCCTAGCCCGTAGCTATTCTTTTTTTTCTCTCTCTTCCGTAAAACAGCTTGGCCCTGATTTTTCAAATAGCCATAACTTTTTACTCGTTAGTCCAAATCCAACGAAACCAACGCCCACATCTTCGTTATGATCTCCTCTATCCGGATAAACAACTTAAACATGTTTTTGAAAATTTTAAAAAGTTGAGTTAGATCAGATTTGAATTCAAACTTTGTTTGATCATAACTTGAGTTTCGTAGCTCCGTTTGAGTTGATTCTTTTTGCAAATCGAAGCTCTTGACCTAAACATTCTAATAAGGCCAAATTCACATAATTTTGGTACTGTTAGAAATTGTTTTATGTTGCAAGAGTTATTTGCTTCGTTTTGATGTTTCCGAATCGTCTTCTTCGATCTTTCTGATCTTTTGAGTGATTGCTTATGTGTGGTTATTATTGCTTGCTTACGATAGATTGACCGGAGTGTGACGAGTAGATCTATCAAGAGTTTTGAGTGCGAATCATCTTCAGCAACATTGCAGGCAAGTTCACACTTTGATCATACCTTTTCTACAACCCATGTGTTATTGCATTAGATCAATCTTCTCACATTGCATGATTAGGATCTAATTAAATTGTGGGATGGGAAGTAGATGAGGTAGTACCTATTACCTGTATTATTATGAAACCTTTGGGAGTTACTTCTACGTTTGCTTATTATGCCATGCTATGCTAGTAGACGTAGATTGGGTGAGTGATATCCATGACAGATGTGAGTGTTGTTAATTAATGGTTTATCTAAGGTGGCAACTTAAACACAGATCTGGGTGGATTGAGGCACCTGATGTCTATCAGGACTTGCCTGTTTTTTTTTGGACCGCCACCCAGGCTCAAAGGGATCATAAGATAATTCATGCTAGAAACTTCCGTGTGCAGCCACATGCTACTATGGGCTCTAGCATAGTTGACTAAGTTGTGCGAACTCTTACGGGGTGGACTAGCAGATGTAGGGGTTGTAGGTGGTACGGTCTACCCCACATGTAAGGTGCTAGCGCTTCTGAAAGACTATGTCTCGATCATCCGTCTTCTCAAACACCATGTAGTGCGAGAAAACAAACGGAGGCGATCGAGTCATGTGGGGAAAAGTGCGCAAACCTCTGCAGAGTGTACAAACTAATCATGATTAGTCGTGTCCCCGGTTATGGACAACTTGAGTATCTAGTACTTGAATATCATGTGAATCTCATCATGTTACTTCTAATTAATGTTGTTGGGTTTTAATTGTTACTTAATTGGGATTGAGAATGCTGTCAACCATTCTCAATGTTTAACAACCACCATGATAGTAATTAATCTTATTCCTTTGCAGTAGGGAAAAATTGGCTTTACGCAAAAACCTTATAACCATAGAGCTTTTCCACCAGCCATATATGCATATAGTGATAGCCATTGTTCATCATTTTCTCTATGGTGTGAATTTGCCAGTACATTCAATGTACTGACCCGTTTCGGGCTGCAACGTCTCATGTTGCAGGATGATCTTACGACGAGTAAGTGATACGTTAGGGTTACGATTTCTACACTCAACTTTGCCGTTGGTGTTGATGGGAATCCACAACCTTGTTGCTTCCGCTATATGGATTGAGGTAATAGTATTTACGTTACTTTATACATGTGATTTACCTCTGTTATAAATCCTTCGAGTACTGTGTGTGTCAGCATACCGATCCAGGGATGACACTTAAGCACAGAGACTTGATCCATTCGGGTCGGGTCGCTACACTCGATTAAGATCATGCGCATTGTGTTGTTTCGTTTTCCTTTTGATCAGTAGAGGAGCCCAGTTGGTGCGACCGGGGATCTAGCATTTGGGGTTGTCTTTATTTATTTTGGTTCTGTAGTCAGACCTTGATTGTATTCTGGATGATGTAATGCTATATTTATGTATTGTGTGAAGTGGCGAGTGTAAGCCAAGTCTTTATCCCTCTCTTATTCAGTACATGGGATGTGTAAAGATTACCCCACTTGCGACATGCCTACCATGCGGTTATGCCTCTAAGTCATGCCCCGACACATGGGAGATATAGCCGCATCATGGGTGTTACAGAAGCCTACACCAAAGCTTGTCCCAATTCGGGCAAAAAAATTACCGCAACATGTTGGTGCCATGTCATGACACCATGCCAAGTTTCATGATTTTCAAGCGTGTTTTGGAATTACGGGAATTAAAAAACCAAGTTTCTCAATCTTTCCGGCCGAGCCACGATGCCTAGATGTTTGAATTTCACTCCCATCTTTTGCATGGGACCTAGAAATTCACCCAAGGACACACATGTGATTTTTCAAACAACTTTGGTGCACTGGAGCCTGTGCTTGCAGTTCAAATTTGAATTATGCACATTAAATGCCCAGAAACTCAATTAATGTATAAAAATGCAAAACGAGCCCGGAATAATTCCAAAATTTAGCACGGTACTTCTATTTGGTCTAATCTGGCTGTGTAAAAAATTAAGGCGGGAGAAGGCAGTGTACGTATGTCGTTTCGCACATGGAGGTGACACGTTCCCTCTCGGAACCACGAGCCTTCTTGAGGAAAGCTCCGGTTTGCAAGAAGCTTACACCAAAGCTTGTCCCAATTCGGCCAAAAAATTGCCGCAGCATGTCGGTGCCATGTCATGAGACCATGCCAAGTTTCATGATTTTCAGGCATGTTTTGGAATTACAGGAATTAAAAAACCAAGTTTCTCAATGTTTCCGGCCGAGCCACAACGCCCAGATGTTTGAATTTCACTCCCATCTCTTGCATGGGACCTAGAAATTCACCCAAGGACACACATGTGATTTTTCAAACAATTTTGGTGCACTAGAGCATGTGCTTGCAGTTCAAATTCGAATTATGCACATTAAATGCTCAGAAACTCAATTAATGAATAAAAAGGCGAAACAAGCCCGGAATAATTCCAATTTTTAGCATGGTACTTCTATGTGGTCTAATCTGGCTTTGTAAAAAAATTAAGGCAGGAAGGCAGTGTACGTATGTCGTTTCGCTCATGGAGGTGACACGTTCTCTATCAAAACCACGAGCCTTCTTGAGGGACGCTCTGGTTTGCAAGAAGCCTACACCAAAGCTTGTCCCAATTCGGCCAAAAAAATTACCGCAGCATGTTGGTGCCATGTCATGACACCATGCCAAGTTTCATGATTTTCGGGCGTGTTTTTGAATTACAGGAATTAAAAAACCAAGTTTCTCAATCTTTCTGACCGAGCCACGACGCCTAGATGTTTGAATTTCACTCCCATCTCTTGCATGGGAGCTAGAAATTCACCCAAGGACACACATGTGATTTTTCAAACAACTTTGGTGCACTGGAGCCTGTGCTTGCAGTTCAAATTTGAATTATGCACATTAAATGCCCAGAAACACAATTAATGTATAAAAAAGGCAAAACGAGCCCAGAATAATTCCAAAATTTAGCACGGTACTTCATTTTGGTCTAATCTGGCTGTGTAAAAAAATTAAGGCGGGAGAAGGTAGTGTACGTATGTCGTTTCTCACACGGAGGTGACACGTTCCCTCTTGGAACCACGAGCCTTCTTGAGGGAAGCTCCGGTTTGCAAGAAGCTTACACCAAATCTTGTCCCAATTCGGCCAAAAAAATTACCGCAGCATGTCGGTGCCATGTCATGAGACCATGCCAAGTTTCATGATTTTCAGGCGTGTTTTGGAATTACAAGAATTAAAAAACCAAGTTTCTCAATCTTCCCGGCCGAGCCACGACGCCCAGATGTTTGAATTTCACTCCCATCTCTTGCATGGGACCTAGAAATTCACTCAAGGACACACATGTGATTTTTCAAACAACTTTGGTGCACTGGAGCATGTGCTTGCAGTTCAAATTTGAATTATGCACATTAAATGCCCAGAAACTCAATTAATGTATAAAAAGGCGAAACGAGCCCGGAATAATTCCAAAATTTAGCACGGTACTTCTATTTGGTCTAATCTGGCTGTGTAAAAAATAAGGTGGGAGAAGGTAGTGTACGTATGTCGTTTCGCACACGGAGGTGGCACGTTCCCACTTGGAACCACGAGCCTTCTTGAGGGAAGCTCCGGTTTGCAAGAAGCCTACACCAAAGTTTGTCCCAATTCGGGCAAAAAAATTACCGCAGCATGTTGGTGCCATGTCATGACACCATGCTCAGTTTCATGATTTTCAGGCGTGTTTTGGAATTACAGGAATTAAAAACCCAAGTTCCTCAATCTTTCTGGCCGAGCCACGATGCCTAGATGTTTGAATTTCACCCCCATCTCTTGTATGGGACCTAGAAATTCACCCAAGGACACACATGTGATTTTTCAAACAACTTTGGTTCACTGGAGCCTGTGCTTGTAGTTCAAATTTGAATTATGCACATTAAATGCCCAGAAACTCAATTAATGTATAAAAAAGGCCAAACGAACACGGAATAATTCCAAAATTTAGGACGGTACTTCTATTTGGTCTAATATGCATGTGGAAAAAAATTTAGGCGGGAGAAGGCAGTGTACGTATGTCGTTTCGCACACGGAGGTGACACGTTCCCTCTCAGAACCAGGAGCCTTCTTGTGGGAAGCTCCGATTTGCAAGAAGCTTACACCAAAGCTTGTCCCAATTCAGCCAAAAAAATACTGCTGCATGTTGGTGCCATGTCATGACACCATGCTAAGTTTCATGATTTTCACCCGTGTTTTGGATTTACAGAAATTTAAAAACCAAGTTTCTCAATCATTCTGGCTGAGCCACGACACCCAAATGTTTGAATTTTACTCCCATTTCTTGCATGGGACCTATAAATGCACCCAAAGACACACATGTGATTTCAGCAAACTTTGGTGCATTGGAGCATGTGCTTGTAGTTCAAATTTGAATTATGCACATTAGATGCCCAGAAACTCAATTAATGCATAAAAATGCTAAATGAACCCAGAATAATTCCAAATTTAAACACGACACTCATGTACTAGTTGCATGTTCACTGTACGTAAATGTTCTAGCAATTGAAACACCATCCTTTCCCTCCGTAACACCATTTTGTCTTTCAAAACAGAAAAATTAGTTATACCACAAACAGTTTAGTAGAAAGAATCAGGTGGGATGCGATATAAAATATCTTGGCGCATCGTCTTGTATGGCTTCTGCAGGAAGCTTCGTCGTCCACAGTCCACCGCCCCCGTTTGAACCACACTTGCGCGCCAGTTTATCACGGCACCGAGCGAAATTTTTTTGCGACCTCGGAAATATCTATCTCCCCGCCCCCTCCCTCCTACCAAAAGCCACATTTCACTATTCCTCCTTGCTTTCCAAGTTCAAACCTTCACTGCTGCTTACTGGCAGCTCGACCTCCTCACCGGCGACCCTTCTTCTTGCAGCGCCGCCTCCTCACCGGCTACCCTTCTTCTTGCAGTGTCGCCTCCTCGCCGGCGACCCTTCTTGTTGTAGTGCTGCCTCCTCACCGACGACTGATACGTCTCCAACGTATCTATAATTTTTGATTGTTTCATGCTATTATATTATCCGTTTTGGATGTTTATGGGCTTTACTAAACACTTTTATATTATTTTTGGGACTAACCTATTAACCGGAGGCCCAGCCCAAATTGTTGTTTTCTTGCCAATTTCAGTGTTTTAAAGAAAAGGAATATCAAACGGAATGAAACCATCGGGCAAGTTATTTTGGAACGGAAGCAATCCAGGAGACTTGGAGTAAACGTCAGGAAAGCTCCGAGGAAGCCACGAGGCAGGGAGGCGGCCCTACCCCCAGGGTGCGCCCCCCATCCTAGTGGGCCCCTCATGGCTCCCCTGACCGACTTCTTTCACATATATATGTCCATATACCCTAAAAACATCAGAGGACAAAATAGATCGGGATTTCCGCCGCCAGAAGCCTCCGTAGCCACCAAAAACCAATCTAGACCCGTTCTGGCACCCTGCCGGAGGGGGGAATCCCTCTCCGGTGGCCATCTTCATCATCCCGGAGCTCTCCATGACGAGGAGGGAGTAGTTCACCCACGGGGCTGAGGGTATGTACTAGTAGCTATGTGTTTGATCTCTCTCTCATGTTCTTGAGGTGGTACGATCTTGATGTATCGCGAGCTTTGCTATTATAGTTGGATCTTATGGTGTTTCTCCCCCTCTACTCTCTTGTAATGGATTGAGTTTTCCCTTTGAAGTTATCTTATCGGATTGAGTCTTTAAGGATTTGAGAACACTTGATGTATGTCTTTCACATGCTTATCTATGGTGACAATGGGATATCATGTGATCCACTTGATGTATGTTTTGGTGATCAACTTGCGAGTTCCATGACCTCGTGAACTTATGCATAGGGGTTGGCACACGTTTTCGTCTTGACTCTCTGGTAGAAACTTTGGGGCACTCTTTGAGGTTCTTTGTGTTGGTTGAAATGATGAATCTGAGATTGTGTGATGCATATCATATAATCATACACGCGGATACTTGAGGTGACATTGGAGTATCTAGGTGACATTAGGGTTTTGGTTGATTTGCATCTTACGGTGTTATTCTAGTACGAACTCTAGGATAGATTGAACGAAAAGAATAGCTTCGTGTTATTTTACTACGGACCCTTGAATAGATCGATCAGAAAGGATAACTTTGAGGTGATTTTGTACCCTGCCATAATCTCTTTGTTTGTTGCCCGCTATTAGAGACTTTGGAGTGACTCTTTGTTGCATGTTGAGGGATAGTTATATGATCCAATTATGTTATTATTGTTGAGAGGACTTGCACTAGTGAAAGAATGAACCCTAGGCCTTGTTTCCTAGCATTGCAATACCGTTTGTGCTCACTTTTACCACTTGCTACCTTGCTGTTTTTATATTTTCAGATTATAAAAACCATTATCTACTATCCATATTGCACTTGTATCACCATCTCTTCGCCGAAATAGTGCACCTATACAATTTACCATTGTATTGGGTGTGTTGGGGACACAAGAGACTCTTAGTTCTTTGGTTGCAGGGTTGCTTGAGAGAGACCATCTTCATCCTGCGCCTCCCACGGATTGATAAACCTTAGGTCATCCACTTGAGGGAAATTTGCTACTGTCCTACAAACCTCTGCACTTGGAGGCCCAACAACGTCTACAAGAAGAAGGTTGTGTAGTAGACATCAAGCTCTTTTCTGGCGCCGTTGCCGGGGAGGTTAGCGCTTGAAGGTATATATTTAGATCTTGCAATCGAATCTTTTTGTTTCTTGTTTTATCACTAGTTTAATCTATAAAAGAAAAGTACAAAAAATGGCATTGAGGGTACCTCATATGCTTCATCTTTTTAATATCTTTCACGAAAATAATGATTCCGATAATTGGGCCAAAGCGTTAGAAGAACAATGCATTAGAATGTTTGGCACTAAATCTTTGAATGATGAGCATGATTGCAATGTTATTAGTATGAACTCTTTGAATATCCATAGTACTAATGATGATTGCACTTGTCATGATGAAAATGTCTCTTATAAGCATGTCAAATTTTGTGGAATACATAGAGCTTGCAAGCACACACCAAATAGGGAAGATAGATTTTGCAAGAGGCATAAGTATTTGGAAACTAAATGGTTGCAAGAAAGGCTAGATGATTGTGCTGAAAGATTCAATATTTATCACCATCCTTGTGAACTTTGCAATGAACATGGTCATTTAAAGCTCCAATGCTATTTGTTTCATGATCAAATCGTGTCCAAAAATTGTGATAACTTGATTACCCTTGAGCATCATAAAGAGCTTAGTCTTCTTTTGGGGTATGAAGAAATGAAACGTATAAGTGAGGGTATTCCAAAATTTAATCTTGATAGATTTCTTGATTTTGATCTAGAAGAAATTTTTATATATTGTGCGGTGAAGTGCATTGGAAATCCTTATATTGCCAATTACATAAATACAAGAAAACAAATATAAGATGAAGAGAATACTAATGAAAGGGAAAAGACTTCCCAATATTCTCCTATTATTTCTTATGATGAATCGGGTAACGAGGAGGAGCCTCCTATTCAACCAATCTCATTAATAAGGAGCTCCGAAAAGAGCATTAAACCTACACATGATGTGAAGAAGAAAAAGAAAAGACGGAGAAGCAAAGGTAAAAATGTATCCCTCCCAAATGATGTTGCTCCTATTTCTCATTGTGATGATGATAATTGCTATACTATTGGTGCTATCCATACTATTAATGATGAGAGTGATTATGCTTATGATATGAAAAGGCCCAATCTTGGGGATGTTATGTTTGATGAGAATGACATGTTTGAGAATGTATTTGCTGCAATTAATGTTTGTCCCAAGCTTGGGTATGCTACGTTTGATGAAGATGATATTTTTATTCTCCCATGTTTTGATGAGCAAATTTATTATGATGATAGCATGCCTCCTATGTATGATGGTTATATTGATGAAAGTGGATTTGGAAGAGTGTCAACTTTAGGAAGTAATGATCTCACTATTTTGGAGGATGTTGAATCTTATTTTGACAATTATGAAAGTGGATTTGGAGAGGTCATGACTTTATTTAGTAATGATTCCACTATCTTGGAAGAGGTTTCAATTGATTATGATGAGAACAAGGTTGCTACTTATGATGATTATTGTGATGACACTTATGCTATAAAAAGTAGTGATGCTTATATTTATAAAACTTGTCATGATTATGATTACCCTCTTTTTGAACATTACTCTTTTAATGTGGAAACAATTTATAGTATTCGAGTTTCTTATGATACTCCCACTATTCCGATTGAGAAGAATCTTGCTTGTGTGGAGAGTAGTAAATTTTCTATGCTTGTAGATCATGAAAAGAATGGTTTATGTGATGGTTATATTGTTGAATTCATTCATGATGCTACTGAAAATTATTATAATGGAGGAAGATATGCTTGTAGGAATTGCAATAATATCAAGTTTCCTCTCTATGTGCTTAAAGTTTTGAAGTTATGCTTGTTTTGCCCTCCTATGCTAGTTGCTTATTGTTCCCATAAGTTGTTTGATCACAAAACCCTATGCATAGGAAGTGGGTTAGACTTAAATTTTCTATTCATATTCTTCATGATGCACTCTTTATGTTTCAATTCTTATCTTTTATGTGAGCATCATTGAAATCATCATGCCTAGCTATGGCGTTAAACGATAGCGCTTGTTGGGAGGCAACCCAATTTTATTTTTGTTCCTTGCTTTTTGTTCCTGATTATTAATAAATAATTCATCTAGCTTCTGTTTAGATGTGGTTTTATGTTTTTAATTAGTGTTTGTGCCAAGTAGAACCTTTGGGAAGACTTGGGTGAAGTCTTTGTGATCTTGCTGTAAAAAACAGAAACTTTAGCGCTCACAAGATTAGCTACCATTTTTTCCGGAGAGTGCTATTAAGTTGATTCTTTTTGAAGATGATTAATAGACAAATTCCTCACGTCCACCAATTTATTTGAGAATTTTATGAGTTCCATAAGTATACGTTTGATACAGATTACTGCAGACTGTTTTGTTTTTGACAGATTCTGTTTTCTATCTGTTGTTTGCTTATTTTGATGAATCTATGTTGGAATACAGTAGATATTACACCAATATAAATTTATAATGAGTTCAAAACAGTACCTAAGTGGTGATTTATTTTCTTATACTAGCGGAGCTTACGAGTTTTCTATTAAGTTTTGTGTTGTGAAGTTTTCAAGTTTTGGGTAAAGATTCGATGGACTATGCAATAAGGAGTGGCAAGAGCCTAAGCTTGGGGATGCCCAAGGCACCCCAAGGTAATATTCAAAGACAACCAAAAGCCTAAGCTTGGGAATGCCCCGAAAGGCATCCCCTCTTTCGTCTTCATTCATCGGTAACTTTACTTGGAGCTATATTTTTATTCACCACATGATATGTGTTTTGCTTGGAGCGTCAAGTTATTTTATTTTATTTTGCTTTCTGTTTGAATAAAATACCAAGATCTGTTATGAAATGTTAGAGAGTCTTCACATAGTTGCATAACTATTCGACTACTCATTGATCTTCACTTATATCTTTTGGAGTAGTTTGTCATTTGCTCTAGTGCTTCACTTATATCTTTTTAGAGCACGGCGGTGGTTTTATTTAGAAGAAATAGATTAACTCTCGTGCTTCACTTATATTATTTTTGGAGTCTTTAGAACAGCATGGTAGTTTGCTTTGGTTATGAAACTAGTCCTAATTTGATGGGCATCCAAGATGGGTATAATAAAAACTTTCATATAGAGTGCATTGAATACTATGAGAAGTTTGATACTTGATGATTGTTTTGAGATATGAAGATGGTGATATTAGAGTCATGCTAGTTGAGTAGTTGTGAATTTGAGAGATACTTGTGTTAAAGTTTGTGATTCCCGTAGCATGCATGTATGGTGAACCGTTATGTGATGAAGTCGGAGCATGATTTATTTATTGATTGTCTTCCTTATGAGTGGTTGTCGGGGACGAGCGATGGTCTTTTCCTACCAATCTATCCCCCTAGGAGCATGCGCGTAGTACTTTGTTTCGATGACTAATAGATTTTTGCAATAAGTATGTGAGGTCTTTATGACTAATGTTGAGTCCATGGATTATACGCACTCTCATCCTTCCACCATTGCTAGCCTCTCTAGTACCGCGCAACTTTCGCCGGTACCATAAACCCACCATTTACCTTCTTCAAAACAGCCACTATACCTACCTATTATGGCATTTCCATAACCATTCCGAGATATATTGCCATCAGCATTCCACCATTCTGTTTATTATGACACGCTTCATCATTGTCATATTGCTTTGCATGATCATGTAGTTGACATCGTATTTGTGGCAAAGCCACCATTCATAATTCATTCATACATGTCACTCATGAGTCATTGCCTATCCCGGTACACCGCCGGATGCATTCATATAGAGTCATATTTTGTTCTAAGTGTCGAGTTGTAACTCTTGAGCTGTAAGTAAATAAAAGTGTGATGATCATCATTATTAGAGCATTGTCCCATGTGAGGAAAGGATGATGGAGACTATGATTGCCCCACAAGTCGGGATGAGACTCCGAACGAAAAAAGAAAGAAAAAATAGGCCATAAAAAAGGAGAAGGCCCAAAAAAATGAGAGAAAAACAGAGAAGGGGCAATGCTACTATCCTTTTACCACACTTGTGCTTCAAAGTAGCACCATGATCTTCATGATAGAGAGTCTCCTATGTTGTCACTTTCATATACTAGTAGGAATCTTTCATTATAGAACTTGGCTTGTATATTCCAATGATGGGCTTCCTCAAAATTCCCTAGGTCTTTGTGAGCAAGCGAGTTGTATGCACACCCACTTAGTTTCTTTTTGAGCTTTCATACACTTATAGCTCTAGTGCATCCGTTGCATGGCAATCCCTACTCACTCACATTGATATCTGTTGATGGGCATCTCCATAGCCCATTGATACGCCTAGTTGATGTGAAACTATCTTCTCCTTTTTGTCTTCTCCACAACCACCATTCCATTCCACCATAGTGCTATGTCCATGGCTCACGCTCATGTATTGCGTGAAGATTGAAAAAGTTTGAGAACATCAAAAGTATGAAAAAAAATTCTTGGCTTGTCATCGGGGTTGTGCATGATTTAAATATGTTGTGTGATGAAGATAGAGCATAGCCAGACTATATGATTTTGTAGGGATAGCTTTCTTTGGCCATTTTATTTTGAGAAGACATGATTACTTTGTTAGTATGCTTGAAGTATTATAATTTTTATGTCAATATTAAACTTTTGTCTTGAATCTTATGGATCTGAATATTCTTGCCACAATAGAGAAGATTACATTGATAAATATGTTAGGTAGCATTCCACATCAAAAATTCTGTTTTTCTCATTTACCTGCTCGAGGACGAGCAGGAATTAAGCTTGAGGATGCTTGATACGTCTCCAACGTATCTATAATTTTTTTATTGTTTCATGCTATTATATTATCTGTTTTGGATGTTTATGGGCTTTACTAAACACTTTTATATTATTTTTGGGACTAACCTATTAACCGGAGGCCCAGCCCAAATTGTTGTTTTCCTGCCTATTTCAGTGTTTCGAAGAAAAGGAATATCAAACAGAGTCCAAACGGAATGACACCTTCGAGAGAGTTATTTTTGGAACGGAAGCAATCCAGGAGACTTGGAGTAGATGCCAGGGAAGCTTCGAGAAAGCCACGAGGCAGGGAGGCGCGCCCCCACCATCGTGGGGCCCTCGTGGCTCCCCTGACCAACTTCTTTCGTCTATATATATGTCCATATACCCTAAAAACATCAGAGGACAAAATAGATCGGGAGTTCCGCCGCCAGAAGCCTCCGTAGCCACCAAAAACCAATCTAGACCCGTTCTGGCACCCTGCTGGAGGGGGGAATCCCTCTCCGGTGGCCATCTTCATCATCCCGGAGCTCTCCATGACGAGGAGGGAGTAGTTCACCCACGGGGCTGAGGGTATGTACTAGTAGCTATGTGTTTGATCTCTCTCTCATGTTCTTGAGGTGGTACGATCTTGATGTATCGGGAGCTTTGCTATTATAGTTGGATCTTATGGTGTTTCTCCCCCTCTACTCTCTTGTAATGGATTGAGTTTTCCCTTTGAAGTTATCTTATCGAATTGAGTCTTTAAGGATTTGAGAACACTTGATGTATGTCTTGCACGTGCTTATCTGTGGTGACAATGGGATATCATGTGACCCACTTGATGTATGTTTTGGTGATCAACTTGCGAGTTCCGTGACCTCGTGAACTTATGCATAGCGGTTGACACACGTTTTCGTCTTGACTCTCCGATAGAAACTTTGGGGCACTCTTTGAGGTTCTTTGTGTTGGTTGAAATGATGAATCTGAGATTGTGTGATGCATATCGTATAATCATACCCACGAATACTTGAGGTGACATTGGAGTATCTAGGTGACATTAGGGTTTTGGTTGATTTGCGTCTTACGGTGTTATTCTAGTACGAACTCTAGGATAGATTGAGCGGAAAGAATAGCTTCGTGTTATTTTACTACGGACTCTTGAATAGATCGATCAGAAAGGATAAATTTGAGTTGATTTTGTACCCTACCATAATCTCTTCGTTTGTGCGGCCTCCTCGCCGCCGACCCTTCTTCTTGCTGCGCGGCCTCATCGATATGGTCAGGTAATCCACACCCCACCCACACCATCCTCCTCCTTTCCCGTCCCACACACCCTGACTGACGAAGCAACACCTTCCACCAAAATCACTGCCCCCTCCTCCAATTAAATGTCAGCCACAGCCATTTTACACGCAATATAACATGGAGCTGAGTAGCATGTGGCCGCACGCACGAACGAGGTCGCTATGGCTGACATGCGTGTCGACCGCCAGATCTTGGAGGAGCACCTTGTCTTCGAGGCCAACGTCGACACTGCCGCGCGGTTGTCTACTTTAAAATACAATTCTTCATGTTTTCTCGAGGCCACCGCCAGTGCCTTCTAGTGATTTGTCCTCTGTAATGTTAATATGCAATCTGATGTTCAGTTAAAAGTTTGGTCCTCTGATATGTAATGTTCAGTTAACACTTTGGTCCAACAATTGCTACATTTTGTAGTACTGTTCTCAAGCATTCTTTGTTTTGTTAACTGTCTTATCTTCTCATACATGTTTCTACTCTACAATGTCGTGCTCAGTTAACTATTTTGGTTCGTTTGTCTATTGTCCATTTAACTGTTTGGTTCACTTCTGCAATTTGGCTGTACTCAATACATATTCTACTGATAGTATGGCAACTCTCGGTTAACCTGATCAAGATCTTCCTTATGTGTGTTGCAGGGAAACAATGGGAGACACTGCGGTTTAGCATCGAGGTTTGTTCAAGCAGGGTCCTTTGGTCAATAGCACATTATTGTGCAGTTGCAGGAATCATTCTAATATTTAGGTTTCTTACAATTTGGTCTTGCACATGTAGGTCCTGCTGTCAGAGGCTTGACTCATTGTTCGACCCATTTTGCATATGGGGAAATGAGATGCCCATGAATATCAGTCAAGTCAAGAAACTCAGAAAGATTGTTAGGATGAAGAAACTTGCGACGAATAACAGCAAGATCTTTGTTTGCACAATGAAGAAGACATCAGTCAACTATAGGATGGTACCAACTCTTTTGCCTTGTTTTTACCCCTTGCGCCATTTCAAAATTTACAACAGCTATTTATGCATAGCTTTGTTTTCAGTACTTTTCAAAGCAGTTCACCGATGATTACCTCTCAAACCACCTGCACGGTCAAGAGGCGAGGAAGGTATTCATTCAACACCCACGGTACAATATTGAAGTCTTGCTGAAGAGAACGAAGGTTGGGCGGGCAATTATCCATAGCCACTAGCCTAAAGTTGCAAGGACATTCAACATCACTGAAGGCTCAATATTTGCCTTCCGCTTCTGCAGTTTCCCAGATGAGATTCATCTGTCTATTTACCGTGTATGATGCTACTTTCCAAAGGTTTTTGATGTTGCATGTGAAACTTGGTGCTGTTGTGTAATGGCGTAACTGAGCGCCGAAGCTATCTGATGTAATTCGATTATGAAATTTTTGTTGTTTTTATACGGATATGAAATATCTGGCGTGTTTTATAAGAAATATCAGTTTGATTAGTACATGGATTATCAATAATAGGCTAATTACCCTGCTTATTGGGGTTTTCTATTGCAAACGGTTACTCAGACAGCACCATGGGCGATGAACTCAAACAACCTGCACGGTTTCTAGAAAGTAGGCATGTTCGATCAACTAACAATCACACACGGCTTCCGGCAGCAAATTGTTTGCATTAGGCCACCTTTCACAAATGTTTCCACATAAAGAACTGTGTAGGATGTACATACCTATGGAAATGATTTTTTGGGATTCACCGTGTGGGATGTACATACCTACGGAAATGATTTCTAGGATTCACCGTGTGGGATGTACATACCTACGGAAATGATTTCTGGGATTCATTGTGTGGGATGTACATACCTACGGAAATGATTTCTGGGATTCACCGTGTGGGATGTACATACCTACAGAAATAATTGGGTTTCGATGCCTCGCCCGATCACACACGGCCCCAGCCTGGGTCCCAGGAGGGCCTATCCCCGACGATTTCTGGGTCATGTGGTAAGGACCCCCCCCTATCGCCCACACTCACTTAGCGACGGTTCCAAGTGTCGTCGCGGAAAGGGGTTAAAACCGTTTGTTTAGCACGTCATTGTACCAGTGTATCTTCAGCAGGAGAGGTGCTTTCTAATGGGTTCAATCTTGTGGTGTCCTCACCTAGTGACAGTAGGGGTAGCGAGGCACGTATTATGTTGTTGCCATTAAGGATAAAATGATGTGGGTTTATTGCTACGTCTTGAGCTTGCGTTGGTTTTCCCCGAAGAGGAAGGGATGATGCAGCAGAGTAGCGTAAGTATTTCCCTCAGTTTTTGAGAACCAAGGTATCAATCCAGTAGGAGCCCACGCTCAAGTCCCTCGTACCTGCACAAAGCGATAGCTACTCGCAACCAACACGATTAGGGGTTATCAAGCCCTTCACGGTCACTTTCGAGAGTGAGATCTGATAGATAGAATATTTTTGGTATTTTTGATATAAGGATGCAAAGTAAAAAATTAAAAGCAAAGTAAATAGCAAAAAAATATAAAAGTCGTGGAGATTGATATGATGAGAATAGACCCGGGGGCCATAGGTTTCACTAGTGGCTTCTCTCAAGAGCATAAGTATTCTACGGCGGGTGAACAAATTACTGTTGAGCAATTGATAGAATTGAGCATAATTATGAGAATATCTAGGCATGGTCATGTATATAGGAATCACCTCCGTGACAAGTAGATCAAAACGATTCTGCATCAACTACTATTACTCCACTCATCGACCGCTATCCAGCATGCATCTAGAGTATTAAGTTAAAAACAGAGTAACGCCTTAAGCAAGATGACATGATGTAGAGAGATAAATTCATGCAATATGAAATAAACCCCATCTTGTTATCCTTGATGGCAACGATACAATACATGCCTTGCTGCCCCTTATGTCATTGGGTAAGGACACCGCAAGATCGAACCCAAAGCTAAGCACTTCTCCCATGTCAAGAACTACCAATCTAGTTGGCCAAACCAAACGGATAATTCGAAGAGACTTGCAAAGATAACCAATCATGCATAAAAGAATTCAGAGAAGATTCAAATATTATTCATGGATAGACTTGATCATAAACCCACAATTCATCGGTCTCAACAAACACACCGCAAAAAGAAGATTACATCGAATAGATCTCCACAAGAGAGGGGGAGAACTTTGTATTCAGATTCAAAGAGAGAGAATAAGTCATCTAGCTACTAACTATGGACCCGAAGGTCTGAGGTAAACTACTCACACTTCATCGGAGGGGCTAGGTTGATGTAGAAGCCCTCCGTGATGACGGCCCTCTTTCGGCGGAGCTCCGGAACAGGCCCCAAGATGGGATCTCGTGGATACAGAATGTTGAGGCAGTGGAATTAGGGTTTTGGCTCCTGTTCTAATCGTTTGGGGGTACGTGTGTATATATAGGAGGAAGGTGTACGTCGGTGTAGCACCAAGGGGCCCACGAGGCAGGGGGCGCGCCCTAGGGGGGCGCACCCCCCACCCTCGTGACCACCTCTTTGATCCCTTGCAGTAGGGTCCAAGTCTCCTGGATCACGTTCGGTGAGAAAATCACGTTTCCAAAGATTTTATTCCGTTTGGACTCCGTTTGATATTCTATTTATCCGAAACACTGAAATAGGCAAAAAACAGCAATTCTGGGCTGGGCCTCCGGTTAATAGGTTAGTCCCAAAAATAATATAAAAGTGGAAAATAAAGCCCAATATAGTCCAAAATAGTAGATAATATAGCATGGAGCAATCAAAAATTATAGAAACGTTGGAGATGTATCAGGCATCCCCAAGCTTAATTCCTGCTCGTCCTCGAGTAGGTAAATGATAAAAAGAGAATTTTTGATGCGGAGTGCTACTTGGCATAATTTCAATGCAAATCTTCTTAATTGTGGTATGAATATTAAGATTAGAAAGATTCAAGACAAAAGTTTATATTAACATAGAAAATAATAATACTTCAAGCATACTAACAAAGCAATTATGTCTTCTCAAAATAATATGGCCAAAGAAAGCTATCCCTACAAAATCATATAGTCTGGCTACGCTCCATCTTCCCCACACAAAGTATTTAAATCATGCACAACCCCAATGACAATCCAAGCAATTGTTTCATACTCTAACTTTTTCAAAACTTTTTCAATCTTCACGCAATACATGAGCGTGAGCCATGGATATAGCACTATAGGTGGAATAGAATGGTGGTTGTGGAGAAGACAAAAAGGAGAAGATAGTCTCACATCAAGTAGGCATATCAACGGGCTATGGAGATGCCCATCAATAGATATCAATGTGAGTGAGTAGGGATTGCCATGCAACGGATGCACTAGAGCTATAAATGTATGAAAGCTCAACAAAAGAAACTAGTGGGTGTGCATCCAACTTGCTTGCTCACGAAGACCTAGGGCAATTTGAGGAAGCTGATCATTGGAATATGAAAGCCAAGTTCTATAACTTAAAATTCCCACTAGTATATGAAAGTGACAACATATGAGACTCTCTATATGAAGAACATGGTGCTACTTTGAAGCACAATATATGAGACTTGATATATCATGGTGCTACTTTGAAGCACAATATATGAGACTTGATATATCATGGTGCTACTTTGAAGCACAAGTGTGGAAAAAAGGATAGTAGCATTGCCCCTTTTTATTTATTTATTTATTTTGGGCCTTATTTTTTTTCTTTGGCTTTTTTTTGGGACAATGCTCTATTGAATGATGATCATCACACTTCTATTTATTTACAACTCAATGATTACAACTCGATACTAAAACAAAGTATGACTCTATATGAATGCCTCCGGCGGTGTACCGGGATATGCAATGAATCACGAGTGACAAGTATGAAAGAATTATGAACGGTGGCTTTGCAACAAATACTATGTCAACTACATGATCATGCTAAGAAATATGGCAATGATGGATATGTCATGATGAACTAGATGGTGGAAAGTTGCATGGCAATATATCTCGGAATGGCTATGGAAATGCCATAATAGGTAGGTATGGTGGCTGTTTTCAGGAAGGTATATGGTAGGTGTATGATACCGGCGAAAGTTGCGCGATATTAGAGAGGCTAGCAAGGGTGGAAGGGTGAGAGTGCGTATAATCCATGGACTCAACATTAGTCATAAAGAACTCATATACTTATTGCAAAAATTTAGAAGTTATCAAAGCAAAGTATTACGCGCATGCTCCTAGGGGGATAGATTGGTAGGAAAAGACCATCGCTCATCCCCGACCACCACTCATAAGGAAGACAATCAATAAATAAATCATGCTCTGACTTCATCACATAACGGTTCACCATACGTCCATGCTACGGGAATCACAAACTTCAACACAAGTATTCTTTAAATTCACAACTACTCAACTGGTATGACTTTAATATTATCACCTCCATATCTCAAAACAATTATCATGCTTCAATCTTTTCTTAGTATTCAACACACTCAAAAGAAAGTTTCACAAATCTTGAATACCAAGCATATTATTATTAGGCAAATTACCATGCTATTAAGAGACTCTCAAATTAATTTAAGTGAAGCATGAGAGATCAATAGTTTCTTTAAAACGAATCCACCACCGTGCCCTAAAAGATCTAAGTGAAGCACATAGAGCAAAATTATCTAGCTCAAAGGATATAAGTGAAGCACATAGAGAAAAATTATCTAGCTCAAAGGATATAAGTGAAGCACATAGAGCAAAATTATCTAGATCAAAAGATATAAGTGAAGCACATAGAGCAAAATTATCTAGCTCAAAGGATATAAGTGAAGCACAAAGAGTATTCTATCAAATTTTAATTCATGTATGGCTCTCTCAAAAGGTGTGTACAGCAAGGATGATTGTGGCATACTAACAAACAAAGACACAAATAATACAAGACGCTCCAAGCAAAACACATATCATGTTGGTGAATAAAAATATAGCTCCAAGTAAATTACCGATGGAAGTGGACGAAAGAGGGGATGCCTTCCGGGGCATCCCCAAGCTTTGACTTTTTGGTGTCCTTGTATTATCTTGGGGGTTCCTTGGGAATCCCCAAGCTTAGGCTCTTTCCACTCCTTGTTCCATAATCCATCAAATTCTTACCCAAAACTTGAAACCTTCACAACACAAAACTCAAAATAGAAAACTCGTGAGCTTCGTTAGCGAAAGAAAACAAAAGACCACTTCAAGGTACTGTAATGAACTCATTCTTTATTTATATTGGTGTTAAACCTACTGTATTCCAACTTCTCTATGGATTATAAACTATTTTACTAGCCATAGATTCATCAAAATAAGCAAACAACACACGAAAAACAGAATCTGTCAAAAACAGAACGGTCTGTAGTAATCTGTAGCTAGCGCAAAATCTGGAACCCAAAAATTCTAAAATAAATTGCTGGACGTGAGGAATTTATCTATTAATCATCTGCAAAAATAATTAACTAAATATCACTCTTCAAATAAAAATGACAGTAGTTCTCGTGAGCGCTAAAGATTCTGTTTTTTACAGCAAGTTCAACAAGACTTTCCCCAAGTCTTCCCAACGGTTCTACTTGGCAGAAACACTAATTAAACACAAAAAACACAACCAAAACAGAGGCTAAATGATTTATTTATTACTAAACAGGAGCAAAAATCAAGGAATAAAAATAAAATTGGGTTGCCTCCCAACAAGCGCTATCGTTTAACGCCCCTAGCTAGGCATAACAAGCAAGGATAGATCTAGGTATTGCCATCTTTGGTAGGTAATTCTTCAATTAGTCATCTACCATCTTTAGGAATTTCTTTATTTTTATTAATTATGAAACTTTTAGGCACAAGATCGAAAAATTCATTTGTAATAAATGGTTCTTTAATGATATCAAAAAGATTGGGATGAATACTTATAGATTTAAGATCAGTAGTTTCCTTACTAGATGATTCACCCTTATTTTTAGGAACATACATAAGCTTGGCAACTTTAGTAGGAGTACTAGGAGTATTCTTTACGGAAGAAAAAGCGGTTCCCAAATTTGCAATGATACCCTCAAGTTTATCAATTCTAGTAGAATCTAAGGTCATCTTCTCAGTAACTATGGGTTCCTTTTCCTTAATATTTTTCAAGGTCATTCCTACCTTAAATCCATATTGAGTAATTTGATTGTGGATCTTTTTATCTAGATTTTCAATTGATTCACTAGTAGCAACTTTATTTTCAATAATTTCAAGTCTTTGCATAACATGCTCCAAAGTTAACATGGTTCCATTAACCAAAAGAGGTGGTGAGCCAAATAAATCTATCATAGCATTATAAGAATCAAAAGTATGGCTACCCAAGAAGTTCCCTCCGGTAATGGTATCGAGGATATATCTATACCAAGGATTAACACCTACATAAAAATTGCGAAGAAGAACTAAGGTAGATTGTTTCCTGATAGATCTATTTTGAGCATTGCAAATTCTATACCAAGCATCTTTTAGATTTTCTCCCTCCCTTTGTTTAAAATTTAGAACTTCACTCTCGGGAGACAACGGAGAAGATATGAGACTAGCCATGACGACAAGCAAACAAACTAGCACACGAGCAAACAAAAAGGCAAACAGAGAGGGAGGATAGGGAGAGAGAGGGCGAATAAAATGGTAAGGGTGAATTGGGGGGAGAGGAAAACGAGAGGCAAATGGCAAATAATGTAATGCGAGAGATAGGGATTGTGATGGGTACTTGGTATATTGACTTTTTGCGTAGACTCCCCGGCAACAGCGCCAGAAATCCTTCTTGCTACGTCTTGAGCTTGCGTTGGTTTTCCCCGAAGAGGAAGGGATGATGCAGCAGAGTAGCGTAAGTATTTCCCTCAGTTTTTGAGAACCAAGGTATCAATCCAGTAGGATCCCACGCTCAAGTCCCTCGTACCTGCACAAAGCGATAGCTACTCGCAACCAACGCGATTAGGGGTTGTCAAGCCCTTCACGGTCACTTTCGAGAGTGAGATATGATAGATAGAATATTTTTGGTATTTTTGATATAAGGATGCAAAGTAAAAAAGTAAAAGCAAAGTAAATAGCAAAACAATATAAAAGTGATGGAGATTGATATGATGAGAATAGACCCGGGGGCCATAGGTTTCACTAGTGGCTTCTCTCAAGAGCATAAGTATTCTACGGTGGGTGAACAAATTACTGTTGAGCAATTGATAGAATTGAGCATAATTATGAGAATATCTAGGCATAATCATGTCTATAGGCATCACGTCCGTGACAAGTAGATCAAAACGATTCTGCATCTACTACTATTACTCCACTCATCGACCGCTATCCAGCATGCATCTAGAGTATTAAGTTAAAAACAGAGTAACGCCTTAAGCAAGATGACATGATGTAGAGAGATAAATTCATGCAATATGAAATAAACCCCATCTTGTTATCCTCGATGGCAATGATACAATACGTGCCTTGCTGCCCCTTCTATCACTGGGTAAGGACATCGCAAGATCAAACCCAAAGCTAAGAACTTCTCCCATGGCAAGAACTACCAATCTAGTTGGCCAAACCAAACGGATAATTCGAAGAGACTTGCAAAGATAACCAATCATGCATAAAAGAATTCAGAGAAGATTCAAATATTATTCATAGATAGACTTGATCATAAATCCACAATTCATCGGTCTCAACAAACACACCGCAAAAAGAAGATTACATCGAATAGATCTCCACAAGAGAGGGGGAGAACTTTGTATTGAGATTCAAAGAGAGAGAAGAAGCCATCTAGCTACTAACTATGGATCCGAAGGTCTGAGGTAAACTACTCACACTTCATCGGAGGGGCTAGGATGATGTAGAAGCCCTCCGTGATGATGGCCCTCTTCCGGCGGAGCTCTGGAACAGGCCCCAAGATGGGATCTCGTGGATACAGAAAGTTGCAGTGGTGGAATTAGGGTTTTGGCTCCTGTTGTGATCGTTTGGGGGTACGTGTGTATATATAGGAGGAAGGAGTACGTCGGTGGAGCACCGAGGGGCCCACGAGGCAGGGGGCGCGCCCCCACCCTCGTGACCACCTCTTTGATCCCTTGCAGTAGGGTCCAAGTCTCCTGGATCACGTTCGGTGAGAAAATCACGTTTCCGAAGATTTTATTCCGTTTGGACTCCGTTTGATATTCTGTTTATCCGAAACACTGAAATAGGCAAAAAAACAGCAATTCTGGGTTGGGCCTCCGGTTAATAGGTTAGTCCCAAACATAATATAAAAGTGGAAAATAAAGCCCAATATAGTCTAAAACAGTAGATAATATAGCATGGAGCAATCAAAAATTATAGATACGTTGGAGACGTATCATTTATTCATATTGCTTGAGTTTACATTGTCTACATCATGTCATCTTGCTTAAAGCATTACTCTGTTTGTCATGAACTTAATACCATAGATGCATGCTGGATAGCGGTCGATTGGTGGAGTAATGGTAGTAGATGCATGCAGGAGTCGATCTACTTGTCACGGAAGTGATGCCTATATGTGTGAGCATTGCCATGAATAACGTCATAACTATGCGCTTTTCTATCAATTTCCCAACAATAATTTGTTTACCCATCGTATGCTATGTGTTTGGAGAGAAGCCTCTAGTAAAAACTATGACCCCTGGGTTTACTTTTATCATATTACTAAGACCAAAAATACTTTGGTGCAATTTATTTACTTTTCTTTTTATCTATCTATCACTATCAGAATTAATCCTTGCGAGTAACGAGTTCAAGGGGATTGACAACCCTCTTGCCTGCGTTGGGTGCAAGTATTTGCTTTTGTGTTTGTAGGTGCTGACGACGAGAGTTTGTGTGGTTCTCCTATTGGTTCAATAACCTTGGTTCTCACTGTGGGAAATACTTATCTCTACTATACTGCTTCACCCCTCCTCTTCGGGGTAAATTCCAACGCGGTTTACAAGTAGCACAAAAGACACCCAGTGAGGAACTTGTCATCAGTTGCTCCATTTATCGCTTTCATAGTCTTGCAGAATTCGGTGGCCATGGGGTGTTTGGGTGGCCTAGTGTGGCCGAACATGTCATTGAATCTCTCCACAACATCCTTTTCAACAGTATATTTTAGACGTGGCCCTTTGTCCGGTAAACCAAAAATGTTGTCCACACTAGCAATGTTGAATGGGATCATGCCCCTTTCTGGAAATACCAATGCATAACTTCCTGGGTCGTGCGACTGGACCAGGAATTTGGTCAACTCTGAAGGCAGTGTGTCGGCTAAGTTTACTAAGCCTCCTAACATCTTCTCGTACAGGAAAGTCCTTTAGACAGGTGCCAAATCCACATTCATATTCACAAACCTCCCTAGTGAGGCCCTGATCCTTCCAGCCTGTGAACGTCGTTGGGGGGCATTTCCTTCATTTGCTTCCCCTCCAACTTCACTCTCCTGAGACAAAAAGTAAAACAAAGGGAGGAAGAGAAAAATTAAGAATGTCAACTGCATATATGTTTTTGTGCAAATTAAATGGGTGCTGGCTGTAATACAACATGAGTCATCTAACAATAAAACTTTGGTTATTTTGAATGCAAACTAAAGCAGAAAAAACTTTTGCATTTGACAAAGTATTTTTTGCACGATAATACATGTCTCATTCATATGATGAAGATTAAAATACAAGTCACATAAGGATCGACATGACAAAACTAAAAAGATGGCAGAACATCCCTGAGTTTGACACCAACATCCATCACCTGCCTTCGGCACCACCACAGTAGCCACCGAAGAATAGAATGACAGATCACCTTCTCACCCGAGCTCGACACGGCTCCATCGTGGATATATAGCTTTGTGGACCTCCAAGGTGGCTCCCCAAAAGGGAAGCCATTGCTGTTGAAAGAATCAGGCCGGGGCAACACCCCGGATACGCCATCGAACTCCAGATCTGACACCCCACCACGACTAACACGCCGAAGGAGGAAAACACACCTGCCATCCATCAACCACAAACCCAGCACACGTTCTATCTTCCTGATGTCGTTGATGCAGACCATAATCTGCATCCTCTCATGGACTACCCCCCAAGCTCTGCGTCGACGCTGGAGCAGACGTCGTCGCAATGACGGAGTCCGAGGACACATGTCCATCATGAAAATGTCGCCGCCGCCACACCATCCTTCCTTGAACAGACTGGATTCCAAATCCATCCCCAACGATAGGACCAATCATTCCATCGGAGTAGGATTTGAAGAAATTTTATTCAACGCCGCCATCGTCGTGGCTGAAGCCAAGACGATGAACAACCTAAAAAACTAAGCTACTTTGGCCTAAAACTATCGACACGTGTGGATCCAGCGACCCCCCTCACCACCGACGATCGAGGTCGTCGACGGAGGGGAGCCGCCAGAGAATGGCGATGGAGCGTGAGTCGCTGACGGCGGAAAGCTAGATTGGTTTTTCTATCTTCTAGGGGAAGATAGGAAAAGGATTCATGGTAGAACTCCGTCGACTCGCATTCGACAAAGTAGGTAAGGGTATTTGAGAATTATGAACGGTACAAAACTACTGTACATAAGGCCACGCAGACAAAACCATTACCAAAGGAAGTTTTATGAGCTGGGTACAAAACTTCCATAAAAAATGTTGTCCACTATATAATTTTCAGGTGCAAGAACAAAGAGAAGAGGTGCCAACTAGTACCAACCTAATGTGCAACTGTAAAAAACAAAGGTAAAATTGAGGCACCTCGGCAACTCGTGCAGAGGAGGAGCTGCCTCCATCAGAGGCGTTGGCTTTCGCTTTCTGTCTAGCACGCTTTACAACACATAATTGATTATCATCCTCCAACTACAAAAGGATGACACATACAAAAATCATCAAGAGAAACAAATAAGGAGGATGCAACATATAAACATGCTAGATTTTTTGCATATACTCAAAATTGTTATCGTACATTGCCTTCAAGTATAAAAAACTATTAAGCTTGTGCTAAAATCCCTACCTCTACTTCCTCACCATCATCAAGAACAACAAAAATGAGAAGGGCCCACTCAGCAGCCCTTTTCTTGTTCCGCCGATTATACTATGGTACATTCCTCTGCATGAGACAAAAGCATAACCAAAATCAATAGAATGAAAAACACAACACATCTATTGGATTATGCTTTCTCAAGCCTTTGGGCTCCAAAAAAATACCTCTCCTCCGCTTCCACGGGCATCTCCCTCTTCAACCATTTTCCTCACTGCAAAAAAACAGGTTGCACACATGTGGAAAACTCATTTGCACATATCATTTCTTCTAGTTGCACACTCAAAGGGATGTAGTTACGCACATAAAAACACTGCAAAAAAACAGGTTGCACACTGCCAACTGGATAATACTCAGATTGCAACAGTGAATAGGGTTTGGGTAAACTACAACATTAGGGTAAAATTAAAAATGCCTAAGTTGCACACACATGCATGTAGAAATTGCATAAGATACCAGGATACTACTCTATTTCCCCAAGTCGGGAGAGCCAACCACATTTGGGTTCCTGTGCAATTCTTACATCTACAACTGTCGACTGGATACTACTTAGTTTGCAAGTAGAAATACAAAATCAGTTTGCATTTATGAGCAACTATTACCGCTGGAACTGCCAACTGGGTACCGGTTGCAAGTAAACAGACATTAATAAAAAGAACAAAACAAAATCACAAGGATCATAAAAAACTCTGGATAAACTCAATGGATTTCTCCACCCCTCAAACTGCAACGGTAAATAGGGTTTGCTTAAACTACAGCATTAGGACAAAATTAAAAACATTTCTAGATTGCATACACACACATATAGAATTGCATAAGAACCCAGGATACCGCTAAGTTTCCCCAAGCCGGGTGAGCCAGCCACATTTGGGTTCGTGTGCAACTCTTACATCTACAACTGTCAACTGGATACTACTCAGTTGGCAAACAAACAAAAATCAAAAGGAACAATAACAGTACTTGTCGGCGTTCTGGGAACGGGGGTTCCCAGACTTGCCTTCCTGTGGCCCGCGGCGTGGCTAAGCCAGCAGGCCGTATGGCCCATCTTCATCAACAAGGCATCCAAGACCCTCGCAAGGGGCCAAGCCTCGCGAGGGGGATGACACAAGACCTCCTCTGGAGTGGCCCAGTCGGGCAGGCTCACGACGAGCGGAGATATCAAGGCAAGGCAAACCTCACGAGGCCCTCGTGACGTGAGCCATGACGATCGACACCAGGCGGGCGCCAGCGCGCGCAGCGTCCTTATTTCCTCTTTGGTACTAAGGAGGCCTGTGCAGGCAGGAGTACCGAGGCATCAGGCAAAGGTTGCCATATTGGTGCAACAAGACCAAGACCAAAAGGACGGCAAGACGGAGGTCATCGTGGAGCCCAAGATGGCGTCACCACCAGAGCCTTTGGCAAGCGAAGACCACTTTTATCAGGATGGCTTGTACTAGCTGTCCCCCTTCAAATTAGCCCGCCATTGTTGGCTCCCTTCCCGCCCAATATTTGGGAAGAGGACCAGGGCCTCTATAAATAGAGTTAGCCACCACCATAGAGAGGGGGGCGAAAAGAGACGACAGAGAGAGAGAGAGAGCATGAAGGTCATCTAGAACCACACAAGTTAGCTAGGCACAAGAACACCTCAACCTCATGAGGCTGTTCTTCCCATTGTATTGTTCATCATCAGCCCAAGAGGCAATCCACCACTACCACACTGGAGTAGGGTATTACACCACAACGGTGGCCCGAACCAGTATAAATCTTGTGTCTTTTTGTGTTGCGAGTTTGTCGAGTTCGTCCACGAGATCTTAGCGAGTTAGGGTGTAGATCGGTGGGAGGAAAAGACTTCGCTCGCACCCCAATGTTCGAACCTTAAGGGTTTGCCGGAACCCCACATCCGACATTTGGCGCGCCAGGTAGGGGTGCGCCGTAGCGTCCCCTCCATCATTCTGCGCTCCGTCGCCACCGCGCTTCGCCCACATGGAAGGCTCCCTACCGCCGACTTCGACGGTCAGCATTGACAACGGGGCCAGGGGGCTCCGAGCCCTGGTCCCCGCCTTGCGGCGGGTGCAGTGGCCGCCCAAGTTCAGGCCGGAGATGCCGCCGCGCTACGGCGGCGCGGCGGACCCGTCAGCTTTCCTGCTGGCGTACGAGGAGGCCGTCCTCGAAGCCGGGGTGATGACTAGGTCATGGCCAACTGGCTTCCCATGGCCCTCGCCGGTGAGCCACGCGCCTGGCTGCTCAACCTTCCCGAATCCACGGTGGCATCATGGGAGGAGCTCCGCGACCTCTTCACTGCTCGCTACGCGGTGCCGGCGCACCACGCAGTCGCAGCCCTGTTGGGCGGCTCTCAAGCACAACCGTTAGACCGCCATGCCAAGTCGTTCCTCCGTCAGATCAGGGCCACCTCCAGGCGCCCGGGGGCTCCGCCGGGTTGGGCTGCGCCAGAGGCCGACCTCACCTTCGGCTCAGAAGACCACCCCGACTCCACCGTCGGCTCCGGAATGCTCCCGATGCTCTGCACGCCCACCATCTGCAACATCACTGTCACCAAGACCCTCATCGACGGTGGTGCTGGCCTCAACTTGCTCTCCGTGGAAGCCTTCAGCCTTCTCCACGTGCCACTCGAGCGGCTCGGCCTCAGTAAGCCCTTCTCGGGAGTGGGTGGTGGAGCAGCCCGCTTCCTGGGACAGATCTGCCTCCCTGTCACCTTCGGCACACGCGACAACTACCGCACCGAGATGGTGGACTTCGAC
This sequence comes from Triticum urartu, assembly GCF_003073215.2. Lineage (NCBI taxonomy): Eukaryota > Viridiplantae > Streptophyta > Magnoliopsida > Poales > Poaceae > Triticum > Triticum urartu. The sequence continues at coordinate 361,290,413 of NC_053024.1, forward strand.
ATCGCTTGCATCGGTCTCCCGTACAATGCCATCCTCGGGTACCCAGCTCTCGCTCAGTTCATGGCGGCGACTCACCCAGCTTACAACCTCATGACGATGCCAGGGACCAAGGGCGTCCTCACCATCAAGGGGGACACTAAGGAGGCCGTGACGGCGCTCAGGCTCGCCTTCAAGACCGCGGCAGCGGCACAACCCACCGACGCCGGTGCCCCCGCAGCCAGGGAGGCCACGCCCACCAAGAAGAAGCAGCTATTCACCCAAGACAAGGCGGAAACCAAGCAAATATCGGTCAGCGAGGACGGGTCTTCGGGAGCCACCTTTACCATAGGAGTCGGCCTTAACCCGGAACAAGAAGAAGCCCTGGTGAGGTTCTTGCGCGCGAACAAGGAGATATTCGCGTGGGAGCCCAATCAGCTGGTAGGGGTCCTGTCATGGATTTGTCACGGCAGATGTCCTTAGTGTCAGGACTTAGTCGCGAGGCCAACGCATCTATGTGGTAGCTTGAGAGGGGTTGAGTGGGACGAGAGACGCAGGGCAGATCAACACGCAAGACAAGGATTTAGACAGCTTTGGGCCCCGGGAAACATCATCCGGTAACAACCCTACATGCTGTTTGAGGCTAGGTCTCATTATCATCACGAGGGAGTCGCCGTAAACCGGCTCTCCTCTTTGTGTCTAGCCCTAAGATTGTTTCTTCTTGCTTGTAGCTTGTCCTCTTTTCGGAGCCCTGCCCCTCCTTATATATGTTGAAGGGGCAGGTTACATGTGGAGTCCTATTAGGATTAGGACTAGTCTATCTCTAATATAAACCGGATACAAGTCCTGGTCTTAACTCCTTGTAAGGTAAATATTCGTCATGCCTTTCCCCTTAAACCGGCCCACCATAGTATGAACCGGCCTTCACGAACCGCCCGTTGGGCCACCGGGTCTTGTTGCTCCTCTGACCCGCCTGCCGGATTACCAATGAATCATAAACCGCCAGGTCCAAACAGGTCACCAGTGAATCGTCAAGTCTCAGCCGGGTCTCAAGTAAACCGCCAAGTCCGGCCGGGTTATACTTCCGGCCGGTTTACGCCGCGGGGTATATCCCCGACATTAGCCCTCAAGTTTAGCTTGGATTTATCCATGGTAAACTTATGCTGCAAAGTAAACACAAGAAGAAAATTGACAGGTTGTGCTCCGGGTTAAGAATTCTTGTAAACCGGTACCTGATCACCCTTAAGTCCTTGTTATTTCCTCCTTCTGGGAAGTACAGGTTAACAGACCAGCTTCATAATCAATTTGCCGACGTTGGTTTGTCACAGAGAAATATTGTGAAGAATAACTCCTTTGACTCGGCTCCCAAAACGCCGGTTTAAGAAATATGGGTCTTGAAATACTTATCTGGTATTCAGCCGGTTTGAAGATGTAAAACTTGCCGGTTTGATATTACCAAAATGGCCGGTTTATAAATATTGATGGCACCGGGTCATAATTGTTGTCGACACCGGGTCATGTAATTGATCTTCCTGATTTGCTCAAAACTGATAAAATGAAGATGTTCCTCCTTTATATGCATAATACCTGTAGCCCCCAAGTCTTAAGGGGAGAACATAGTGATAACTTAAGACTTGCTCCAATAAGTGTTTCAACCTTGAAGAAATCCGGTTTGTTCATCATATAAACTGAATACTCCATATATGTAGCCCCCAAGTGCCGGGTTGTCATGCTTGCAGCAACCTGGGACTTGTAATTGCTTATAAAAACTTCAATCAGTGTAACCCCCAAGGGCCGGGTCATTACGCAATAATGAGCAGGGACTTTGTAAATATAATCATGTAGACTTGAGCAGTGATGTGTAGCCCCCAAGGGCCGGCTTAGTAAGATAATACTGAACCGGCACTTGATATATACTTCAATGAAAATAACATCTTATAATGTAGCTTCCATCGTAGGGCTTGAAGCCACGTCCACAAGGCTAAGAGCTTTGTGCTTTACCAACTGAGCAATGGATCCTTCAATATTTATGGACGAAAACTTGTGTACCTTGAATTGTTGACAGGAGTAATTGGTAGCCCCCAAGGGCCGGCTCATTATAATATGATGAGTCGGGTCTTCAATAAGACTAGTAAAAATGACTTTGCATTAGCCCCCAAGTGTCATGATGCATGCTTGCAGTGACATGAGACTTGCATGTAATCTCAATTTGAATAACGTAGCCCCCAAGTGCCGGGTTGTAAGCCTGCAGCGACTCGGGACTATTCCTTCCATTGTAGAATAAATCATATCCTTTGATAAAATAATAACCATTGCGCTAAAGCGACTTTGAAAACCTCAATAATACTGGTTATTAATAACCATAAAAATCCAGCCATGTTGGCTATTCAAGATAATATAATCCGGTATGAAAACCTTATTCATTCAATATCATAATGAAAATTCAGCCAAGTTTGGCTATTTGAATAATATAACCCAATGATTTATAAGCACATGATTCCAATGGCGCAATCCAAATATATACTGGCGACTTATAGTCGAAAGCCAGGCCGGGTCAATAAACACCGGATATTATCTTATCTCATACTGGCAACTTATAGTCCAAAGCCAGGCCGGGTTAATAAACACCGGATAATTTATCGTTATACTTTATTCCACCTGTTTCTGCATACAACAAATTTAAAGTGTCCTGGCGGTTTACCGCCGGACGGGTCATAATGCCCAACATATAACCCGGGTTTATAACCAAGGCTGTACTTAAAAATAATCAAATATGAAATATATCATACCTGTGACATTGAATCACATTGTTGGTTTTACCAACTTTGTGTAGTAAGGGTGATAATCCCAATCTTGAGTACTGATAACTCCTTCCATATTGTGCCGGTTTATGATAAAACCGTACCGGGTTGTGATAAACACCGGTTTAACCACATATAATACTGGCGACTCGTAGTCAAACCAGACCGGGCTGATAGTCTCCGGATTATAACTTGATCGTGTACTGACAACTTGTAGTTGAAAGCCGAGCCGAGTTGATAAACACCGGTTTACTCCATAATAGGATGGTAACAGAAAATCAAACCGGGCAGATAGCCTCCGGATTAAGATTTGACCGTGTTCAGTCAATTTGTAATTTGATAGTCGAACCGGTTTAAGAATTGTCGGTTTAAAAACGCAACAAAAGAAATATTTATCAAAACAAAATTTCAAGCAAAGGCAATGATAAAACCATTTGCAAAAAGAGGCTATTGAGCCGATCAAGAGGCATTACCATGGTCGGACACGACCAAGCCCCCAAAAAGGCGTAGCTATGGTTCGAGTCAGCCAGGTCCCCAAATGATGCTTTGGCATTACGCCGATCAAGAGGTGTAGCTATGGTTCGGGTTCGACCAAGCCCCCAAGTGATGTTGTAGCACTAGGCCGATCAAGAGGCGTGACTATGGTTCAGACATGACCACAAGTCCCCAAGTGATGCTTTGGCATTACGCCGATCAAGAGGTGTAGCTATGGTTCGGGTTCGACCAAGCCCCCAAGTGATGTTGTAGCACTAGGCCGATCAAGAGGCGTGACTATGGTTCAGACATGACCACAAGTCCCCAAGTGATGCTTTGGCATTACGCCGATCAAGAGGTGTAGCTATGGTTCGGGTTCGACCAAGCCCCCAAGTGATGTTGTGGCACTAGGCCGATCAAGAGGCGTGACTATGGTTCAGACATGACCACAAGTCCCCAAGTGATGATGTGGCTTTACGCCTATCAAAAGGTGTTGCTATGGTTCGGACGCGACCAAAGCCCCAAGTGACGCTGTTGCATTGAGCCGATCAAGAGGTGTGACTATGGTTCAGACATGACCAAGCCCCCAAGTGATCAATAATATGATAAGCCAATAAGGCAGGATACCCATGTTTGAACCGCGCATCATGGCAGCAGGTCCTCTTTGGCACCCTTTAACTATTTGCAAGAGATAAATCCTTCTTGAACCGGATGTCAAACCGGATATAGAGCTTCAAAGCTTTGTGGGAGAGATCTTTCCCTTGAACCGGATTTTAAACCGGAATCTTCATTTTCAGCCGGAAATTTTTTGACGGCCTTTAAACTCGAACTTGCGAGAAGTTAATTCCCTTTTGAACCAGACATTGTTAAACCGGATTTGAGCGCTTCAGAGCTTTGTAGGAGAATAGATTTTTCTTGAACCGGATTGTAAACCGGAATCATTTCTGATGACCTGGAACTTCTTCATCGAGCTGGGATTTTATAACTGTCATATACTTTCTAAGCCGGAAATTTTCTGACAGCCTTTAAACTTTCATCAATATAATAGTAGCCTCCGGGACCGGGTTATCCTTCCCTCCATCGTCCTGGGGTTCTTAAATTTGCTGAAACTGGCAAGATTCGCTGAGTCATGTCATCGTAGCCCCCGAGTCTCAAAGGTGACTCGAGGAGTTGACTTGAGACTCTCCATATTTGACCGTGATATAAACCGGCATAACTTGTATATCATTGGCGTTGATAGCACGATGTGAATCCATAGAAGGTTGAGGTGGCTGTGGCGGGTTGTAAATGATCCCATATGAGCCGTGTCAGCAACCCGGCTAATGGTTCCTTCCAACTGGCGATTTGAAGTTAATCAAAATTGTAGTGGCGGCGACTTGTGCGCCTGCCCATTGAACCATCCAGTGCAAACGGCGGTTGATGATAATTTGTCTCCAATTTGAAAGAAAACCGGGCTACCCAAGCTGTGACTTGCTCATACCCAATAAACAGCTCATGCAAACAGGTGCGGCCCGGTATGTTGATGTAGACCAGGCCGTGAGAGACGGACAGCAAAGACGATCGCGGCTTTCAAAGGCGTCACAGACAGATGAGTCGGCCGCGGCATTGTAAACCGGCATGGACGGGCAAATTAGCCACGTCATATTGATGTAAACCGGTCTGCAGAATGGCGGTTTGCATATATATTCACCGAGCTTGATGGCATGGTAAGATACTAGCGCATTCATAATGGTTGCGCGAGTTTATACATCTATGACACAGCCATAGTTTTTGCAATGAACAATTGTCCTGCATAAACAATTTTGCAGACCAAGGCAAAGGTAAACTGTTCTTTGACAAAAATAATATGTGCTAATAAAATATAATTTAGATGGATATCACCTGATGTGCTAGGCCGGAAATTATCCGCCATCGAGTTGATGATCACCACAGTGATGCTAAAATTAATCACGGCCGAGTTAACCGTAGGAGCAGACAGATGAGTCGGCCCGGCGTTGTAAGCCGGTGCGACCAAGCAAGTTGTCCTCCACGTTGTAAGCCGGCGTGGACACATGAACCGGTGGCCATGGTGGACGGGCGAGTCGTCCGTGGTGTTGTAAGGTGGTGCAGATGGGCGAGTCAGCCGGTACGTTGACGTAAACCGGACCGCGACACCTTGTCCGTGAAGCCGCGCGATACAGCCGAACGTGCATCCGTGGTATAACACCACCCCTTTTTCTTTTAATAGTTGCCCTGCGTAAAAATATTACAGGTCAGAGTAATTGTTGTCGGATGAATTAACATGTACTGATAAAATACATAGAAACGATAGCACCTGGTATTTTTTGCCGGACGCTGGCGCCGGATAATGCATAGTGCTGCTTTTTTTTTGACAAAAGAGTTGATTGGTTCTGTGTCTTGTAATGCCTGAGGTCTCCACATAACCTGGCCGGAATTTTTTGAACCAAATTTCTGGAACCGGAGTTTCTTGATAATCCGGCCGGAACTTTTGATAATCCGGAACTTTTGAACCAGAACCTCTTGATAATCCAACCGGAATTTTTGATAATCCTGAACCTTTTGAGCTGGAACATCTGTATAACCCGACTGAAACTTTTGATAATCCGGAACCTTTGAACCGGAACCTCTTGATAATCCAACTGAAATTTTTGATAATCCGGAATCTTTTGAGCTGGAACCTCTTGATAATCCGGCCGGAACTTTTTGCTAATCCGAAAGTATTTGATAATTCGGAACTTTTCTGTAGCCGAAGTCGGAACTCTTTGATGACTCAGACATAACCTTTCGGCGATGCGGCTGGAACCCTTCGGCAATTCGGACTGAACTTTTCGTCGAGGCAATCGGAACTTTTTGATGATTCAGACAGAACCTTTCATCGAGACGGTCGGAACTTTTCAATGATCCGGCCGGAAATTTCCGACGAACCGGCGGAACGTTTCGATGAGCCTGATGGAACTTTTTCGGCGAGCCAGCTGGAACTCTCCGACAAACCGACCGGAACTTTTTCATTGAGTCGGACGAAGCTTCTCGATCCCTGAGATAGCGCCCTCCAAGAACTCAACACCACCGTGCGCAAGCCCCATGGTGGGCGCCGATTGTCGTGGATTTGTCACGGCAGATGTCCTTAGTGTTAGGACTTAGTCACGAGGCCAACGCATCTATGTGGTAGCTTGAGAGGGGTTGAGTGGGACGAGAGACGCAGGGCAGATCAACACGCAAGACAAGGATTTAGACAGCTTTGGGCCCCGGGAAACATCATCCGGTAACAACCCTACATGCTGTTTGAGGCTAGGTCTCATTATCATCACGAGGGAGTCGCCGTAAACCGGCTCTCCTCTTTGTGTCTAGCCCTAAGATTGTTTCTTCTTGCTTGTAGCTTGTCCTCTTTTCGGAGCCCTGCCCCTCCTTATATATGTTGAAGGGGCGGGTTACATGTGGAGTCCTATTAGGATTAGGACTAGTCTATCTCTAATATAAACCGAATACAAGTCCTGGTCTTAACTCCTTGTAAGGTAAATATTCGTCATGCCTTTCCCCTTAAACCGACCCACCATAGTATGAACCGGCCTTCATGAACCACCCGTTGGGCCACTGGGTCTTGTTGCTCCTCTGACCCGCCTGCTGGATTACCAATGAATCATAAACCGCCAGGTCCAAACGGGTCACCAGTGAATCGTCAAGTCTCAGCCGGGTCTCAAGTAAACCGCCAAGTCCGGCCGGGTTATACTTCCGGCCGGTTTACGCCGTGGGGTATATCCCCGACAGGTCCCGAGGGAGGTGACCCAGCATCATCTGAGAGTATGTCCCAACATCCGTCCCGTGAAGCAACGAGTAAGACGACAGTCCACTGAGAAGCAGGCCTTCATCGTCCAGGAGACACGCAAGCTAGAAGCGACAGGTGCCATCCGAGAGGTCCGATACCCCGAATGGCTGGCAAACCCTGTCGTGCTGCCGAAAAAAGGCGGGAAAGAATGGATGTGCGTCGACTTCACCAATCTTAACAAAGCCTACCCTCAAGACCCGTTCCCACTCCCGCGCATCGACCAGATTGTTGACTCCACCGCCGAGTGTGACCTACTGTGCTTCCTGGATGCATTCTCAGGGTATCATCAAATCAAGATGGCGGTGGAAGATGTGGAGAAGACGGCCTTCTTGACACCATGTGGGGTGTACTGCTACACCTGCATGCCCTTCGGGCTGCACAACGTGGGCGCGACCTTTCAGTGGTTGATGCACATCGCTCTGGGGCGGCAGCTCAGGAGGAACGTAGAGGCTTACGTCGATGACATAGTGGTCAAGTCTCATGAGGCAATGACATTGATTCAAGACTTGGAGGAGACCTTCGAGAGCCTGCGCCAAGTGAACTTGAGGCTCAACCCGGAGAAGTGCGTGTTCGGTGTCCCCTTCGGCAAGCTGCTGGGATTCCTCGTATCCCACCGGAGGATCGAGGCGAACCCGGAGAAGGTCAAGGCTATCGAGGACATGAGCCCGCCGCAGACCCTCAAAGAGATGCAGAAGCTAGCAGGGTGGGTGACCGTGTTAGGGTGTTTCATCTCCAAACTGGGGGAGCGCGCCTTACCATTCTTCAAGCTCATGAAGAGGAAGGGCCCGTTCGAGTGGAACCCGGAGGCCGACCGGGCCTTCCAAGACCTCAAGAAATACCTTACTAGCCCCCCCAGTGATGGTGACACCACGGCCCCTCGAGCCCCTGGTACTCTACCTTGTTGCCACCCCGTACTCCGCCAGCGCGGCGTTGGTGGCGGTTCGGGAGGAGCGCCAAGCCAAGGGCGCGCCGCGCCAGGCCAAGGCTGAAGTAGCGTGAGGTCAGGAAGGCGCAACAAAGGCATCAGCGATGGAAGGCCAAGCTCAGCAGGGCGGCATCACAGAAGCTCCTAAGGACAGTCGGGTCTTAGGGACCCTCCCACCTTAGGATATGCCCCGAACTCCGCAGGACTTGAGCCTCGACGGCGTGCCAGCCCTCGTCGAACACCCGGTGTACTTTGTCAGCACCGTACTACGGGACGCGAGAGCGCGCTACCCCATGCCCCAGAAACTCCTGCTCGCACTCCTGGTGGCCTCACGCAAGCTGCGACACTACTTCCAGGGCCACCCCATCAAGGTCGTCTCAGCCTACCCACTGGAAAGGATACTTAGTAGCCCTAACTCAGCCGGAAGGGTCGCGAAGTGGAACATCGAGTTGCAAGCGTTCCAGTTGGAGTTCAGCACTACTAGGGTCATCAAGGGGGGCACACTCACTGACTTTGTGGCAGAATGGACGGATGCCCCGACACTTGAGGAAGGAGAAGACAGGTCCACCTCCCGAGGAAGTGAGGCTTTGGACGGTTGGGTCATTTATTTTGATGGCGCCTTCGCACACCAGGGCGCGGGGCTGGGGTAGTACTCATCTCGCCCACCCAGGACAAGCTCTACTACGCCGTGCAACTCTGCTTTCAGCACGGCGAGAAGGTCTCCAACAACATCGCAGAATACAAAGGCCTCATAGCTGGCCTGAAGGCTGCAGCGGCCCTAGGGGTGAAGCGCCTCACCATCAAAGGCGACTCACAACTCCTCGTCAACTTCTCCAACAAGGTGTATGAGCCGAAGGACGAGCATATGGAGACCTACCTCGCGGAGGTGCGCAAGATGGAGAAACAGTTCTCGGGCCTGGAGCTGCAGCACATGCCCCGGGGCACCAACAAGGAAGCCGACGACATCGGAAGGAGAGCATCCAAGCGGCAACCGCAGGAGCCAGGCGTCTTTGAGGAGCGGCTCCTCAAGCCATCAGCTGCGCCACCTCTTGCAAGCACGACTCAGCCTCGGGAAGAGCTCCCCCAGCCTCCGGCCACGGGAGCCCCGACCTGTGGACCGACCTCCGGAGCTTGGCTGCTCTTGGCGCTCGAGCCCCAGGAGGAATGCTGGACCAAGGAATTCAAGGAGTACTTAACACACGGGATGTTGCCGGAGAAGGAAGAGGAGACAGAGCGCGTGGCCCGACAAGCCATGGCGTACTGTATCCAAGACGGCGAGTTATATAGGAAACGACCGAACAATGTCACACTGCGATGCATATCCAGCGACCAAGGAAGGGAGTTGTTGATTGACATACACGGCGGGGACTGCGGACACCACTCGTCGTCACGGACCCTCGTCGGCAAGGTGTTCCGCAATGGATTCTACTGGCCTACAGCACTGAACGACGCAGTCGAGCTGGTGAAGTCTTGCAAAGCTTGCTAGTTCCACGCCAAGCAAATCCATCAGCCTGCTCAGGGCCTTCAAACTATCCCACTCACATGGCCTTTCGCGGTCTGGGGGCTGGATATCCTAAGCCCGTTCCCTCGGGCGCCAGGGGGCTACCGTTACCTCTACGTCGCCATCGACAAGTTCACCAAGTGGGCGGAAGTAGAAGCCGTCCGCACCATCCCAGCCGGCTCTGCTGTCAAGTTCATCAAGGGCCTCATGAGCCGCTTCGGGGTCTCCAACCGCATCATCACAGATAACGGTTCGCAGTTTACTAGCAACCTCTTCAAAACCTACTGTGCTAACCTTGGAACACAGATCTGCTATGCTTCGATGGCCCACCCCAGGACCAATGGTTAGGCCGAACGTGCTAACGCGGAGGTCCTGAGGGGCCTCAAGACCAGGACCTTCAAGAATAAGCTAGAGGCCTGTGGCAGGGGCTGGCACGACGAGCTCCAGTCCGTACTGTGGTCCATCCGGACCACCGCCACTAAGCCAACGGGAGAGACTCCATTCTTCCTCGTCTACGGAGCTGAAGCGGTCCTCCCTCACGAGTTCAAGCATCGCTCTGCACGGGTCCTGGCATTTGACGAAAAGCAGCAGGACGCCACGCGGGGGATGGACCTCGTGTTGGGGGAGGAACGTCGTCACGAAGCTGCGCTATGGGCGGCGAGGTACCAGCAAGCACTGCGATGATACCACTGCCGCAACATCTGCTCCAGGACACTCGAGACGAGTGACCTAGTCCTAAGGCGGGTCCTCTCCAGGGAAGGGCTACATAAGCTTTCACCAATGTGGGAGGGCCCGTTCAAGGTCGTCCACATCTCCAGGCCTGGCGCCGTGCGCCTGGAGACACAAGACGGAGTACCAGTCCAAAACGCCTGGAACATCCAGCACCTCCGGAAGTTTTACCCATGAAGCAAGGCCCAGAGCCTATGAAGCAAGGCCCAGAGCCTGTGAAGTAAGGCCCAAAGCCTGTGAAGAAGGCCCGGTGCCTGTGAAGAATCGCCGCCCATGACACTCTCACGTAATAATGAGTTGGGGCTGTACACGCCCCGGAGTCTCAGGAGTGCCGGCCTCAGCCCATGGGGCTCCCGCCCACGCCTAGTGGCAGCACTTAGCTCCGCGCCGGTGAGAAGACTTGAAGACTAGATTAGGTGTCGGACGTGGCTTTTCATTTGCTTTCCGCATTTGGCTCCCTTTTCCTTAATCGAAATTTGCTTTTGGCATTCCTTGCTGATTTGACCCCCTCACCTCTCGCTGCATTTTTCCGACTCGGGTTAGCTCGTGTTTTCTCTCTCGCATGCCTCGCGAGGGGGCTGGGCAGACGCCCTCGCGAGCATTTTTCTCCCTTCTCTGCCTTCTCGCAAGCCACCCTCGTTCGAGCCTAAAAGCTGGCGTGCCTCTCCTAGTCCGTGCCCCTTGGGTACCGCGATACAAGGCGCCAGGTCAGGGCCAGGGCGAACGGAAAATATTTTAACGCACTTCCTAACAAGCTTTTGCAGTTCCTGAGCAAATGCAAGCCACCAAGGCAAGATGGACACGAGGAAATGAGCGCCTCGTGAGGAAGAGGGCGTTTCGGATATACCAGGTTAAGTTATCTTTGCACGAAATAACAACACAACACGCACGGTGCCACAACTGAGGAACCTTAGTTCGATGCACGCCCCTCCTGGGCCCCAAACCGGTTACATTCTTGATGCAGGAAAAAGAGTAAAACAAAATCAGCGTTGCAGCAATCTGCGGAGGCAGACCCCTAGCGGCACCCCGAGCTTAGCCGGATCCTTCTTCGCGCTTCACGGAGGCGCGGCGACGAGATGACCCACTGTCGCCTTCAATGCGGGTGCGGCGGCTGGCCGTAGTCACCACTGCTGGAGCTATCGCCGGAGGAGGAGCCGCCGTAGCTGGACAAGGCACGGCCGCCCCCGAGGGCGGGCTCGCCCTCATCCTCGTCGCGACCGTCCCCAAGACCGAGCACCTCCTCGACATCGTTCGCCTCGAGGCAGCACCCGGCGCGGCGACCATCTTCCCCAAACACCCTCACATAGAGGGTTGATTCGCCATCGTACTTGAAGTGGAGGGCGCACCGCCGGCCCAAGCCGCGTGCGCGGGCGAATGTCTGCCAACCGCGGGCCAGGGCTATGTTGCCCACGGCGGAAGTCGCGACTTCAACCCAAGAGGCCTTGCTGCAGCAACCATCCGCCTCCAGCCAGAGTCCGCCTGGACCAGAGGCCGGCAGCTCGTCGGTGAAGAAGCGCGGAAGTTGGAGCCAATTGCCAGCCGAATTCTCTGACCAGACGACAAACTCCGGCGACACTTCCACCGTGTGGAAGCACGGACGGGGGAGCCGCGCCACCAAAGCACGCCTCCCCTCGTCAACTGGATCGCCATGGCTGGAACGCCCCCTCCGCGTGTTGCGCCGCTCCAACAGTGGGCCGCGACAGGGGACGCGGCGTGCTTGCGCGGACGGCCACGTCCGCGCTTGGGCGCCGGCGAGCCGGGTCCCTCGCGAGGGGCCTTTCCCTTCTCGGCGGCGGAGAACTTCCTTCGTGGCGCCATTGGTGGCACAGCAAGCAATGGAGCGAGGAAGAAGAAGCAAGCGAGCAAGGAAGAGATGGGCAACGGGGGCTCAGCCCCCCTCCCCATTTATAGCAAGAGAAGGCCAACCGGCACCTCTCACGATCAGATGTAATGATGGTTTTGCTTGCATGTCGTAGGGACTCGTCAAGTCGTGCAGCTGCCGAGGCAGCGTGGGGAAGTGGAGACGCCCACGTCCAATCAACCGCCACGCGTCAACCGAGGCCGCAGGCTTTTGAGGGCCCGCGGTGCTCCTTACTTGACCCTTGGCTTTGCCGCGAAGCCAAGCCCGAGCACACCTTGGGCTCGGGGGCTACTGTCGGCGTTCTGGGAACAGGGTTCCCCAGACTTGCCTGCCTGCGGCCCGCGGCGTGGCTAAGCCAGCAGGCCGTACGGCCCATCTTCATCAACAAGGCATCCAAGACCCTCGCAAGGGGCCAAGCCTCGCGAGGGGGATGACACAAGACCTCCTCTGGAGTGGCCCAGTCGGGCAGGCTCACGACGAGCGGAGATATCAAGGCAAGGCAAACCTCACGAGGCCCTCGTGACGTGAGCCATGACGATCGACACCAGGCGGGCGCCAGCGCGCGCAGCGTCCTTGTTTCCTCTTTGGTGCTAAGGAGGCCTGCGCGGGAGAGGAGTACCGAGGCATCAGGCAAAGGTTGCCATATCGGTGCAACAAGACCAAGACCAGAAGGACGGCAAGACGGAGGTCATCGTGGAGCCCAAGACGGCGTCACCATCAGAGCCTTTGGCAGGCGAAGACCACTTTTGTCAGGATGGCTTGTACTAGCTGTCTCCCTTCAAATTAGCCCGCCATTGTTGGCTCCCTTCCCGCTCAATATTTGGGAAGAGGACCAGGGCCTCTATAAATAGAGTTAGCCACCACCATAGAGAGGGGGACGAAAAGAGACGACAGACAGAGAGAGCGAGAGAGAGAGAGAGAGTCTGAAGGTCATCCAGAACCACACAAGTTAGCCAGACACAAGAACACCTCAACCTCAGGAGGCTGTTCTTCCCATTGTATTGTTCATCATCAGCCCAAGAGGCAATACACCACCACCACACTGGAGTAGGGTATTACACCACAACGGTGGCCCGAACCAGTATAAATCTTGTGTCTTTCTGTGTTGCGAGTTCGTCGAATTCGTCCGCGAGATCTTAGCGAGCTAGGACGTAGATCGGTGGGAGGAAAAGACTTCGCGCGCACCCCAGTGTTCGAACCTTAAGGGTTTGCCGGAACCCCACATCCGACAGTACTGATTTATCTACCAACTCAAGTTGCCATAATAACTAGGGTTTGGGGGAACCTAGAAAATCAACCTAAGTCACATGGTAGCCTAGGTTTGGCAAAATCAACCTAGAAAATCACTTGACATACGTGCGCGATCTGGATGCGCCTACCTGAAAACGGGATCTAAACGCCAAAATCGCATGACAAAATCATCGCAAAATCACACGGAATCTCACGGGCGCGCTACACTGCATCTCCAAAAACAACCGCAACATCCCGGCGCCTCTCAATGTCACTGCGGGAATCGCCGCTTCCCCGTCGACGAGCACTAGGAAGGAGCAAAAACCGCTACAGCTGCAGGGAAACCGACGAGGGGGGTGAGCTGCTAGGGCGGCTGGCGACTATACCTGAGCCAGCGACGAGTAGCGGATGCGTCCCCGCTATGCCTCTGCCTTCCTGCGCAAGCTTCAGCGGAGGTTGCAATGGCAAGCCCAGGTGAATCGCGCGCGGAGGGGAAAATGAGGAGCCAGATGCGGGAGAGAAGGAAGAAATGGAGACGTGGGAGAGTAGAGGGGACTGGCACGAATTCAAAACTGCGCACCCCCCCCCCCCCCCCCCCCCCCCCCCACACACACACACCCACCCACCCCCACTACTCTGTCTCTGTTCATCATTGACCGCCGCTACAGTGTCTATGATAAAAGGGGTCCATCAGAAAAATTACGCACCGCGCTATGATAAAAAGGGTCCACCAGAAAAATTACGCACCGCGCAATGCGACTCGACCAGACTAGGTGCGCGGGCCTCACGGGGACCGACCAGGTAACACTTGGCGGTCCGTGGCCGGCCGTTTGAGTCGACTAGCGGGCACATTTCAGATGGCTGGGTTGTTGTCCGGTGGCCTTGCAGGTAGACAAACTAATAAGCGAACACCAAGGGGTGCATTTTGTGTGGAGTTTGAACTGTTGTGAGCTTTATTTGTAAAGCTGAATGTTTGAATACGTGTGCATTGCTCTGCCGTGAGCGTCATGCGGACAACCGCTCAGTTACGTGGCACCGATCTACTACTACGTTTCTCTGGCTCACTGGTTACTAAGCGGAATGTTCCAAAGCGCATGCGCGACGAGACAGATCGAGATCGAATTAGGGCAAGATCGATACAAAGCATTAGCTCAAAAAGCTCATCTCCTCCGCAGCCCAGGCCAGCCTAGAACCATCCGGCCTACACACGCAGTGTGACACGAGGAGGCAGACACGGAGGCGACGAGGCTCTCGCTCGTCTCGTCTCGTCTCGGGAGGAGTCACGCCCTCGGCACCTCCCCAAAAGCGAAACCATATCCGTGTTCCATGTGGCCGCGCCTAATCGCCGTCTGCCACGTGCCATATCCCGGATACCCTCTCCAAAACCTCTCCCTCCACAACGCCTCCTCCTCCGCTCCTCCCTAGGCAGCTAGCCTCTCCGCCTCCCTCCCTTCCGGCCAGCCAGCCAGCTCGCAATTCCCGCAACTCGCGCCGCCGCGAGGGCAATGGAGTCCACCGGCGCCGCCATCTCGGCGCCGTTCGGCTGCCGCGCGTTGCGCTGGGCCGGGCAGCGGCCTCTCCGGGCGGCCGATGCCAGGAGAAGGCGTGTGGGTTCGGGCCCCGGGCCGGAGCAGTGGAGGAGCTTGAAGGCGAGCTGCGTGGCCACGGAGAAGCCCGACGAGAAGGCGGCGCCGGGGCTGGAGTTCGCCGACGACGAGGACTACGTCAAGGGCGGCGGCGGCGAGCTGCTCTACGTGCAAATGCAGGCCACCAAGGCCATGGAAAGCCAGTCCAAGATCGCCTCCAAGGTTCTCTCTCTATCCTTTTCTGTACTGCTACGGCTACTGCTACTAGTATCTTGTTCTTTGTTTTATTCCCTTATTTAATTGCTGATTTCTATGCATGCTTTGTTGATCTTGAATATACTACTCCACTACTTAAGTGATTCTTACCCACAATTAGTGTTGTGTGAACTTCCAGCGTTATGGCCTATAAAACTAAAATCCCTAACATTAGTCTGTTTCTTTCTTGTGATGTAGTAACATTAGACTGTTTGAAAGATAAAGTATTCCCATAAACACCACAGTAGCAAAAATTAGTCAGGGTACTATTGCAGCGTCTCATCTACATACTATACTACTCCCTCCATATCAAAATATAAACTGGTTTTTGACACTATCATAGTGTCCAAAGGCAGAAAATACACAGGAGCTCCTGGGTGCTTCACACCTCTATACGAATATTAAACGTAAAAAATACCAAAAGAATTAAAAAATCAGAAATTTGGGGATATATTAAACCTGGGTTCTCAATCTACTCCTATGTGAATTTTTGTGAAAAAATACCAACAAATGTGTCTGTGCCGAAGAAAATACTGTCCGAACAAAAATCCATCCAAACCGTTTTTTCTATACATAGGAAATTTTTGTCTTTTTTGCCATGAATAAGTTTCCTGGAATTTTTTCACGAAATTTCACACGGAGTAGATCAGGAACCCAGGTTTGATATCCCAAAATCTCAGATTATTTTTTCAAATTTTTCGGTATTTTTTTGAATTTAATGTTCGTGTAGGGGTGTAGAGCAACTGGGTGCTACAAATCCGCTTCCATCCAAAGGCGTCTTATATTTGGATATAGAGGGAGTAGAACGCAAGTGGCATTCAAATGCACGTCATGCTAGTACTACCACGGCGTTGCTCATTTTTGACAAATCAAAGCAGGAATAGTCTTGGGTCGCCCATGCTTGTCATTCCTGCCTTCCTGGCAGGAGAAGAGTACACAATGTATTTGGTCTTGCGTTAATTAATTGCTCCTTAGGGAAATGTCTTTTGTGCGTTCATTAATTACACCTTAGGAAAATGATAACATGTATACAATCCGTGATGTTGAATTTGTTGATTCGGATGTCCATTCTATTATCCCAGTGTCATGCCTTTGGCTTGCTTTCTTTGGAAACGCCCTTTCACTAAGTATATCATTCAATAATTCCTACGTAGCAAGGCGCCGGATCTTAGTGGGTTACGAACGTCCTAATTTTACCTTCATGTTGGTTTGACTTTGTTGCATGTGCTTAATAGTTATTACTAGGAAACAAGCTCCCAGTCTGGTTCTAACGAATTTTAATTGAACTGTTTGCACAGACAGCAAATAGCTAGACCGGGCATTAAGAATGTTTCAATCCTTCTTTTATTGATACTCTGTACAGTTCTTTTTCTTCAAGGTTAATAATTAAGTTTCGAAGTTCATCGTCATTGTGTTAACAATTTTTTGTCTGGTAGCATCCTTCAAGTAGTTGATTATGTCTTCTGAATCTTTCTTTGCAGCTGTTGCCTATAGCTGATGAAACTTCAGTGCTTGATTTGGTTATCATTGGCTGTGGTCCAGCCGGCCTATCTCTGGCTGCAGAATCAGCAAATAAAGGACTCACTGTTGGTCTCATTGGCCCTGATCTTCCATTCACAAACAATTACGGTGTATGGGAGGACGAATTCAAAGGTAGCCATTATTCGCCACTGTGAAATGTAGCAGCATGCTTGGATAACACCTTTACCAGCATTATCTTAAAAAGTAATACGTTTTTATCTTTTTATTTCCCAGATCTCGGCCTGGAGAGCTGTATTGAGCATGTATGGAAGGATACTGTCGTGTACCTAGACCGTAACAAGCCGATAATGATTGGCCGAGCATATGGCCGGGTGGACCGAGACTTGCTGCACGAGGAGTTGCTGAGAAGGTAGACATTCTATTGTAACGATCTTGGAATTCAGTTGCATCAGGCAGCATGATATATATGACTGTTCCTAGTAACAATAATTAAATAATTGGCAGATGCAACGATGCTGGTGTTACATACCTCAACTCAAAGGTTGAACAGATAATAGAATCTCCAGATGGACATCGAGTAGTATATTGTGAAAGGGACCGCAAGATACTTTGCAGGCTTGCCATTGTTGCATCTGGAGCAGCATCTGGTAAGCTTCTAGAGTATGAGGTTGGAGGACCACGTGTTTGTGTGCAGACTGCATATGGTGTAGAAGTCGAGGTACACAGCAACCCTGCAGAAAGTGCTCCTTCTGATTCGTGGTTTATTTCATGATTTGCATATGTCACTTCATTCATGTCACTCGAGCTGAGAAATTCATACGTGGTTTGTGCCCCAGTTCAATTTTTCAGAATGATGTCAAAATTTCAGGTTGAAAGATATCCGTACGACCCCAGCTTAATGGTTTTCATGGACTACAGAGATTGTTTCGAAGAGAAGTTCTCACACCCTGAGGAAGCCAATCCAACATTTCTCTATGCCATGGCCATGTCATCCACACGAGTTTTCTTTGAGGTCTACATGAATTTTTTTAGCAGTGTGCTTCTGCAATGGACACGTTTCCATAACGATGGGTCACTGACCAAGATAATTTATCACAGGAAACATGCTTAGCTTCAAAAGATGCAATGCCTTTTGATCTCCTTAAGAAGAGGTTGATGTCTCGGTTGGATGCGATGGGAGTTCGTATCGTAAAAGTATACGAGGAGGTAACGAGTTTGGAGTTGATATCCATACTGATTTATCTTGCACAGGTGTGCTGAATTTCTGTTGAGTCTTGATTTCAGGAGTGGTCTTATATTCCTGTTGGAGGATCCTTACCTAACACAGACCAGAAGAATCTTGCATTTGGTGCTGCAGCGAGTATGGTCCATCCTGCAACTGGTACATACAAATCCTCAACTTGAACTCGTCATTCTTTATTATTTGACATGCATATTGACAATATTTTAGAAAATTCATAGGATATTCAGTGGTCAGATCTTTGTCTGAAGCTCCAAGATATGCTTCTGTGATATCTGATATCTTACGAAATCGTGTCTATTCTGGACAATATTTGCCTGGAAGTTCTGAAATGTCCAGTCCATCAATGCTTGGTACAGATTTCTTCCCTTGTTCACTAAATTCAACAGATAGAATAAAATCACTTAAAGATGTTTTGCAGAATAGGAGAAATGAGCACAAGTGTCTGCTGCTAACCACTGTCTGATATTTCAGCATGGGGAACACTATGGCCTCAAGAACGGAAACGTCAGCGCTCATTCTTCCTCTTTGGATTGGCCTTGATAATTCAACTGGATAACAAAGGCATCCAAACATTCTTTGAAACCTTTTTCCGGTTACCCAAATGGTAATTACACCCGCTCGATGCATTTATTGCTTGTTTTCAGGTCCCGGACTAAGTATTTCCTTTTTTCGCGAGTACGCAAGGATGTGTATCTTCCCATTGATAGAAAAAAGTTTGAACAAGTAAATATTTCCTTGCGCGTGACTTTTGATGGATCGATCTCTTGAACAGGATGTGGCAAGGATTCCTTGGTTCGACGCTTTCGTCGGTGGATCTCATGCTGTTTGCACTCTACATGTTTGCAATTGCGCCAAACACTCTGCGAATGAACCTCGTCAGACACCTCCTCTCGGACCCGACTGGTTCGGCAATGATCAGGACCTACCTGACCTTGTAAAACCATTCATTTGACTAGCCTGCGAGAAATCTAGAAAGTGTACAGTTTTGTAGTTGTACATAACATAGTTAGAGATGTTGGAGGATGTCCCCTGCCGTGCCATGTGTTGCCTCTGCCTATGCCTGGTAGTGGAGTAAAGCGTGGATCTTTGTATAGTTGAAGTGGCCATGGTTTAATTTTAGGTTTGGTCTGGGTCAAGCTTCTCCGGGAGCCAAAAGAGGGAGCGTGCAAGAATAGCCAAGAGTGGTGGTCTAATCTGGTACCCCCTCCCTCCCTAGGTCATTTAACGGCGGCATGCACGGGGAGGATCTTTGTAGGCAAGGAAGGAAGGGAGCAGGAGGAAGAGGAGAAGGGACGCTTCCGTCGTTCCCTCAACCTCTCTGCCTCTCCTTTCTCTTTCTCTTGTTGCAACATTTGACATCCATCCAAGTGATCGGAGCATCGCCGGCATCCATTCCCGGTGGAACCGATGATGCAGGGAAGCCCCCTGAGCCCCGATGAGCACCGGCTGACCTCGCCGCCGAGCCTGCACCAGCCGGCGTCGACCATCGTGGTTGCCATCGACCGGGACCGCAACAGCCAACTGGCCATGAAATGGGTGGTGGACCACCTCCTCTCCGGCGCCTCCCATATCATTCTCCTCCACGTGGCGGCCCACCCTCCTGCAGCCAACCGTACGTCGTAACTTTCTTCCGCCACATGATTCTTGATGATTTCTCCCATAAAGCTAGTGCAACAACGTAGCGATGGTGTGTTGCGCAGATGGATTTGCCATGGCTGAGACGACGCAGGACGCGCTGGAGGCTGAAATGATGGAGATCTTTGTCCCCTTCAGAGGATTCTGCTCTAGGAATGGGGTAAGCCATGCACGTATGCATGCATCACTCACTCACTCATCAAGCACGTAGCGAGGGCGTAGCATGCATATATAGGAGTAGGTTGCTGAAGGAGCGTACTGCCTGCAGGTGCAAGAATCGGAGGTGATACTGGAAGAGGCAGACGTCCCCAAGGCCATCATAGACTACATCACCGCCAACAAGATCCAGAGCATCGCGCTGGGCGCGTCCAACAGGAACGCATTCACCAAGAAGTGGAAGAACCCCGACGTGCCCTCCAGCCTCATGAAGGGCGCGCCCGACTACTGCAACATCTACGTGGTCGCCAAGGGCAAGCCCGTCAACGTCAGGCTCGCCAAGTGCGGCGTGCCGGCCGACGACAGCGACTTCCTCCTCGCCACCTACTCCAGGAGGAGCTCCAGGAGCCAGCTGCCGCCGGTCTTGCCCGACTTTTTGTCCTCCAGCAGGCGCTCCATCGACAGGCCCGAGCTCACCACGCGCCCGCCGTTCCGCGAGCGCCCCCTGCAGGCGTCCGCGACCAAGCAGCCCCTCCTTCTGTCGGGAAGGATCGACAGCACCACGCTGCGCTCCAACTCCCACGACCCATCCAGCCTCGACCCCGACTTCGCACAGGCCGTGCATTTCTCCTCCATGGACTTTGGCGAGAACATGGACGCGCTCCCCCTCAGCCCCCGGGAGTCCGGCTCGCCCCTCTCCGCCGTGAGTTCCTCCTACCTTCCTGCTTGCTTGCTTGCTTGCTGTTTCCTTCCTTCCCATCCATCGATGCATGGGTTTAGCTTAGTTGGTACGTGTGCAAGGCCCAGCGCGAGGTGGAGGTGGAGATGAGGCGGCTCAAGCTGGAGCTGAAGCAGACCATGGACATGTACAACGCAGCATGCAAGGAGGCCATCAACGCCAAGCAGAGGGCCAAGGAGATGCACCTGCTCAAGATGGAGGAGGCGCGGCGCCTGGAGGAGGCCCGTCAGTCGGAGGAGGCCGCATTGGCGCTGGCCGAGATGGAGAAGGTCAAGTGCCGGGCCGCCATGGAGGCTGCCGAGGCCGCGCAGCGTCTCGCCGACCTCGAGGCACAGCGTCGCCGCAACGCCGAGGTGCGCGCGCGCCGGGAGGCCGACGAGAAGGTGCGCGCCCTCGACGCCATCGCCAACCACGACTTCCGCTACCGCAAGTACAGCATCGACGAGATCGAGATCGCCACCGAGGGCTTCTCCGACAGTCTCAAGATCGGGGAAGGCGGCTACGGCCCCGTCTACAGCGCCAGCCTCGACCACACTCCGGTCGCCGTCAAGGTGCTCCGCCCGGACGCCCAGCAGGGCCGGAAGCAGTTCCAGCAGGAGGTGGAGGTGCTCAGCTGCATCCGCCACCCCAACATGGTCTTGCTCCTCGGTGCCTGCCCGGAGTACGGCTGCCTCGTCTACGAGTACATGGAGAACGGCAGCCTCGAGGACCGCCTGTACCGCCGCGGCGGCACGCCGACGCTCCCGTGGAGCCAGCGCTTCAGGATCTCGGCTGAGATCGCGACGGCTCTGCTGTTCCTTCACCAGACCAAGCCGGAGCCGCTGGTGCACCGAGACCTCAAGCCGGCCAACATCCTGCTGGACCGCAACTACGTGAGCAAGATCAGCGACGTCGGGCTGGCGCGCCTCGTGCCACCGGCGGTGGCGGACAGCGTCACGCAGTACCGGCTGACTGCCACGGCGGGCACCTTCTGCTACATTGACCCGGAGTACCAGCAAACGGGCAAGCTGGGCGTCAAGTCGGACATCTATTCTCTGGGCGTGCTGCTGCTGCAGGTGATCACCGCGCGGCCGCCCATGGGGCTGACGCATCACGTCGAGAAGGCCATCGAGTCCGGAACCTTCGCACAGATGCTGGACATCACCGTCAAGGACTGGCCCGTCGAGGACGCGCTGGGGTTCGCCAAGCTCTCGCTCAAGTGCACGGAGATGCGGCGGCGGGACCGACCGGACCTCGGCACCGTCATACTGCCGGAGCTCAACCGGCTCAGAAACCTCGGCATCGCCTACGACCAGGCGCGGGCCACCGTCCCTGCTGGCGACAGCAGCTCGCACGGGCAGGAAAGGGTTAGCTCACCGATGGCTGACGCGGGGTTGTGGAGAACGGCGGAAAGCTAGCATTGGCGCACACACACACAGGGTTGTCTGTATATTAGCTCCGTTTCAGATAGAGAGTGAGCTTAAGTAATTACAAGAGGAGAGGGGCATTATGAATGCCCACGTTCTTTTTGAGGTTAAAAATACTTTACCTTGGTGTATGTAGTTTCTAGCATGCTTAACATTGGTGTATGTAGTTTCTAGCATGCTTAACATTGACATGTTTGCAGTGCTGGCTCATTCACAAACTTTGTACATCCATCGATTCAGAGTGTTTTTGGGGGGGGGGGGGGGGGGGGGCGCGGGGGGGGGGGGGGGGGGGGGGGGGGGGGCTGTATATTGACTTTACATGCCGCTGCTGCTCTTTTCCTTCCGGATAAGGCCATAAGGCATGATCCGAGCCCGTCATATATCCTCTGCTTTCTCCAAGGCAACCAGGGCAAACTATTGTTGGAAAGATGCTGCGCCGAAGGAAAAAAAAATTATATGAGATCAGGTCTCACGGTTAGCAGGTGAGACCCATTCTCATAGATGACACGTGCATTCATAAATCTCAAAGCATCTAATCCCCCCTCCCCCCTATTTCAAGTGGGGGTGGAATAGGTGCTTTGTGATTTGTAAATGTCACGTGTCATCCATCAGGATGGGTCTTGGGGTAACAACCGATGAACGTCATCGATGCTAGGAGCGGCTGGTTTGGACGCTACAACCACAGGGTGGCGATGCTGGGAGTGGCCGGTGGGGATGCTGGGAGCGGCCGACATCGATGCTGGGACCGACATTGCCTAATGCTGGAACCGACGACACGGGTTGCTGCAAGCTAGGGGGACCATGACAACGCCTGATGTTGGAACCGAGGACATGGATTGCTGCATCAGACAAGGTTAATTGCTGGAACCGGCTTTGCTGATTGCTGAGACCGACGACTCAGATGCTACGAGGATTGCTGGGACCGATGGGCACAGGTGCTGCAACGAGCGAGGCGCGCTGAGACGGCAAGGTGTGGCGCTTGAACCGGCGGGGCAAGGTGCGGCGACCTGATGCTGGTGTTAGTTAGGAAGAATGAGATTGCACGAATCGATAATCATTAATCGTGTGCATAGTGCACATACATAGGTACAGGGTGGACCGGCCTCTACTTGTCTCTCAAGATGTACAAATATACGAGGGGGAGAGAGAGATACAACGGTATAAATACAGACCCAAGTCCCATACACATGCAGTGGACAACGTACTCTCAACACCCCCCATCCCCTCCCGCGCAGTCGAAGCGTCACCGGAGACACAGAGACTGGACCGAAACTCCTCAAAGACTGGGGTCGATAGTCCTTTAGTCATGACATCGGCAAACCGCTGAGTGGTAGGAACGTGCAAAACACGAACCTTTCCAAGAGCTACCTGCTCGCGAACGAAGTGAATGTCGAACTCAATATGCTTCATACGGCGATGGTGGACGGGGTTGGCGGAGAGATAGACGGCGAACACGTGTCGCTCTACGTCAGGCTATTGTGTCCACCTCGGCCCTTACTGATTTCGTGAAGGTCTTGAGTTCAAGACCCGGCTGGCACATTAAATTGCAGACCCAGCTGGCGCATTAAATTGCAGCCCACTTTCGGTCCACGTTTAGACATGAAGGAGCCGCATGTGAGGAGGAGTGTTGGCGTATAATGTGCTGTCTAGTCTTTTTTATCAGATCGGTCTTTTGATTGCATTGGCTAGAGCATGCATTTTTATAGTTGGGACCGACGAGGAGTGGCATGGAAACGGCAAGGCAAGGCTGCTTCTACGGACAACAAGGCCGCTAGTACTGGGAGCGGCCAAGCGGGTCTGCAGCAACGAGACCAGCGAGTGTGCTGCATGAGTGGGTGGCAACGGCAAGCTGCTGCAGGCGTTGGGTGGCACTCCGTGGGCGCCGTTGGGAGCAGGGGACGAGATATGTGGGATTATTCCTCGTTTGCTTCTTTTGCCGATCAAATCTGAGATGTGGGATCCAACGGCTGATGACTGCCCCTATCGGACGGCGCGTGGGGTGACCCATCTGAGCTCCCGGCCGGTCGGCCAGCGCCTAGCATTGGCCATTTTAGATTGGGTGTGTCTAGGTCTCAAACCAAGTCTCAAGTGATATACTCCCTCCGTTCCATATTACTCGTTGCTGATTTAGTATTGATATGGAACGGAGGTAGTATATAAGAAAAAAAAACTGAAAAGAAATTTTTTGTACAGGTCCCCGTGCAAGATCAAAGGAATATTAACGAAGTCTAAGTCGACTGAGACTTAGCAAAACTGTTTTAGATTAGAGTTGACATGATAGGCTATAATACGCATGGCATGCGACAGGGTGCATCTCAGATGTTACAGTAACGTTGCCTTGTTAAAGGGTAAATTATCAAAATGTTTTTCTCAATTAAAAAAAAGTATTCTACAATTGCTATTTACAGTTTGGTACAGACAGTCCACATGTGGTCACTCTACCATTACGAACCTGAATCTGTTATGCTCAGGTTCCGATTCCAACTCAACACCAAAACTGCAGCAGCCACATTGCACGGTACGATGGTTTACATTTTTGCACGATGCAACTCTGGGGGCAAAAGGAGGCGGGTGTTAATTAATTAGTCAACGAGAAGTGGGAGAAATTCAGAAGGATATACTATCACTGAGAAGATTTATCTGAGACACAACGAATTATAGATACTGCAACGCTACAATGTGGTATGATAACAAGCTACATAAAAGGCTCAAAGCATTTGTTCGGTACTACTACCATCCAATTTATTTGTCACTAGAAAGATTAGCAGACGCACCTCAAAAGGGGTCATGTGAGAGATCTGCCAGCCCATTCACGATCTCTCTTCTTTAACTTCGCTTGCATCTTGTTAAACTTCTGTTTTCCTTTCTCCAGAAGAGGGTCAACCACTACATAGTCATTTGGATCATCCTTCCTAGTCATACCATCCTGTATAAAGATAAAATAGGTTCATGCATCAATTTCCCTTGTGTGCGCGGGAAAAAGAAGAGCCGCAAAGATACCAGTACCTTCGAAGATTCAGGTGCGAAAGTGAGACGGTTGGCATGCCACTCTTTGTAGTCCTCACTGTCTTCTGCCTTTGTTTCCATATTAGCAGGCTTATTACTCATCAAGGAAGCCTTGAACTTCTGTAACTTTGCTAAAGTCTAACGAAAAAAATTGACGTTTAAGAAACAGTTAGGCACTCAACTTCAAGAGCAAAAGCTGACACGTAGAAGAGATGTCAGCTGGAATATGAATATGCATGATCCATCATGAAATGGCACAAGGAAGGTGGACACAAGAAAGCAGAAAAACAATACCTCCTCTTCACGGCCTTGGAGGCTGCGTTTTCTCTGTTTTTTCAAATGTTTCTCTTGATCAGCTGGATTTAGCAGTTGCAAATTAACATCTCCTCTGGACATCCTTTCAGTATTGGCTTCAGAGCCAATACCTTTTTTCTTCAAAGACAGTTTCCGTGATTTTGATGATTGATGATCATCGTCGTCGTCGTCGTCATCACTCCTGTGGACATTTAAATTGTTAATAAATTCAGAGGACAACTGCTAAACTAGATTACCAACATATTGTTAATAAAATCAGGAGCAACTGTGCGAGTAGATTATAGCAGAATACTGTTTAAATTTCGAAGTGTTTCAAACGTGCAAACAAGCAAGACTCTTCTTCCACTATCTGCATAGTACAGGTATGGTAAGACTAAATAAAGATACATTATATTCAACACATCGTAACCCGGTTACCGAAAAGAATTATTGTGTATCTACACAATCCCCCCAAACCGTGAGGCTGCTCGAAATGCTGCACTCTCCTCGCACCCCAGTGTCGCTGGTTCCTTAGTCAGCCAGTCGTGGAGCATCGAGTATTTTTTGTTGCCCTTGAGCCTCCCCCGTTTTACTGCTCCCTCCCGCTTCGTCCCACACGCCCGCCGCTCCCTCCTAAGAGCATCTCTAGTGGATCATCTATATGGACGTGTATAGCAAATATACACGATGCCTGGTAAAAAATGGTTCCCAGCGACTCGTGTAAAAGGGCGTGTAAATATCCACGCCCAGTCCACGACGGTACGAGGCGTGCAAATATACACAAGCAAGCCACGCTCGTCAGCTGGCGAAAACGAGACGGCTGCTTCGTCCCGCGCCCGCCTGGAGGAAGAATCAGAGGAGCTCGCCCCCAGGTCGCCGTCGCCCAAGGTACAAATTCTTCCTCTTCGGCCTTGCTCACGAGCGGGAGGGCGGGGACGGGCGGGGTTTGGGGGGGGGGGGGGGGGGCGGCGCACGGCCTGCAGCTAGATCTGGCGGCGGCGGGCGGTCGACCGCGTGGGGAGGCGGCGCTAGCTGCGGGCGGGGCTAGCTGCGGGCGGGGCTACCTGTGCGAGCGGCGGGGGCGGGCGGCGGGGTGCGGGATGCACGGGCGGGCGGAAGGGGTGCGCGCGGGCGGCGGGATGCAGGCGGGCGGGCGGCGGGGTGCGGGATGCGGGATGCGGGAGAGGTAGGAGGTGATGGGCTGGGGAGGCCGGCGGCCTGCGGCCTGGGAAGAGGACGGGCAGGGGAGAGGCAGGAAATTGCAATGCTTTCTCCATCAGATAGTCCAATTGGAGAGCATTTCTTGTAAATTGTTGCTTGTTGCTTGGCCATGTTAATTTGATGTCAGATTGTGGTCTAAAATAGCTATGCATTGGTTGCTTGCAGATGGAGGGTGACCAAAGCTTCTTGGACACCATTGGTTTTGGTTACACACAAACACAACCAGATAGTCCAATTGGAGAGCAGGCAACTCCATCAACTCAGTATCGTTCTGCAATAACAGAGAAAGGAAAATCCAACAAAGGAAAAAATTGGTCTAGTGATGAGGACAAGGTTCTCATAGCAGCATGGGCAAATACAAGTTTGGATATTGTTGGAACAGATCAAAACCGAGATGCTTATTGGGATAGAATTTCAGAGTACTACAACACACACAAGGAATCATCATGGCCGGAGCGTAATGCTAATGCAATCAATTGCCGTTACACAACGATTAACAGAGAGACCTCTAAATTTTGTGGTTGCCTTCAGCAGATTTTAAATAGGCAAGAAAGTGGAAGGACTATAGAAGAAAAGGTATGCGCATTTCTTGTAATTCTATATGTGATGTGCAATATTCTATATGTGTTGTGCTTATTTTAACAACATATTTATATGTGCAGACAAACGATGCACACATTTTGTTCAAGGAAATGGATCTTAAAAAAAAAAGAAGCCTTTCACACTGATGCATTGCTATGTAGAGTTTTCGAAGTATCCAAAGTGGCAGACAAGAGAAGTTGAAACTTCTCTTAAGAAACAAAAGAAGACCATTGATGCAAGTCCGGGCAGAGCCACCAATGATCCGGCTGATGCATCCTCGGTACGTACTGATGCTACCTCGATACACACTGATGCTCTTGAACATGAGAAAAGACCTGATGGTGTGAAGAGGGACAAGAGAGGTAAAGCTGATGACAGTGCTTGCAAGCTGTCATTAGAAACTGTGTGGGCAGCAAAGCTAGAGAAGGATGAGATTAAAGAGGCGGCAAGAAATGCTCGCTATGCACAACAATTGGAATTGCGAAAAGAGGAGATTGCACTCAAAAAGAATGAGGATGCACGAAACGAGAGGGAGGATGCACGGAGACAGTTTGAATTAGATGAGAGGATCATGCTCATCGACACAAGTGGTATGACTGATGTTCAAAAGCAGTTCTACCAAGCTAAGCAGAAGGAGATCCTTGCTCGCGGCCTAGGGTAATGTGAGCTATATGTTGTAGTTGTAAGAACTATTTACTGCTTTCTGCTAGTTGAGGACATGGATTACATCACTCATTGCATAAATATTTTTATTGATAGCTGCATTACAAAGACATGGATTACTCGTTTCCAAACTTTTGCCACACATGGTCAATTAGATCAAGTTTAAGCTGATCATGTTCATCGAAATTTCTAATCCGATGAGTCATCTGAATAAAAGAGCTCAGTTCTTCCGCATGAGTACGAGAGACTGTGACTCTTTCTCCCATTGCCTCAAAAGTGCAGCTTTGCCGACCAGTTTGTCGCTCCTCTTCAACTATCATATTGTGCATTATGACACAAGCTTTCATGACATCAGTGATTTCTTTACGTTTCCATCCTTTAGCAGGTCCACGAACAATGGCAAAACGGGATTGCAGAACTCCAAAGGCTCGTTCCACATCTTTCCTAGCCCCCTCTTGCTTCTTGGCAAAAGTTTTATGCTTTCTGCTAGTTGGAGCTGATATGCTCTTCACAAATGTTGCCCACCGTGGATACATACCATCTGCAAGGTAATACCCCATTGTGTACTGATGGCCATTGATGCTATAATTCACTGGAGGAGTTTGGCCTTCGGCTAGCTTTGTAAAAACAGGAGAACGTTGAAGAACATTTATATCATTCAGAGACCCTGGTAAACCAAAATAAGCATGCCAAATCCAAAGATCTTGTGAAGCAACTGCTTCCAAGATCATAGTGGGCTCGCTCACATGGCCTTTAAACATGCCATGCCATTTTTTGGGGCAATTTTTCCACCCCCAGTGCATGCAATCTATGCTCCCTAACATACCGGGAAATCCTCTTTCCTCCCCTATTGCAAGTAACCTAGCAATGTCTTCTTCATTTGGAGATCTCAGGTACTTTTCCCCAAAAACTTCACAAATTTTGATCACAAATTTCTTGCAAGACTCTAAATTAGTAGACTCAGCGGACCGGATGTACTCATCAACATAATCAGCTGCTACTCCATATGTTAGTATCCGCATCGCCGCGGTCATCTTTTGCAAAGGATGTAACCCAAGAGCTCCAGAAGCACTTCTTTTTTGCGTAAAATAATCATCATAGTCATGCTCAAGTATACCATCAGCTATGCGGTTGAACAAAGTACGCGACATCCTAAATCTGTGCATAAAAATTAAATGAGACAGGGAAATGAAAAAAGGACCAAAGCAGAGAAGTGTACTAATTACGAACCTTCGTCGAAACAAATGTTCGAGAAAGCGAGGAACTTCTTTGAAGTAGTCGTCCCACAGAAGAAGAAATCCGGCATCTCTTCCTCGATCGATTGACTGACATCCATGCTTGGAACCGCCATGGCGTCGAGCGTTCTTCCTCTCTTCCTCCTCGCGCTCGGCGAATGCTGCAAGTATGAGTTCATCGTCGCCAGATGAAGATGACGAAGAACTCATGTCCCAAGTGGATGTGTTCATTGTGTTGCGTGAGAAACGATAGAAAAATCTAGGTGAGGAGAGAAGTGTGCTGGAAGAGGTGGTAGGAGTGGTTTATATAGATCGGAAATATGGCCGTTGGAAATATAGCCGTTTGAAAATATAGCCGTTGGAATATACACATCCTAATTTACACGTTCCACTGAAAAACTGGGAGGTGTATAATTTAGCAAGGTGTATATGGACGTGTATATGGAGATATACACGTCCAAATTTACACGTTCCACTAGAGATGCTCTAACCCTAGCTGACAGCTAGGCGCCACTCAACCCGTTCAATGTGTCGGCTGCAGGGCGGACGCAGTGACCGAGAAAGGGTGAGGCGTACCAGCGCAGAGAGCGGGCACCTCACTGCACGAGGCTTAGAGATGTCAGGGCTGATCGACTCCACGGGCCACAGAGTTCCCCGCCATCCGGACAAGTTGTGTCTGGCTCTCACAAGGTCGCATCCACCATATCCGGTCAACGAAAGTCAGGGAAGCCTAGATTACAATTCACAGCATGCTGAAGATGTCATCCTCTAGAGTCAGGGCTGCTCCTCCACATCATCCAGTGGCAGGCCAGCCTCCAAGGCACTTGCGCTGGCGAACTCCCACATATGTGAGCCACTTCATGTACTTCCAGGGCGGCGCCGCCCTCGAGTTCATCATGGTCGACAAGTATGCCATCGCATAGTGCCATATCATTTAGCTACGAGTACTTGTGGTTCTCTATTCCGTTCAGCTCCAGTAAAAAAAAGTAGACCTATCAATTCAGCTACGGGTACTTGTGGTTCTCTAGCCATATCATTTAGCAAGTGTTGTGGACTTGCTATCAGCCTATCACCATGTAACTGAAATTTAGAGGCTTTACAAAATTAGTTGAAGAGCTATAACTGTCAGGGTCCCCCCTACATTTTTAGCTGAAAAGAGTTAAAGAGCTATAATTTCACATGCCCTAATATGTATGTAGCATTAGTTTATTCCCCTATTCTGCAAGCTAAGAGTGCATAAATGATACGCACAGGAAAAAATATAGTATTTTAGTTGCTATTGTTCAATGTTGTAGTGAAGAACTTTTTTTTTCTGAGCCTCTTTTCATCTTGGGAGGTATTTGATAGTTGTGCTTCAGGAGAGCAGTTTTGAATGGTATTAAGAGCTTTTTATGATGAACTGTCTGTAACATCATGAATGTTTGAGAACTTCAGGCCGTAACATCATGAAAGAAATTCATTGAGCACCGCTTAAGAAGAATGACAAGCATGACCAAATGGTTTCATGCCTGGGAGGTTGACCATGGGAGGCATTTTCTTGGTAAGACAACTTATGGAGAGATACAGGGTGTTCATTGACTTGGAGAGGGCCTACTGTAAGATACCGCAGATTGTAATGTGGTGGCCCTTGGAGAAACACAAAGTCCCAACAAAGTACATTACCCCCATCAAGGACATGTACAATAATGCTACGACAAGTGTTCAAATAAATGATGGCGACACTGATGACTTTCCAAGTAATAGGACTGCACCAAGGGTCAGCTTTGAGTCCTTATCTTTTTGCTTTGGTGATGGATGGGGTCACAAGGGATATTATACAAGGAAATATCCCATGGTGTACGCTCTTTGCGGATGATGTGATGCTAGTCGACGACAATCAAACAGGGATTAATAGAAAGTTATAGTTGTAGAGACAGACGTTGAAATCGAAAGGTCTTAGGCTAGTAGAACTAAAACTGAGTACATGAGGTGCAGTTTCAGTACTACTAGGCACGAGGAGGAGCCTTGATGGGCAGATGGTTACCTCAGAAGGACACCTTTCCACATTTGGGGTCAATGTTGCAGAATGATATCGATGAACATGTGAGCCATCGAATCAAGCTGGATGGATGAGGGGCGCTGAGCTTATGGCATCCTCTGTGACAAGAGAATGCCACAAAAACTAAAAGGCAGGTTCTATAGGACGGAGATTCAACCTGCAATGTTGTATGGCGATGAATGTTCGCCGACTAAAAGACGACATGTCCAACAGTTAGGGGTAGCAGAGATGCGCATGTTGATATGGATATGTGGCCACACAAGAAAGAACCGGGTCCAAAATGATGATATGCGTGATAGTGATAGAGTTGGGGTAACGCCGATTGAAAAGAAGCTTGTCCAACATCGTCTGAGATGATTTGGGTATATACAACCGAGGCCTCCAGAAGTGGAAGGATATAGCATGCAATGCATAATGTCAAGAGAGGTCGAGGTAGACCAAACTTGATATGGGAGGAGTCCGTAAAGCGAGATCTGAAGGACTGGAATATCACCAAAGAACTAGCCATGGAAAGGGATGCGTTGAAGTTAGCCATCACATGCCAGAAATATGACCAAGTTTCGAAATCTTTTGGGTTTCCACTCTAGCCTACCCCAACTTATTTGGGACTAAAAGGTTGTTGTTCAGACATGCAGACACACACAAGACCATTCTTCTAGTATCTGCATGACATAGATACTTATGTTTAGATTACCACATGTTATATTCGACACATGGTAACCCTACTAAGAAAAATTGTGACCACACAATATGCAGAACTAAACTATTTATCATAATGGCAAGCCAATGAAAAGTAATTTCAATATAAACAACAACAACAACAACAACAACAACAAAGCCTTTAGTCCCAAACAAGTTGGGGTAGGCTAGAGGTGAAACCCATAAGATCTCGCAACCAACTCATGGCTCTGGCACATGGATAGCAAGCTTCCACGCACCCCTGTCCATAGCTAGCTCTTTGGTGATACTCCAATCCTTCAGGTCTCTCTTAACGGACTCCTCCCATGTCAAATTCGGTCTACCCCGCACTCTCTTGACATTCTCCGCACGCTTTAGCCGTCCACTATGCACCTTATGTCACAAAGTAATTTCAATATGATTATGTTAAAATATTAGAAAGATCACATAATTTGTTGTCATTCAGAATGGTGATATTATGTCCCTGGGTAACTTATTGCCTGTTACCAGATATGAATACTTGTAAGTAGTAACAGACTTATAAATGAGTTTTCAGGAAACTAACGCTTAGTATTAAACAAAAGCTCAGGACTAAAAGGACATGTAGGAATAGTGTTGTTCACAAGAACAGATATTCTGGTTGATCAAAACATCATAACGATAACCTACCACATTGAACTAAACTACCAATAGATATTTGCAGAAGAAAAACACAGTGCATAAGGAATAAGGATAAGGAACATATGGATAAGGTAGACATAATAATAGAACCTGTGAGCTGGTAATTCTTTATCCTTCTGAGGAGTTTTATCTGTATCAAAGAGGGGGAAACAGATTGCTCAGTTTTCCAACTTATATGCAGCAATCATGTGACATCAGCCAAAAAAATGCAAGTAGCTGCAGGAAATTACATAATCCTGCCTCTCATTATGTCTGTCATGGCACAGTAAATGGCTGAACTGGAGAAGGGCCATCTTAATAGAAACAGGAATAGCAAATTACCTTTCTTGGAAGATTGACTCTGCCGAATATCCCCAAGCTCTCTACGCTTTTTTAGAATCCGTGAACGCATCCTGTTGTCAAAATCCTCCTCATTCTCATCTTCAGGAGAATCATCATTTTCTGGATCATGCTCTGGCTCTCTGGAGTCAGCTTTCTTCGAGATTAAAGCCTCCCTGATAGATAGGACAGTTTCATTTTTCTTCTCCTCTTCCTCCTTGGACTGGATATTTGCAACAAGCACAATGGTGTTCAAATTTGACAAGGTCTAAAAATATTCGATAGTAAGCAAGTAGCTCTTATTAAGCAAAACCTGATCAGAGCCCAGGATACAACTCATGTCCTAAACCAATTCAAGACGAAAAATGTATTTGAGTTATTAATGGTGTATAACAGGAATATATTTAACTATATGAATAATCAATAGAAGACAAAAGACAGGAAATTAGTCCAACAAAGCACTCGGTACAAAAGTGCTCCTTAGGTAGTTAGTGCTGTTAAAGAGAGAATGCTAGAAAGAAATAAAGAAAATGGTCCCATTTGTGACTGGCCTTCTAAAGTTGTTGATTGGGAACCAGTGAGGAAGCATGATCTACACAACTATAAGTCAAAAGAATAAAGTTGACTAAGTAAGAAAGCTAGCAACACACATCTCTGGTTTCAGATGGTATGCACACTAACATAGCAGAAGTGTGCTGCACAGTATAAAATGCCATGTCCGCCAGTTGGACAAGGTCTCTTTAGGTTTTTGTGGTGCAATATGTTTGCTAGCAAAGGATTGGTTAACATCCTACAGATTTCCTCAAGCACAAGGGACACAATTGATAATACTCACCAGTTGTTCAACCTGTGGTTCCACTTTAAGAAAACGGGGGTCATCGAGCACATCGTGGATACTCTTTATTTTGTCCTTCACAAAAGAAGCTGCCTCATTCTCCTCTTCTTCTACTTCATCTCCAAACGAGAGCACATTAAGTTGCCTACAGGATGAATGGACAGTCAAATGAAATCCAACACCGATACCTTATCTTTGCAAGGAAAATTGGTTCCAACATGCAGAGAACATACTTAACAGCTTTCTTCTCTGGTTTCCTCTCAGCATCAGCCTTGGGAGCAGGCTGAATCTTCTTAAGTTGTCGTGGAACTATATCATCAAATGGGTTCCAGAGTACCTATAAAAGCAGAAACACACATAACTAAGCAACATCTACTTAGGCTTCACAAGTAACAGTAAAACAGATAGAAGAATCTGCTTCATTGCAGAAGTACCAGAACTAAATGAAACATGAGGGGAATAACTACCTCAACTGAAAGAATTTTCTGTGGGTATACAGGCCGATCATCCTTATCAGTCTCGATATCAGCCAAGGCCAGAAGATTGAAGATAGAATCCCCAGTGACCTGGACGCACACATACATACATGGTAAACTGTATAATCACCTCCAATGGGGACAGTCAAGGTAGACACGTACCTTCCCAAAAATTGTATTCTTCTTATCAAGCCAATCGCAGCGGTCAAGGGTAATAAAGAACTGGCTTCCGTTCGAATGAGGTGTGCCAGCATTGGCACATGCCAATAAACCCCTGTGATTAAACCTCAAACGTGAATGGAACTCGTCAGCGAACGGTGCCCCATAGATGCTCTCACCCCCTGCAGATTGATGTCAGATACTCATCAGGTTCAGTTCAGAACACCCCCAAATCCACCAATCACATGTATGGCTCGAACGATATTCAAAACTGAGACACTAATCATTAATTTGATGCACAATCCGCGATTCAGTTGGGTAAAGACCGACAGTGAAATCCGGAATCAGAAACCCTATATCGTAGGTCTGGTTAGGGTTTAGGATCTCACCGGTGCCGGAGCCGGTGGGGTCGCCGCCCTGGATGAGGAAGGACTTGATGACCCGGTGGAAGAGGGTGCCGTCGTAGTAGCCCTCCAGGCATAGCTGAACGAAGTTGCGCGTGGCCTTGGGGGCCTCCTTGGCCCACAGCTCGATGTCGATCGGACCGGCCGTTGTCTGCACCACCACCTTCCCTTTCGTCGGCGGCTCAAGCACATACACCGACGACATCTTGCCGGCCTGTCCTACCCCGCCGGCCGCCGGCCGCCGCCTCGACTCTCGCGCTCCGGCAGGTCGGTCTGTCTCGAGATTGTGGTTCCGGTGGTCCGGTTCGTCTGGCCCTGTTTGCGCTCGATTCTAGAACCGCCTCCACCAAATCGCCTGTTCCACAGAGCTGTTTTTTGTTATGGTAATATGTGTCTGGTGTCTCGTTCATATCATAAAAAACAAAGTACAAGTCGCGTAAAAATCGACCAGACAAAACTAAAAAGATAGCAAAATATCTTTAAATTTGACACTAACATATCATAATCTCATTCATATCATAAAGAATAAAGTACAAATCACGTAAAAATCGACATGATAAAACTAAAAAGATAGCAAAACATCTTTGAGTTTGACACCAACACCCGTCATCTATCTCCGGCATCACCACAGTAGCCACCGAAGAAAAGAATGACGAATTATCTCCTCACCCGAACTCGACGCGGCTTCATCGCTGATATGCAGCTTTGCGGACCTCCAAAATAGCTCAACAGAAGTAAAGTCATTGTCGTTGAACGAATCATATTGGGGCAACACTCCGGACACGCCATCGAACTCCAGATTTGGCACCCCATCACGACTAAGACGCCGAAGGAGGAAACCATGCCTGCCATCCACGAATCACGAACCCAGCACACGTTCCGTCTTTCAGATGTCGTCGATGCAGACCATAATCTGCAATCGCTCCTGGACTACCTCCCAAGCTCCACACCGACGCTGGAGCAAACGTCGTCGCAACGGCGGAGCCCAAGGACACAGGTCCACCAAGAGGATGCCGCCGCCACGCCATCCTTACTTGAACAGACTGGCTTCCAAATCCACCCCCAACCGTAGGACCGATGGCCTCGTTAGGAAGGATCCGAAAAATCTTTATTCAGCGTTTTCATCGTCGTCACCGAAGCGAATACGATGAACAGGCTAAAGACATAGACTACACGTGAGTAAAAACAATCCACACGCGTGGATCCGGTGACCCCCCTCACCACCGACGACCGAGATCGCCGACGAAGGGGAGCCGCCGGAGGACAGCGCTGAAAGATGGTCTCTCCTGACGGCGGCTAGGGTTCCAGCCGCCAGGGAGCAAGGAGGAGAGAAAAACAATCTGGTCACGTTCCACATAGATGTTTACGCGCCATGAAAACATAGTGTATATGGTATGTTTCCTTAACGTGGATACGTATTACTCTTCTCTTCTCAGGTAACATGGAGCACTTGTTTAAAAGGCTACAACTATTATTTTAAGACCCCTAAATATTCCAAAGAAGAAATGTACTATATATACAGATGTGTAGTATGTGCATATGAAGTTTTCATCAGTATATCTTCTAAGCTATGGTGTACACCACAAAGACAAATATATATAGTTTCAAATGGAATTAGTCTTTGGTTTTTTAAACCACAAAATTATTATTTTATGTAGCCTACAAATAAATAAATTCATAGCCACACTATTTGGACGTGCCTACTAAGTTAGAGCATCTCCAATAATAGTTGCAGAAAAAAAATTACTTTTGCATCTTCGAGGCCCAAAAACCCCTTTCCGACACATGATGTATATGCAAAAAAATATAATATATCTCCGCCTCACGGAGATATAAATAAAACACTTCGTGATGCAAATATACATCTCCACCTACAGGAGATGTAAATTTGCCAGCCGCGCGCCAACCACCCAACTGCCTTCCTCCCGCTTCCGCGCGACCGTCGTCCGTCCGTCTAGCGGCGTCATGGGCTAATTTGGCCCAAAATCGACACTGTTGCGGCCTGCCCGACGGCCGCCCGCCACGCTGCCACTACACCCGCCTGTCCCCCGCCGCCTGCCTCGTGGTATTAGCGTCGGCTGTCCCCTGCAGCGCCGATTCGTTTTCAGCCGCTGGAGGTTGTGGTCGGGCCGGTCGCCGTTATGCCTTCCACGGCGAGGTCGTGGTCGGGCTGGGCTTGTTCCTAGCCAAGACCAACCGACGGTCGCCCGCCTACCGTTCTTCCCGCCACGCGTAGCCGCTCGCCCGCCTACGTCGTCTTCTCTGCGGGATTGCGGTCGTCTCCTCTGTCGAACCCCGTCGCCGCCCGGACAAGCCGCAGCCGACCGATTTCTTCCTCCCCCCCAAGCAAGGTGTTTGACGAAATTCCCCCAAGGTAAAAATGAGCAAACTTGAAGGGTTTTTGTATTGTGGTTGGGGAGGTAGTTTGACAGTGATTTCCGCATTGTAGATGAGCTCGTGCGACTCCTCTTTCGTGGAAGATTCCTCATCGGATGAGGGATTTGATTTGAACGAAGAAGAGGACTTTCTATGCTAGTGGCGATGCACAAGAGGAAGAAGCCGAAGCACGACGGTTCCGTGTATGCTAGTGGCGATGCACAAGAGGTTGATGCACAATTATTTTGGTTCACCATCCATTTTTCAGTGGTACTTCTGACGCCCGTTCAGAATGTCCAAAGACTTGTTCATACACATTTGCAATTTTCGTGAAGCAACATGCGATCCTTCGAGCAAAGAAGGAATTGTGCCGGGTTGCTTGGACATAGCAACGAGCAGAAGGTCACCGACACTTCGCACATGATGGCCTATGCGTTCCGGCGGACTACATTGATCAGAACTTTGCGATGGCAGAGAGCACCTCTATCTTCTATGTCAAACAATTTACAAAGACTATGGTAGAAGTGTTTGGTGCAGAGTATTTGAGACACTCAGAGCTTTTGGAGATGAACAAAGCTCGTGGGTTTCTAGGTATGCTAGTGAAAGTTCTAGTTATCGACTAAAGGAGGTGAATAGGTGATTTTTATGGAAGTCTTCGAAACAAGCAATGTCTTCAAAGACAGGAAACTAAAACAGTAACTAAACAGGATGCAGCGGAAGATAAACTACACTAGGCATGCAAAGAGTGTCAAAGTACAATAAAGGAGACGCATGAAGACAAGTAGCAGCTAGGTAGAACCAATCATATTTGGAAGATAGTGTGAAGATAAATACACAGTCAGAGAGAATGTCTTCACACAATGTCTTCGAACAGAACAAGCAAGCAAGGATTTCACGAGGCTAAACTGTAAGTAAAGGAGTGAAGTGGTAGAACCAGTTGCTTGATGAAGACAAGGTTTTGGTAGACCAGTTCCAGTTGTTGTGACAACTGTATGTCTGGTTAGGGAGGCTAAGGTTGAATTCAGAAGACCAAGCCTTCACCTTATTCCCCTCGAGCCAAGATCCGCGGATCTCGCCCAATCACTCAAGAAAGTCTTCAAGGTAGTCTTCCAAACCTTCATAGACTTTGTTCACCAGCAATCCACAGTGACTCTTGGATGCTCAAAACACGATGCCTAACCGACTTGAAGATCATAGTCTTCAAGTGTAATAAGTCTTCGGTTCACACGAAACAGAAAGGCTCCAGTAATGCTTAATGCACTTTGGGCTCTGGGTGTTTTGGGTTTGTCCTCGCAAGGATTCTCTCTCAAAGGCTTCGGAGGTGGATTTCTCTCAAACGACAAAAACCGTACACAATACTCGGAGCAGACACCAACTTATAGTGAAGGGGGTGGGCTATTTATAGCCAGGAGGCAACCCAACATGATATGTCCGAAATGACCCTGGGTCAATGGACAACCGACATGTGTCCAATGGTCGGATTTCAAACACATGCGACAGCATGACTTGGGCTCCAAGTAAAGCTAACTCAACCAACTTTGGAAGAGATTTTCTCTCATTATCTTCAGTCGAAGACATGTGACTTTAGGTTGAGCATCATGTCGGTTTTCTGACTTTGTTTACCTCGACCCCACTTAACAGTTCGGTGGTTCCTATGACTCGGGAAAAAAGAAAAATGAAACTACGAATCTTCACGCTTCATTGCCTTCAAGCAAATGTCTTCACGTGACATTATCTTCAACACGAATGTCTTCGCGAACCACCATTGTCTTCAATGTCTTCATACACTTTTAGGGGTCATCTTCGATGGGTAAACTGAATTAAGAGGGACTTCTACATGTGTTCTCCTGTGAATCTCACAAACACATTAGTCCCTCAACCAAGTTTATCGTCAATACTCCAAAACCAACTAGGGGTGACACTAGATGCACTTACAGCTAGGTTCCATCGATTGCATGCATTGGAAATGAAAAAATTGCCCAAAAGCATGGAATGGACAGTTCAAGGGTCGTGGGAAGGATGCCACTATCATCCTTGAGGCCATTGCCGATCAAGAAACATGGTTTTGGCATTCATATTTTGGGACACATGGATCTTGCAATGACATCAACGTGCTCGGCCGGTCACCTCTTTTTGCCAAGTTAGCAAATGGAGAAGAACCACTAGTGACCTTCGAATCAGATGGCCGCACATACAACTATGTGTACTATCTTCCAGATGGGATCTACCCGAGGTGGACTACTGAGGGAGTCCTGGATTAGGGGGTCCCGGGGCTATGTGACCTGGGCCGGACTGATGGGTCGTGAAGATACAAGATAGAAGGCCTTCCCCCGTGTCTGGATGGGACTCTCCCTTGCATGGATGGCAAGCTTGGCATCCGGATGTGTAGTTTCCTTTCTCTATAAACCGACTCTATACAACCCTAGGCCCCTCCGGTGTCTATATAAACTGGAGGGGTTAGTCCGTAGAGGCTAAGACAAATCATACAGGCTAGACATCTAGGGTTTAGCCATTACGATCTCGAGGTAGATCAACTCTTGTAACCCCTATACTCATCAAAGTCAATCAAGCAGGAAGTAGGGTATTACCTCCATTAAGAGGGCCCGAACCTGGGTAAACATCGTGTCCCCTGCCTCATGTTACCTTCGATCCTCAGACGCATAGTTCGGGACCTCCTACCCGAGATCTGCCGGTTTTGACACCGACATTGGTGCTTTCATTGAGAGTTCCACTGTGTCATCAACAGAAGGCTCGATGGCTCGTTCGATCATCTATAACGATGTCGTTTCCGGGGAAGCTTTCCTCCTCGGCCAGATTTTTGTATTCGGTGGCTTCGTTCTGCGTGCCAACTCGATTGGCCACCTCGAACAGATCGACAACTACGCCCCTGGTCATCAGATCAGTTTCGGGAACCTAAATTATGTTGTTGATATTCGAGGAGACTTGATCTTCGAAGGGTTCGCGGCCCCGACCACTTCTCTAGCCTTAGATCCAGAGCAAACCACCAGGTCCAAAGATGGGAGTTTGGAGCCCACCAGACTTTGTGCTGCGAACCGCACTATTAAGGATCCGGAGGCGATTGTGTCCACGGCGAATTCGGGATTAGACCGGGTTCCCCCTATCATTAAAAGTCTGGACTCGACCCCGGATTCCGGATCCAAACTCTCGAAATCCGCGCCAAGCAAGCATGGCCAGGGGTCCTTCGCCCCGGCCGGCCCCGCGGACTCTCATTTCCCTATACAAACCTCGCTATTAAACGAGGCTCTGGTGAAAGTGCAACTATCCCTAGGTGGTTTTGGTAATTCATAACAACATATAGCTCATTGAGCTAATGCTATTCCAAGATGATTATTTCAGGAAAGCTCAATGATTGGCATGGCATGGATGTGAAAGTGGAACCCTCAAAATGCTAAGGAAAAAGGATTGGCTCAAGCTCAAAAGCTCAAGACTCTTCATTTTATATTTTAGTGATCCAAGATCACATTGAGTCTTTAGGAAAAGCCAATACTATCAAGGATGGATGAGGTGTTGCATAATGAGCCTCTTGCTTCATGTGCTTAGTGATATGCTCCAAAAACCCTCAACTACTTTCCCATATCCATATATGACCTAAACCCTAAGCCAAACTCGGTCCTACCGATTCTTCCTATCCGGCGCCACCGAGTTTCACTTGTCATTAGCCACTGCCAAACCCTAGCAATTCGGTTCTACCGATAGGGATCTCGGTCTCACCGAGATGGGATTGCAAACTCTCTATTTCCCTTTCGTAACTTTTCGGTCTCACTGAAAGAGCGAATCGGTCCCATCGAGATTGCAATGTAAATTCAGTGTTTCCCCTTTGTAACTTTTCGGTCTCACCGAAAGAGCAAATCGGTCCCACCGAGTTTGCCTGACCAACTCTCTGGTTAGCTAATTACCAAATTCGGTCTCACCGAGTTTGTGTAATCGGTCTCACCGAGATTACGTTATGCTCAAACCCTAACCATATCGGTCCTACCGAGTTGCATGTCAGTCCCACCGAAAATCTCTAACGGTCACTAGGTTTACATTTTCGGTCCGACCGAGTTTGTTGATTCGGTCCCACCGAGATTGGAAAACTATGTAACGGTTGGATTTTGTGTGGAGGCTATATATACCCCTCCACCTCCTCTTCATTCGGAGAGAGAGCCATCAGAACACATACACCATTCCAACTCTTATGTTCTGAGAGAGAACCACCTACTCATGTGTTGAGACCAAGATATTCCATTCCTACCATATGAATCTTGATCTCTAGCCTTCCCAAGTTGCTTTCCACTCAAATCTTCTTTCCACCAAATCCAAATCCTATGAGAGAGAGTTGAGTGTTGGGGAGACTATCATTTGAAGCACAAGAGCAAGGAGTTCATTACCTACACACCATTTGTTACTTCTTGGAGAGTGGTGTCTCCTAGATTGGCTAGGTGTCACTTGGGAGCCTCCGACAAGATTGTGGAGTTGAACCAAGGAGTTTGTAAGGGCAAGGAGATCGCCTACTTCGTGAAGATCTATCGCTAGTGAGGCAAGTCCTGTGTGGGCGATGGCCATGGTGGGATAGACAAGGTTGCTTCTTCGTGGACCCTTCGTGGGTGGAGCCCTGTGTGGACTCGCGCAACCGTTACCCTTTGTGGGTGGAGCCCTGTGTGGACTCTCGCAACCGTTACCCTTTGTGGGTTGAAGTCTCCATCAACGTGGATGTAGGATAGCACCACCTATCCGAACCACGGGAAAAACATCCGTGTCTCCAATTGCGTTTGAATTCTCCAAACCCTTCCCTTTACATTCTTGCAAGTTGCAAGCTTTACTTTCCGCTGCCAATATACTCTTTGCATGCTTGCTTGAACTGTGTGATGATTGCTTGACTTGTCCTAAAATAGCTAAAATCTGCCAAGAACTAAAATTGGGAAAAGGTTAAGTTTTTATTTGGTCAAGTAGTCTAATCACCCCCCTCTAGACATACTTTCGATCCTACATCTGGACTTAATGCGATCCCTCGCCATTAGAGAGGAATCACCTCTGAACTACGCCCAACCCGGACTAGGAGCTGAGAGCAGGGAATTTTACATCCTACCCACCACCCACTTCATAGTCATTATCAAATATTTAACCGACATGCTGGATTACGCCTCCAAAGACATCGACGACATGGACGACGATGCCGGAGACGAACAAGGCCAGGACCCACCGTTTACCGGACGTTGGACGGCCACCGCCACATATGACATGTATATGGTGGACACACTCAAAGAAGATGACGACGGCAACATGAAGGATCCGGTTGAGGACAAGCCTGTTGAGGCACCTCCAAAGTGTCGACGTCAGCGGCGCCGCTCAAAATCGCGTCGTGGCAAAGACAGTAATACTGGCACCAAAGACGATAACACTCCGGAGGGTGCCGAAGACCCCAAAGCCCCTGTCGAGCCCACATCCGAACAGGATGATGTGGAGGAGGGGCAAGTTAACCCCGGCGATACGGTCAGGAACGAGGACTCGGAGGACGGTAATTATCTACCGCTCTCCGAGGACGATGTGAGCCTCGGTGATGAAGACTTCATCATGCCAGAGGAACCACTCGAGCAGGAGCGCTTCAAACGCCAGCTAATCGCCACCGCGAGAAGCCTAAAAAAGCAGCAGCAACAGCTCCAAGCCGAACAAGATACGCTCAACGACAGATGGACCCAGGTCCTAGCTGCCGAAGAGTATGGCCTTCAACACCCAACAAAAACTTATCCGAAGCGCCGGCTACTGCCACAATTCGACGACGAGGCCGTCAAGCCAAACCCGTCGAAGTACGATCGTGCCGATGAACCAGATCGGCCACCATGTGGGCGTGACAAAGCATCCACCCACACCGAACACCAACCCGCACCACCTCGCCGTAAGGGCAGAGAGACAGCGGCTCCAGGATACACCTACGATTTACGACAAGACCTCAATAATAGAGCAGACCAAACCAGATCAATCTATGGATCAAGGGGGCGTGCCCCAACACGAGAAGACAAGCAGCTTGGCCTGACAGGCATAACCTCACCTGGGCCGAAAATCGCATACGGACTTCATCCGAATTGCGTCATGACGTCGCCCGATACAGAGACGCCGCACACCCCTTATGCTTCACTGATGAGGTAATGGAGCACCAGTTCCTAGAAGGGTTTAAACCTGTGAACATTGAATCATATGACGAATCAACAGATCCCGCAGTATGGATTGAAGATTTCCTTCTCCACATCCACATGGCCCACAGTGACAATCTCCATGCCATCAAATACCTCCCCCTCAAACTCAAGGGACCAGCACGGCACTGGCTAAACAGCCTCCCAGAAAACTCAATTGGCAGCTGGGAAGATCTGGAGGATGCCTTTAAAGACAACTTCCAAGGTACCTATGTTCGGCCTCCAGATGCCGATGACCTTAGTCACATAGTCCAGCAACCCGAAGAGTCAGCCTGGAAGCTCTGGACCAGGTTCTTAATTAAAAAAACAAATTGTAGACTGTCCGGACGCCGAAGCCCTTGCGGCCTTTAAACACAGCGTCCGGGACGAGTGGCTTGCCCGACACCTCGACCAAGAAAAACTGAAGTCCATGGCAGCTCTCACCGCACTTATGACATGCTTTTGTGCGGGAGAAGACAGCCGGCTCAGTCGTAGAAGCAACAACACCAGCGACCCTGGCACCTCCGAAGCCAGAGATGGCAACGGCAAGCCACGATGCAACAAACACAAGCGTCGAAGCAACAACGAAGATACCAAAGACACGACGGTCAATGCCGGATTCAGTGGCTCTAAACCCGGTCAACGGAAGAAGCCATTCAAAGGAAACAAGGATGGTCCATCTAGTTTGGACAGAATACTCGATCGGCCTTGCCAGATTCATGGCACCCCTGACAAGCCTGCCAATCATACCAACAGAAAATGTTGGGTCTTTAAACAGGCCGGTAAGCTAAACATCGAACATAAGGGGAAAGGACCGCCCAACGAGGACGACGATGAGGAGCCTCGCCAACCGAACACAGGGGGACAGAAGAAATTCCCCCTGAAGTAAAAACGGTGAATATGATCTACGTTACTCATATCCCTAAGCGGGAGCGCAAACGCGCATTAAGGGACGTCTATGCCATAGAGCCAGTCGCCCCAAAATTCAACCCATGGTCATCTTGTCCGATCACTTTCGATCGCAGAGACCACCCGACTAGTATCCGTCATGGAGGTTCGGCAGCATTGTTCCTCGATCCAATTATCGACGGATTCCATCTCACGCGAGTCCTTATTGTAACATCCCAATTTTCATTTTGGATGTTATTTAGATCATTCATATGCATCCATCATTTATGCATTTTTGAAATTTGTTTTATTTGAATTTGATCCTAGAAACCTTAAGCAACTCAATGACCGATTGAGAGAGTTGGAGGTTTTCTAAAAAAATCCATTTTTTTTGAATTTACAAAAATTGCAAATTGGATCAAAGAGATTTATTCAAAATACTTTTCCAATAAGTTCAAACAAATAAAATAATGGGAGAAGATAATATGACTTCTTCAAAAACAGTAAAGAAATATTGGAAATTTAATTTTGAATAAAATATATTTTATTTGATTTTATTGGCGTGTTTAATTATTTTTATTATTACTAAAATATTTATTTTTATTTTAGGCATTTAGATCCAGAAAAATGTTCACATTAGTCCAAATATTAGGAGGGAATTATGTGAATTTTCCAGAATTTTTAAAAATATTTTTGTTATGTTTTTCGTATTTTTCGTCTCTTTGGAAAAATTATTTTTTTAAAAAAAATGTTTCGGGCCGCCGAACTGGGCCGAAGCCCAGCCCAGCCGGCCTTTCCCCGCGCGCCATCACCGACCCTGGGCGAGAGTCTGCCCGCTACACGCCGCCGGCCGCCGCCGTATCCGAGGCGGACTCCTCCGCCGCCTTGCCCCCTCGCCCAAGCCGTCGTCCCCTCTTTAAATACCGGGCCTCCCCAACCCCATCTCTCCCTAACCCCAGCCACCACCGTTGCCGCAAGTAGCTGTCGCCGCCGCAAGCCACCGCCGCCGGAGCCGTCGCCGTTTGTCGCCTCGCCCGAGCCGTCGCTAGA
This sequence comes from Triticum urartu, assembly GCF_003073215.2. NCBI lineage: Eukaryota > Viridiplantae > Streptophyta > Magnoliopsida > Poales > Poaceae > Triticum > Triticum urartu. The sequence goes on from NC_053024.1 coordinate 361,335,309, forward strand.
GAGCCGCCGCCGCCACCGCCGTCGAACCGCCCAAACTGGTAAAACCGCCACCCGGTCCGGTTTTCTTTTAGTTTTCGGTTTTTTGTTTAAACCCGATTTTTTAAATTTAGTTTAGTTAATTAACGAATGTTTTCTGTTTAGGCAGTATTAACGAACGTTTTTGTTCGTTGGGTTTTCGTAGCGGACGTTAGTCCGATAGATTTTTCTTTTTCTGTTTTATTTTCGGTCAGGGACCCATCCGTGAATATTTCTTCATAGATTAGCCCCTGATTTTTAAACCCTCGTAACTTTTTGCTCGCTTAGTCAAATCCAACGAAACCAACACCAATTTCTTCGTTATGATCCCCTCTGTCCAGCTAACCAACTTAAACATATTTTTGAAAGTTTAAAAATTGGTTTCAAACAGATTTTAATTTGAACTTCTTTTGATCGTAACTTGAGTTTCGTAATTCCGATTTGGTTGATTCTTTTTGCAAATCGAAGTTCTTGGCCTAACCTTTCCGTTAAGATCTTTTTCTTCGGTTTTCTTTGCATCTTCATGCTTGAGTGCTTATGTATGCTATTGTCTGTCTACGATAGATTTTCCGGAGCGCGAAGCTTGCTACTACGAATCTCTAGGGTTTACCGAACGTCACCAAGGCAAGTTCACACTTTCATCATACTTTTCATACCCAGTTTTTATGCATTAGTTTTACCCTCAAATATTGCATGAGTAGGATTGGGAACATGTGGCTTTGATATCAAGTTCATGAGGTAGGAACCTATTACCTTTGAAACACCCTGGGAATATACGTTATGCTCATATTTCTTAGCCATGCTCGTAGACGGGGATTGGTATGTGAGAATCATGCAAGTTGAGAGATAATAACTAAGGGAAACTTAAGGTGGCTACTTTAATACTGCAGCGATCCGACCTCAAACGGTCAAATCTTTGTGTATAAGTGTCATCCCTGGATCGGTAATGCTGACACACACACACACAGTACTTGAAGGATTTATAACAGAGTGCAATCACACTTATTACATCGAAATGTCTCCAAAGAGAACTTATTACAATAATATGGTTGAAGGCCATCTAATGACGATAACATCGGAAGGCTTTGAAGGCAAAAGTGAGTCCATCAACTCCAACGGCATAGCTGAGTGCACGATAACGACCTAGCGCGTGATACATCTCCGTCGTATCTACTTTTCCAAACACTTTTGCCCTTGTTTTGGACTCTAACTAGCATGATTTGAATAGAACTAACCCGGATTGATGTTGTTTTCAGCAGAATTGCCATGGTGTTATTTTTGTGCAGAAATAAAAGTTCTCGGAATGACCTGAAAATCAACGGAGAATTATTTTGGAATATATAATAAATACTTGAAGGAAGATCCACGTCAGGGGGGCCTCCACCTGTCCACGAGGGTGGGGGCGCGCCTGCCCCCTGGGCGCGAATCGACCTCAACCTTGACTCCATATATTCACTTTTGAGGAGAAAAAAACCAGGAGGAGGATTCATCGTGTTTTACGATACGGAGCCGCCGCCAAGCCCTAAATTCTCTCGGGAGGGCTGATCTGGAGTCCGTTCGGGGCTCCGGAGAGGGGAATCCATCGCCATCGTCATCATCAACCTTCCACCATCACTAATTTCATGATGCTCACCGCCGTTCATGAGTAATTCCATCATAGGCTTGCTGGACGGTGATGGGTTGGATGAGATTTATCATGTAATCGAGTTAGTTTTGTTAGGGTTTGACCCCTAGTATCCACTATGTTCTGAGATTGATGTTGTTATGACTTTGCTATGCTTAATGCTTGTCACTAGGGCTCGAGTGCCATGATTTCAGATCTGAACCTATTATGTTTTCATCAATATATGAGAGTTCTTGATCCTATCTTGCAAGTCAATAGTCACCCATTATGTGTTATGATCCGTTAACCCCGAAGTGACAATAATCGGGATACTTACTGGTGATGACCGTAGTTTGAGGAGTTCATGTATTCACTATGTGTTAATGCTTTGGTCCGGTACTCTATTAAAAGGAGGCCTTAATATCCCTTAGTTTCCAATAGGACCCCGCTTCCACGGGAGTGTAGGACAAAAGATGTCATGCAAGTTCTTTTCCATAAGCACGTATGACTATATTCGGAATACATGCCTACATTACATTGATGAACTGGAGCTAGTTCTGTGTCACCCTAGGTTATGATTGTTACATGATGAACCACATCTGGCATAATTCTCCATCACCGATCCATTGCCTACAAGTTTTCCATATATTGTTCTTCGCTTATTTACTTTTCCGTTGCTACTGTTATCATCACTATAAAACACCAAAAATATTACTTTTGCTACCGTTACCTTTTACCACTGTTACCACCACTATCATATTACTTTGCTACTAAATACTTTGCTGCAGATATTAAGTTTTCAGGTGTGGTTGAATTGACAACTCAGCTGCTAATACTTGAGAATATTCTTTGGCCCCCCTTGTGCCGAATCAATAAATTTGGGTTGAATACTCTACCCTCGAAAACTGTTGCGATCCCCTATACTTGTGGGTTATCAAGACTATTTTCTGGCGCCGTTGCCAGGGAGCATAGCTCTATTCTTTGAGTCACTTGGGATTTATATCTGCTTATCATTATGAAGAACTTGAAAGATCCAAGAACCAAGATTTATCCCTCAACTACGAGGGGAGGTAAGGAACTGCCATCTAGCTCTGCACTTGATTCACCTTCTGTTTTGAGTAAGCTTGTGACACCCAAACCTGCTTCTGCTATTCATTCTGATATGTCACATGTTATTGATGATGCCACTTCTGTTATGCATGATACTTATGATGAAACTACTTCTATGCTTGATACTACTGTGGCACTTGGTGAATTTCTTGATGAACAACTTGCTAGGGCTAGAGAGAATGAAATTATTGAAACTGATAATATTGATGAAAGTGATGATGAAGATTCTCCCCCTAGATATGAATTACCTGTTGTGCTTGAGGGCTATGTTATGGATGAAGAAACTGCTAGCGATTTTCTTGCTTGCAATGATAGGAGTGATCTTAAGAAATTATTAGCTAAGCTGAAACAAAAAACTTTGAATGCTAGGATGAAATATGATCCTGCTTATGCTACTTCACCTATCTTGTTACTAATAAGGATTATTAATTCTTTGTCGATCCTGAGATAATTACTTTGGTTGAATCTGATCCTTTCTATGGCTATGAATCTGAAACTGTTGTGGCACATCTTACTAAATTAAATGATATAGCTACCATGTTCACTAATGATGAGAAAACTCGCTACTATTATATCCTTAAATTATTTCTGTTCTCATTAAAGGGTGATGCTAAGATATGGTTTAATTCTCTTGATCTTGGTTGTGTGTGTAGTCCCCAGGATATGATTTATTACTTCTCTGCTAAATATTTCCCTGCTAATAAGAAACAAGCTGCTTTAAGGGAAATATATAATTTTGTGCAAATTGAAGAAGAGAGTCTTCCACAAGCTTGGGGGAGGCTTCTCCAATTACTTAATGCCTTGTGAGGGAGTCCTGGATTAGGGGGTGTCCGGATGGCCGGACTATACCTTCAGCCGGACTCCTGGACTATGAAGATACAAGATTGAAGACTTCGTCCCGTGTCCGGAAGGGACTTTCCTTGGCGTGGAAGGCAAGCTTGGCGATACGGATATGTAGATCTCCTACCATTGTAACCGACTTTGTGTAACCCTAACCCTCTCCGGTGTCTATATAAACCGGAGGGTTCTAGTCCGTAGGACAACACACACAACAACAATCATACCATAGGCTAGCTTCTAGGGTTTAGCCTCTTCGATCTCGTGGTAGATCTACTCTTGTACTACCCATATCATCAATATTAATCAAGCATGACGTAGGGTTTTACCTCCATCGAGAGGGCCCGAACCTGGGTAAAACTTCGTGTCCCTTGCCTCCTGTTACCATCTGGCCTAGATGCACAGTTCGGGACCCCCTACCCGAGATCCACCGGTTTTGACACCGACATTGGTGCTTTCATTGAGAGTTCCTTTGTGTCGTCGCCATTAGGAAGGATGCCTCGCCCCGTCTTTAAAGACGGCACCGTTGCTAAGGGAGCTTTGGCTGTCGGCCAAACCCTCCGGCTAGGTGGTTTTCTTATGACCGCCTGTTCGGCTTCTGCGCCGACGATGACTTCTCGAGCCATCGAAAACAATCTTCATGTCAGCTCGGAACTCGTCGAGCAGTTAGATCCAATGGAGGTCTCCTCCATAAACGAGCTCTTGGATCGCTTCGCCGCCCTGGGAGTCGCTACGGATTACGATCAGATTGGGCCTAAACCCGATCTGAGAGAGATTAACTCTCCCCAAGTCACCCATCACGTTGCCGTGGTAGAGGACAGTGCGGCGACCCTTCATCTATCTTAAGGACTCGCTACGTCCGGATTCCCGATCCCTCCAAGCCGGATACCCGTGGAGGGGAGGATATCACTCAAGACCTGAACTTAGAGTCAGGCGACGGGCTGGATTCATTGGACAACATCCAGGAATCCAAATTTTCGAGTTCGGAAATTCCTCGGCCTCTGAGCCTCAGTTGGGGTGAGGCTTCAGATTTAATTCCACCCACCCACCCCAACAAAAGCGATCTATCCAAAATCAGGCAAGAGCCCGATGAAACAGTACATCATTACTGGGCCAGATTCCTCCTGGTTAAGAACATGCTAAGGGACTGCCACGAGGAAGACACAATCTCAATCTTCTGCAATAATTGCACGGACAAGGGAATACTCAACGCCATAAGTCGCCGTGATATTACACACTTCGCTGACTTGGCCTCCATTGTACGAAAGTACTGTGCGATGGAAAGCGCCTGGAAAACCGAAATCAAATTTTGGGACAATCCGGCCCTGAATACAAACCCAGTCCGAAATAAAAGGGTGCATCATCACCAGACACCCGGGTCAAGCACTAAAAAGCAAAAACCCTCTACAGGGCATGGAACCGTACTGGAAGGATGGCTCAATGGACCCTGTAAAATTCACAGTACAGAGGACGCCACACCAACTCACAGCCTCAGAGCATGTTGGATACTCCGGCAGGTGGCCAAAATTGGCGAAAATCTCCTAATTCCGGAGGCCACAGAAAGCCACCCCAGAGACACCAATACGGTATTAACAGTCTTTGAGACTTTCGCATCAAATAATATGCGAAAAAGGACACTCCGCAGCCTTGCCGAAGTCTACCAAGTAGCAACAATAAACCCATGGAGTGACACGGCTATTACCTTTAACGCCAGTGATGAACCTAAATTCCGAACAGCCCGAGCACCACCCGCATTGGTCCTCAGTCCAATAGTGGAGCGCTTTCGTCTTACCAAGGTACTCATGGACGGCGGCAGCGGATTGAACCTCATTTATGAGGAAACCCTTCAAAAAATGGAAATAGACTGGAACCGCATTGAGCGAAGCAGCACAACCTTTAGAGGAATAATCCCCAGTCGGGAAGTGCGCTGTACAGGAAAAATCACACTAGATGTGGTGTTCGGCACACCGGATAATTACAGGTCCGAAGAGGTCATGTTCCATGTGGCTCCGTTCAGCAGCGGTTATCACGCTCTACTAGGGCGGGAAGCGTTTACAATATTCCAAGCAATACCCCATTACGGGTACATGAAGCTCAAGATGCCCGGGCCTAACGGGATCATCACTCTTGCTAGTGATCCGGACATAGCACTCCGCGCCGAAAACAAGACAGCCGCACTGGCCCTCGAGGCACTATCCAAAGCCCTAGCGGCTGAGGAACTGACTGCGCTGCGCTCTACGGTGAATAGGGACGATGTGGTACTCAACAAAAGATCCAAGTCCACCTCCTTTAAACCGGCGGACGAAATAGTCAAATTCCAAGTCCATCCAACGGACCCCAATAAAACAGCTTCCATCGGGGCACAGTTAAACCCTGATGTAGACGCTGCACTGCGAGAGTTCCTACGAGAGAACTGGGACATTTTCGCCTGGCACCCTTCAGACATGCCAAGAATCCCACGCAGGCTGGCCAAGCACAGCTTAAATATCCAAACAGGATTCAAACCTGTCAAACAGGCTCTTCGACGTTTTTCCGAACCTAAGAGACATGCCATGGGAGAGGAGCTAGCAAAGTTATTGGAGGCCAGATTCATCAGAGATATAAAACATCCGGACTGGCTAGCAAACCTGGTGATGGTACCAAAGAAGGACAAATCCTGGCGCCTGTGTGTTGATTTTAAAGACCTTAACAAGGCTTGCCCAAAGGATCCCTTCCCCCTCCCCCGCATGGATCAAATTATCGATGCTACCGCATGACACGATTCGTTGTGTTTCCTCGACGCATATTCTGGCTACCATCAAATCAAGATGGCAGAACCAGACCAAGCCGCAATGGCATTTATCACACCATACGGCCCATTCTGCTTCAACACGATGCCCTTCGGGCTCAAAAACACCGGTGCAACATATCAGCGCATGATTCAGACATGTCTGGCAAGCCAGATCGGCAAAACAGTGGAGGCATATGTAGATGATGTGGTCGTCAAAACAAGACATGTTGAATCTCTAGTAGAAAACTTGAGGCTCACATTTGATAACCTCCGAACATACGACATCAAGCTCAACCCAGAAAAATGCGTTTTCGGCATTCCAGCCGGAAAGCTCTTGGGCTTCATTGTATCCGGTAGAGGAATTGAAGCAAATCCAGCCAAGATCCGAGCTCTGTCGCAACTGGATATCCCAAAGGACCTCAAACAAATACAAAAGTTAACCGGATGCGTGGCGGCTCTAAGCCGCTTTTATCTCCCGCTTGGGAGAAAAGGCCCTACCCCTTTACCGCCTCTTTCGGCGCACCGAACACTTCAAATGGACGGATGCAGCCACGGCCGGACTCGACGAAATAAAAGCCATACTGGCAACAAACCCTGTCCTGGCCGCGCCAAACATTGGCGAACCAATGCTATTATACATTGCAGCAACACATCAGGTTGTAAGCGCAGTGCTCGTCGTCGAATGAGAAGCGGACGGACACAAATTCCCCCTTCAAAAGCTGGTCTATTATGTGTCCACTGTCCTCACTCCCTGCAAATCACGGTACCCGCATTATCAAAAGATTGCGTACGCGGTATTCATGGCATCCCGGAAGCTATGACACTACTTTCAAGAGTGTTCAATAACAGTAGCCTCGAAAGTACCACTTAACAATATTATAAACAACCGTGACGCAACGGGCCGGATTGCAAAATGGGCCATTGAGCTCCTCCCATTTGACATAACTTATAAGCCACGGCAAGCCATCAAGTCACAAGTCTTGGCCGACTTCGTCGCAGAATGGACGGAGGCCGAACTCCTTAAAGAGTACGACACATATTCAAATTGGATCATGCATTTCGACGGCTCCAGGATGTTGGCCGGACCGGGGGCCGGCGTCGTTTTGACGTCCCCCACAGGAGACACAGTTCAATACGTACTCCAGATTATGTACACAGACTCCAACAATGCAGCCGAATATGAGGCCCTTTTACATGGTCTCCGGATGGCAGTATCCATGGGCATTCAACGCCTAGAGGTGCGCGGGGACTCGAACCTCGCAATATCCCAAATAAATGGAGACTTCGATGCCAAGGATCCAAAAATGGCAGCTTACCGCAACGCCGTCCTAAAAATATCAGCTCGGTTCGAGGGGCTTGAATTTCACCATATAGCCCGGGAAAATAATCAGGCGGCAGATGTCCTGGCACGCATCGGTGCAAAACGCGATGTAGTCCCCCCCAACATCTTCTTGGAAAGGCTGTTCAAGCCATCCGTAGTATGGGAAGGGGAGCCGAACAATAATAGCCCAGACCCAACCGCACTGCCCGACACCGAACATCCTGACACAATCGGAGGCTCTGCCAATGAAATAACACCTTCAGCCCACGTAATAATGGCCGTCGTCACCCCGTGGACAGAACCATTCCTTGCCTACCTTACTGGGTAGGAACTCCCCGAGGACCAAAATGAGGCACGCTGCATAGTGTGGCGATCCAAAGCCTACAGAGTCCACGAGGGAGAACTTTATAAGAAAAGCACTACCGGAGTCCTTCAAAGGTGCATCTCCGAAGAGGAGGGGCGGAACCTCCTGGCTGAAATTCATGCCAGACTCGGAGGTCATCATGCTGCAGCTCGGCCCCTTGTAAGCAAGGCCTTCCGCACATGCTTTTATTGGCCGACGGCCCGGGCAGACGCTCAGGACTTAGTCCAACGATGCACCGGTTGCCAGCTCTTTGCAAACCAAAGCCATATGCCACCCACCGCCCTCCAAACTATCCCCATTACTTGGCCCTTTGCGGTCTGGGGGCTTGACATGGATGGACCCCTTAAAGGCGGAACCCACAAGCAAAAATACTTACTGGTCATGGTGGATAAGTTCACCAAATGGATAGAAGCCAAGCCTGTTAAGACGGCCGAATCCAGACTGGTGAGACTTTATATCCGGGGTTGTACACCGTTACGGTATCCCCCACAGCATCATCACTGATAATGGCACGAACTTCACAGCCGACGAGGTAAAACTCTGGTGCAAAAACATGGGCATCAAGCTCGATTATGCTTCCGTCTATCACCCACAAACTAACGGCCAGGTCGAACGTGCAAATGGTCTTATCATGAGCGGCATCAAACCCAGATTAGTGTGGTCCCTCAAGGAATCTAACACGCACTGGGTAGAGGAGCTCGACTCCATACTCTGGGGGCTGCAAACCACGCCGAATCGTACCACCGGATACACACCATTCTTTATGGTGTACGGCGCAGAGGCAGTTTTGCCTTGCGACATAATTCATGACTCACCTCGAGTGTGCATGTACGAAGAAAGAGAAGCTGATCTCGATCGGCAGGACATCTTGGACACATTGGAGGAGGAGCGTGACATGGCAAAAGCCCATTCCACATTCTATCAACAGCAGGCTCGAAGATACCAAAGCAGAGAAGTACGGGCCAAAAATTACAACGTTGGCGAATTAGTTCTACGACTACCGGACAAGAAAAAGGACAAACTCAAGCCCAAGTGGGAAGGTCCCTTCATAATTGACCAAGTCCTGACTGGTGGAGCGTACCGCCTGCGGGATGCATCGGATAACCGACTCAAGCCAAACCCATGGAGCGCAGCCCGTCTCCGAAGATTCTATGCCTAGCGCCGGACTCTGTGTTCGTCTCCTTCCTCTGTCCATTTTTTATATATTTTCTGTCTTACATTTCTCTTCTCTCTCTCTCTCTCTCTCTCTCTCTCTCTTATAGCCTTTAAAGGCTCATAAAGTGACGCGCTATCCGCGCTCATTAAACCTGGGGGCTTCTTTAAACAGAAGCTTATCCATACGGGCTTCATGCCCAACACATGTGTCACACTTCCGCATGTACCTTTTATTCACCATTATATGCATCGATATGACTTAAGTTTTGGCCAAGCTGGGTTGCCTGGCTCCTGTGCTTACCCCTACGTTCCCAATTGTTCGGCTAGGTGGTAAAGGGAGCACCTCTGCGATTGTTACTGCCGGGTCAGCGGACGTGTACCTCAGACTGGGTGAAGCCAAAAGCTAGCGTTCTTAAGGGAATATTCGGTCGGTGAACTAAAGATGATCTTTTTTCATTTTTCTCTATACGCACCCAGTTGTTTTTCCTGCGTTTCTTTTCGCAGCATGGACATGCACCTTAGGGCATGCCTCCCAGGGAAAGGAACCCCTAACGGAACTATTCTCCCTGGAAGATGTTTCTTACTAACCATGTAATATAACATAACTAGTCAGGCACTTGTCTGTTCACGCACTAATGACCCCTACGCCTAGTCTCCATGCATTCCCCGGTTTCTATATAACCGCATGGGAATTCGGACACACTCCGGACCGTCAGGTCCCGAGGCTAAAGCGAAAAGGTCGGCCATGACAAATGATCTACAATCCGGCTAGAAGGCATTATAAATGTCAATTAAATTACATAGTCATTTTGACTGATTGTATTCCTCTTCAATACCATCTAACAGGCTGTCTAATTTACAGTCCTGCTGGGAATACTTTGCGGCCAACTCTACTTGGCCGTATACTAAGCTTACAGGGATCTCCTTCCCATCGGGTCCTACAGGACCGACCTCGGCCATGTGGTTGGGGTCAGCCTTTGCGTACCGCGTCTTCACCATGGCCCAGGCCTCCCTAGCGCCTTGACGGCAGGCCGATATCTTCCACAATCGGAAGCGCCGCCGTGCTCCCTTTAGCTTATCCGCAAGCTCTCCAAGACCTTCGGGCATGGAGACGGATGGCCACAGGGCCTGGGCGACGCCTTGCATCGCCTGCCGAACTCGATCGAGCAGTTGCGAGAGCTCGGGAAGAAGGTCACCCGTAGAACCGGGCATCTCCTCTGCAGGACGACCTGTTAGCACACCTACAGACATTGCTCTGTTAGTCGACTTCCCCGCCGAACTTTCTTTCAAAGGTTCGTTCAAGCACTTACTAAATATGCCGCGCCGAAGCCGCTGATTCTCCTTCGCGAGTCTGACAGCTGGGCACGAACATCTTTCAGCTCGACGCCCAGCTTGGTGTTGGCATCTTGGAGATCGTTCTTATCCCGCCTCACCTTTGTCAGCACCTTCTCACCAGCCTTTAGCTGGCGTAGGAGGTGTTGCCTTTCCGGATTCAATCTGGCGCCATCTGCAATTTCATTTGTCAGATTCGCACCCATGCCGTGCTTCACAAAATACTTATCTTTCGAAGTGTATATTACCAGAGGGGGTCTCCTTGGGCTCCCCTGCCGCGGCTAGTGCGGCCTCAAGTTGGGCTTTGCACTCTTCCAGCTCCTTGGACAGTGGGAATTCTTTTCTGTAAGAACCTGCATAACAAATGATCCTTAAATCAGTTATTCTAACTATTTCAAGTCTCGGGGGCTACTGGTATATATATAATTACCAAAATTTTCTTACCCGTATGTCTTTTACATATTGCTCCGTGGCTCTGGCTAGACCATTTTGAGCGGCACGGAGGTACGCATCTCCCGAGTTGAAGGCATCTAACGCCCCTTGAGAGAAACAAGTGTCGCGAAGAATTGTCCGGCCACGCCTGTGGTTCTTGGCACTCTCCACGTCAGAGTTGGTGGCAGACAACCCGTCCACATCCTCCGTCTGAGGAGCGTCTGGCGTGAGCCTTGCGTTCGCCTCCACCTCCGGGCTAGGCTTTGGAGCCTGGCTGGTGGATGCGCGATTGGCAGCCTCTCCGGATATAGTCCGGCGAGGTCTCTTTGTCCTGAAGAAAGCACGAGTGTCAATGTGCCTCAAAGGTATAACACCTGGGATAAGGGGGCGCACCATACCTTTGCGCTGACGCCTCGGTCCGGACTGCACTTTTTTTCTGCCCACGGGGCCCTGCGGCCCCTCGTTGGCTTGTCGCCGCAGGTTCGGCCTTCCGCTTTAAAACCTCCCCTGCAAAGTTCGGTTGTAATCAGGAAACTGAAAACACGAGAGGGCGGACACCTATTCGGGGTACTGGGACTTCGATCTCAGTTACCTGGGAGGCCGGGATTAGCCCTGGGTAATCGGCCGTAATGGCCACCAAGGCGTTGTCCTTGCTCAATTGTTGGAACACTCCATCAATCAGCTCCATAGATATGTCCGGATCCTCTTGAGAGGCTGGGTCGAGGGACCGTCTTGGGTCCTCGGGTTGTGGAGGAGGGCTGCTTATTTCCTTAACAGCCCGGCGCAGTTCCTGCGTTGAAGTCATCAGACTGAATATTTAACAATGGGAATACAAAACGGATGGGCAAGTAAATACGACCGCTTACCCAGCTTGGGGGATTGTGCATAGAGAATCCACCCTGTGGGTTGACGCGGAGAAATTCCTCCTCTTCTCCCTTATACAAAGTGGACAAGATCTTTAGTAGAGCGGCAGCTGAATCCAGCCCCTTACGACCGTAGCGGGTGGCGTCGTCCTCCCCGTTGAAGTCCCACATGGTGTGGCTTCTATACTGAAGCGGTTGCACCACCCGCATAATGCATTCGGCCATAACCCCGATCATGGTTAGTCCGGAATGGGCTAACAATCTTATTCAGCCCATCACGTAAATGATGTCCCTGTCACTTTCCCTCTGAGGGCTCCGGGGATGCCAGCTTAGGCGCTTCTTTAAGGGAGCACTGTCGAATTCAGGGAGGCAGATCCGGACAGGATCCGGCAGTGGGACGTCTTCTATATAAAACCATTCTGAGGGCCAGTCTTCGGACGCCTTCTTTGGGGTTCCGGACAGATATCCGGTCCCGGCGATGCGCCACACTTCGGCTCCGCCCACTTGATACATTGACCCCTCAGAGCGGGGCACAAGGCAGAATAACCTTTTCCATAGCCCGAAATGAGCCTCGATACCCAAAAACAACTCGCAGAGGGCTACGAAGCCCGCGATATGCAATACGAAGGTAGGCGTGAGATTGTGTAGCTGGAGGCCATAGAACTCCAGGAGCCCCTGGAGAAATGGATGGATTGGAAATCCGAGCCCCCTTATTAAATAAGGGACGAGGCACACCCACTCTCCCTTGGAGGGATTAGGGGCACTCTCTGCTTGCTCTCCGCCATTATAGATGGCAAGGCCGGCTCGAACCGGGACCATATAGGCTGGGGGAGAAATCCCTTGGTCTGGAGCATCACTAGCTCGCTATGCGGGATGGAGCATCTCTCCCAGTATCCAGGCTGAGGGCTGGAAGGGCGAGAGGAGGAGTCGCGACGGCTGGCCATGGTGGAATGGACCTTTGTCGGATGCGCTCTGATGAGCACTCGCGAAGGGGGGAAGATGTGGTTTGGATCTAAATCCTCGTCTCCTTAAATAGGTCAGCTCATTTACGCGGCTAGGAGTGTGAATGTAAAAACACTCAGACTTTTCATATTCGTTTGACACGTGGGAAGCGGCCATTATTGGGCGTAGAAGCCAAGGAGCGCAACATCTACAAGAAACCGGACTTTATTCAACAGGTACACGGAATTTGGAGGAGAACCCGCCTTGCAATGCCGAAGATAATCTGCGCACCGGACTCATCGTCATTGAAGCCTGGTTCGGGGGCTACTGAGGGAGTCCTGGATTAGGGGGTGTCCGGATGGCCGGACTATACCTTCAGCCGGACTCCTGGACTATGAAGATACAAGATTGAAGACTTTGTCCCGTGTCTGGAAGGGACTTTCCTTGGCATGGAAGGCAAGCTTGGCGATACGGATATGTAGATCTCCTACCATTGTAACCGACTTTGTGTAACCCTAACCCTCTCCGGTGTCTATATAAACCGGAGGGTTTTAGTCCGTAGGACAACATACACAACAACAATCATACCATAGGCTAGCTTCTAGGGTTTAGCCTCTTCGATCTCGTGGTAGATCTACTCTTGTACTACCCATATCATCAATATTAATCAAGCAGGACGTAGGGTTTTACCTCCATCGAGAGGGCCCGAACCTGGGTAAAACTTCGTGTCCCTTGCCTCCTGTTACCATCCGGCCTAGACGCATAGTTCGGGACCCCCTACCCGAGATCCGCCGGTTTTTACACTGACATCTTGCCTGATCATCCTCTTAAGAAAAATGAAACACTTGATATCTTTTATAATGGACTAACCGATGCTTCCAGAGACCACCTAGATACTTGTGCTGGTTGTGTTTTCAGGGAAAGAACACCAGATGAAGCTGAAATTTTATTGAATAATATGTTGACCAATGAAAATAATTGGACACTTCCTAAGCTAACTCCTAAGCCAACTCCGAAGAAAAGGGGTATTCTATTTCTCAGTTCTGAAGATATGCAAGAGGCAAAGAAATCTATGAAAGAAAAATGTATTAAAGCTGAAGATGTTAAGAATTTACCTCCTATTGAAGAAATACATGGTCTTAATTTACCGCCTGTTGAAGAAGTACATGGTCTTGATAACACGACACAGGTAGTAAAGGTAAATTCTCTCTATAGATATGATAAAGCTGAAATCCCTCCTACTAAGTTTGCTAGCCAATGCTTAGATGAGTTTGATAATTTTATGGTTAAGCAAGAAGATTTTAATGCTTATGTTGGTAGACAATTGAAGCATAATGCTTTTACGATTGAACACTTGAGTGATTATATGGCTAATGTTAAAGGTGAACTAAAACTTATTAGTAAACATGCTTCTATGGTTACCACTCAAGTAGAACAAGTACTTAAAGCTTAGAATGATTTGCTCAGTGAATTAAATAGTAAGAAAAATGATAATGTTGTTAGAGTTATGACTAGAGGTTGTAAAATGACTCAGGAACCTTTGTATCCTGAAGGCCATCCTAAGAGAATTGAGCAAGATTCTCAGAGAAATAATATTGATGCACCTAGTCCTTCTAAAAGGAAAAAAGAAAAATGATAGGACTTTGCATGCTTCTAGTGAACCTGTTGTTGACACACCTGAGGATCCCAATGATATTTCTATTTCTAATGCTGAAACACAATATGGTAATGAGCATGAACCTAGTGATAATGTTAATAATGATGTTCATGTTGATGCTCAACCTAGCAATAATAATGATGTAGAGATTGAACCTGCCGTTGACCTTGATAACCCACAATCAAAGAATCAACGTTATGATAATAGAGACTTTGTTGCTAGGAAGCACGGTAAGGAAAGAGAACCACGGGTTCAGAAACCCATGCCTTTTCCTCCTAAACCATCCAAGAAAAAGGACGATGAGGATTTTGAGCACTTTGCTGAAATGATTAGACCTATCTTTTTGCGTATGCGATTAACTGATATGCTCAAAATGAATCCGTATGCTAAGTATATGAAAGAAATTGTGACAAATAAAAGAAAGATGCCGGAAGCTGAAATTTCCACCATGCTTGCTAATTATACTTTTAAGGGTGGAATACCTAAGAAACTAGGAGATCCAGGAGTACCCACTATACCATGCTCCATTAAAAGAAACTATGTTAAAACTGCTTTATGTGATCTTGGAGCTGGTGTTAGTGTTATGCCTCTCTCTTTATATCATAGACTTGATTTGAATAAGTTGACACCTACTGAAATATCTTTGCAAATGGCTCATAAATCAACTGCTATACCCGTCGGTATTTGTGAGGATGTGCCTGTTGTGGTTGCAAACGTTACTATTTTAACGGACTTTGTTATTCTTGATATTCCCGAGGACGATAGTACGTCTATTATTCTTGGGAGATCCTTTTTGAATACTGCAGGGGCTGTTATTGATTGCACCAAAGGCAATGTCACTTTTCATGTTAATGGTAATGAGCATACAGTACACTTTCCGAGGAAACAACCTCAAGTCCACAGTATCAATTCTCTTGGAAAAATTTCAACTATTACTATTGGAGGTTTTGAATTTTCTCTTCCTACTATCAAGAAGAAATATGATATTCTTGTTGTTGGGGATGTGCATATCCCCGTTGAGGTAACCTAGTGTTATTCGAAAATTCTTCGGTTCCATGTTATTCGGAATGAGATTGTTAACAAGACCTGATCAACCTTGTTAGTGGATTCTTTTTGATGAGCATGAGATGGATGAATTTAGAAAACACAACTCTCTGTACCCTCTTTTTACTTTCTGTTATTTATATTAAATAAAGCAAAAATAGTAATTTCTGTCTGTTTTCTGAATTATCAATGCAATAAAAAATACCCCGAAAATAAAAGTTCTCCAAATGCCCTGAAAATTAAATATGTTTTTTTAGAATATTTGAGAATATCTGGCACTGAAAACACAGCAGGGGGAGCAAGCACCTGACCATGAGGGTGGAGGGCGCGCCCCCTGCCTCGTGGGCCCACGGTGGCTCCCCTCCACTTATTCCAGCTACTACACACTCCTTCCTCCCACAAACACCACCAACCAGCTCAAACCCGAGTCCAAGCTCATCTTGCTGCCATTTTCGATCTCCTTGCTCAAGGCACCTCTCACAAAACTGCTTTGGGGGATTGTTCCTTGGTATGTGACTCCTCCAATGGTCCAATTAGTTCTTGTTTTAGTGCTTTATTCATTGCATATTTTTGCTGCTTAGGTGACCCCGTTCTTGAGCTTGCATGTCAAATTTATGTGGTCAAAAGTAGTTTTGATGCATGATATAGTCTCTAGGCACTTGTGGGAGTAGTTTCTATCAATTTTATTGAGTTTGGTTCACTTTTATTTTGAAGTTACTAAAATTTCAGAAATTTTTCAGAGGAAGAAATATGTTTAGGAAAATGTACCAAGGTGGTCCTTCAAGGAAGGAAGGACCCAGGCTCGCAATACGCAATGCCGATGATGAACCACCGAGGGAAGCTCAGGTGCGGGCTTGTGAATGGCCTTCAGAGAACTTTATGGATCAAGCAGGAATCAAGGAAGAATTTAACGCGTATGTGCGTAATGCCGATCTTGAGAGCTTCAAGGCGGACAAGTGCCATCAATACCACTATCTCACTGATTCCTTTGTGAGGAGGTTTGAATTTTCATCATCACACAATTCTCAAACTGTCCTATTTGATCTTTATGAAAATTCGTATACTATGGACTTAGAGGATTTTACCACTGCTTGCAAACTTCCACAATGGGGCAGCACTACTGAGCCTTGCAAATCTGAGTTTAGAGACTTTCTTGCTAGTATAACTATGGGGGAATCTAGAGACATGACACAAGCTACCATAGGGAGCATTCATTTTCCTGCTATACATTATTTTGCTCTCTTCATAGGTAGGTGCATAAATGGTAAGGATGAAGCATGTCACATGTGTGTCCCCGACCTCAGTGTTCTCAGGAGTGCTGTATTAGGAGATAAACATTATAATTTGGGAGCCATTGTTGCACGTAGGTTTCATAGTAATAGATTTAATGGCGATTTCTTTGGTGGAATTTATGCAACCCGTCTAGCTAATTTTCTTGATATACCCATACGTGGGTATGATATTGAGTTGCCTCCTGTTTATTTAGATTATGAGGCCATGGTTCGTCACCAGTTTGTTGAGAGGAACGATCAGTTCCTCTAGTACCGACTAATCTTTGACTGACAATGCACCTATCACGTCGCTCTCCCTGCTCCCTCTTTCTTTGACTCCTAGGCAAAAGAGAGATATGTTATAACCAGGGAGGAGGCAGACGAGTATAAGAGGAGGACGGAGACGGCTCGTCTCCAAGCGGCAACTCATGAGGCAATTGCCGCTGCATCTCAGTACGACCCCAGCTACAACTTTGGATATCCGCCAGGCCAGCCGTGGCCATAGACCAACTTAGGCCAAAAGCCTAAGCTTGGGGGAGTACGTATTTCTCACCGACATTACATTCATGTTCACACACTCATTGCTAGTTGTCGGTGCTCATACTTTTTCATTGTATCATCCATGCTAGTTTATTTTCCTTTTTATGCTTTCTTCTTATGTGTTTAATAAACCTTAGTAAAAAACAAAAAAATAGTTGTAGCTTTTAATTAGTTTACTTTCCATGTTGTAGTAGTAATAATTAAAAAGAAAACCCAAAAAGATTTCTTGATCTTCTTTTGCTTGTTGGGAGCTTTCTTGTGTAAATAGTTTTATTTCTTTCTTGTTCTTTGGGGGTCGAGAGGAGAAAACCATAATTAAAATGTGCAAGTGGCTCTTATATCATATGCATTATTGATTGATCTGACAAAGAGCCCATATTACCTTGTCTTCTCTCCTGAATTGAATGCTTGCAGATTCCAGCTTAGTCCAATGCACGTGCATTATTATTATTATTCACATCATTCGGTCGTGCAAGTGAAAGGCAATAATGATGATTATATGATGAACTTATTGAGATGAGAAAAGCTGGTATGAACTCGACCTCTCTTGTTTTTGTAAATATGATTAGTTCACCGTTCCCGATTCAGCCTATTATGAATAAACATGTTTGCAATGACAGTTAGAGATTATAGTTGCTTATGCCATGCTTAATTAGCTAGGAGCTTATAATGGTTTACCTTGCGTGCCAACATGCTATTAAAATGGTTGTGATGTGGTATGATAGGATGGTATCCTCTTTTGAACGATTTGAGTGGCTTGACTTGGCACATGTTCACGCATGTAGTTGAAGTAAAATCAACATAGCCTCTACGATATTTATGTTCATGGTGCATTATATCCTACTCAGGCTTGCATACGGTGTTGATCAATTTTAATGCATGTTCATGACTGTTATCATTCTCTAGCTGGTCGCTTCCCAGTCTTTTGCTAGCCTTCACCTGTACTAAGCGGGAATACTGCTTGCGCATCCAATTCTATAAACCCCAAAGTTATCCCATATGAGTCCACCGTACCTACCTATATACGGTATCTACCTGCTGTTCCAAGTAAATTTGTATGTGCCAAACTCTAAACCTTCAAATAAACATTCTGTTTTGTATGCTCGAATAGCTCATGTATTAACTGGGGTTGTCTGTATCTTCCATGTTAGGCGGGTTATTCTCAAGAGGAGTGGACTCCGCTCCTCACTCATGAGAAAATGGTTGGTCACCGGGATGCCCAGTCCCATGCTTTATGCAAATCAAATCAAAATAACTGCAAATAAAACTCCCCCGGGACACTTGTTAGTTGGAGGCACTCGTTGTTTCGAGCAAGCCATGGATTGATGCTTGTTGGTGGAGGGGGAGTATAAACTTTACCATTCTGTTTGGGAACCACCTATAATGTGTGTAGCATGGAAGATATCGCCATCTCTCGGTTGTTATGTTGACAATGAAAGTATACCGCTCAAAATATTATTCATATCTATTTCAAAATCGAGCTCTAGCGCCTCTACAAATCCCTGCTTCCCTCTGCGAAGGGCCTATCCATTTACTTTTATGTTGAGTCATCATCCTCTTATTAAAAAGCACCAGTTGGAGAGCACCACTGTCATTTGCATTCATTACTGTTAGTTTACATTGAGTATGACTTGACTGGATCTCTTTTACCATGAATTACAATGTCTAGTCAGTCCTTGATCTTTAAAGGTGCCCTGCATTTATGTTTTGCGGTCTCAGAAAGGGCTAGCGAGATACCACCTTGTTATATCATATCATGATTGTTTTGAGGAAGTGTTGTCATCCGAGATTTATTATTATTGCTCGTAGTTGATTATACCATTGAGTAAACATGAGACCTAACTGTTATTGTGAATATGGTTAGTTCATAAAGCATGGGACTGAGCAAATATTATACTGGAAGGAATATACTTTACGGAGAATAATTTTGGAATATATAATAAATACTGGAAGGAAGATCCACGTCAGGTGGGCCTCCACCTGTCCATGAGGGTGGGGGGCGCGCCTGCCCCCGCTGGGCGCGCCCCCTGCCTCGTAGCCCCCCTGATGCTCCACCGACCTCAACCTTGACTCCATATATTCACTTTCAAGGAGAAAAAAGCAGGAGAAGGAATCATCGTGTTTTATGATATGGGGCCGCCACCAAGCCCTAAAATCTCTCGGGAGGTCTGATCTGGAGTCCGTTCGGGGCTCCGGAGAGGGGAATCCGTCGCCATCGTCATCATCAACCTTCCTCCATCACCAATTTCATGATGCTCACCGCCGTGCGTGAGTAATTCCATCGTAGGCTTGCTGGATGGTGATGGTTGGATGAGATTTATCATGTAATCGAGTTATTTTTGTTAGGGTTTGATCCCTAGTATCCACTATGTTCTGAGATTGATGTTGCTATGACTTTGCTATGCTTAATGCTTGTCACTAGGGACCGAGTGCCATGATTTCAGATCTGAACCTATTATGTTTTCATCAATGTATGAGAGTTCTTGATCCTATCTTTCAAGTCAATAGTCACCTATTATGTGTTATGATCCGTTAACCACGAAGTGACAATAATCGGGATACTTACCGGTGATGACCGTAGTTTGAGGAGTTCATGCATTCACTATGTGTTAATGCTTTGGTCCGGTACTCTATTAAAAGGAGGCCTTAATATCCCTTAGTTTCCAATAGGACCCCGCTGCCACGGGAGGGTAGGACAAAAGATGGCATGCAAGTTCTTTTCCATAAGCACGTATGACTATATTCGGAATACATGCCTACATTACATTGATGATCTGGAGCTAGTTCTGTGTCACCCTAGGTTATGATTGTTACATGATGAACCGCATCCGGCATAATTCTCCATCACCGATCCATTTGCCTACGAGTTATCCATATATTGTTCTTCGCTTGTTTACTTTTCCGTTGCTACTGTTATCATCACTATAAAACACCAAAAATATTAATTTTGCCACCGTTACCTTTTACCATTGTTACCACCTATCATATTACTTTGCTACTAAATGCTTTGCTGCAGATATTAAGTTTCCAGGTGTGGTTGAATTGACAACTCAACTGTTAATACTTGAGAATATTCTTTGGCTCCCCTTGTGTCGAATCAATAAATTTGGGTTGAATACTCTAGCCTCGAAAACTGTTGTGATCCCCTATACTTGTGGGTTATCAGCGCACCTTACTCTTTGTATGAAAAGTCTACAACATAATATGTTGCAGCCCGAAACGGGTCAACACATGGAATATGCTAACAAAATAACATTGTAGAGCAATGAACAAGGTAAAGGCTAACACCACATGCATATATGGCTGGTCGAGGCTCTATGGTTATCATACTTTTGCGAAAAGCCAATTTTTCCCTACTGCAAAGGAATATAATTTATTTAACTACAAAGTTAAACATTGAGAATGGAAACCCCATCTCAATCCCAATTAAATAGTAATTATCAACCCAACAAAATTAATTAAGTGTTGAGATCACATCAATAATTCAAGAACCAGACACTCAAAATGCCCATACCGGGGACACGGCTAACCATGATTAGTTTGTACACTCTGCAAAGGTTTGCGCACTTTTCCCCACAAGACTTGATCTCCTCCGTTCGATTTCTCACACTACATGATGTTTGAGAAACGGATGACCGAGACACAGTCTTTCCGAAGAGGTCCCCTTAACCGATAGATAGGCCGGTACACCTACAATCCCCAACATCTGCTAGCCCATCATGGAAAGGATTCCCACAACTTACTCAACTATGCTAGAGCCCATAATGGCTTGTGGCTGTACACGGAAGTTTCTAGCATGAATAATCTTATGATCCCTTTGAGCCTGGGTGGCGAACCATAGGATGGTCACACGGATTCCCCAGGATCTCCTTCGACAACATTGGATTCCCCAGGTGCCCACAAACAATCCACCCAGATGTGTGTTAAAGTAGCCACCTTAAATAAACCCTTAATTCATAATAATACTCACAACTGTTAGAATCACTCAAACCAAACCACGTCTACGAGCATAGCATAGCAGTTTAAGCATAACGTAGTAAATCCCAGGGTTTAAATAAAGGACAATAGGTTCTACCTCATCAACTACTTCCCAATACCCACATGTTATCAAATCCTAACCATGTAGTGTTTGAGGATTGAACTAATGCATAAAAACTGGGTAGTAAAGGGGTATGATCAAAGTGTTACTTGCCTTGCTGACGATCTGCAAACCCTAGAGACTCGTAGTAGCACGCTTCGCACTCCGGAAATTCTATCCAAACGAACAATAGCATACATAAGCACTCAAGCATAGATGCAAGGGTAAAATTCAGATGAGAAAGTCCAAACTGAAAGTTCAACTAAAGTGCTTCGATTTGCAAAAAGAGTCAATCAAATCGGAGCTACGAAACTCAAACTATGCTCAAAAGAAGTTCGAATTCAAATATGCTTGAAACCAAATTTTAATTTGTCAAAACCATGTTCAAGTTGATTAACTGGAAAGAGGGGTTCGAGACGAAGATTTTGGCATTGGTTTCACTGGATTTGGACGAACGGTTAAAAAGTTGAGAGGGTTTAAAGATCAGAGGCTAATCTGCGATAAAACTAATCGTGGATAGGTCCCTGGCCAAAAATAAAATAAAATAAAAAGACTAACGAACGAACGTTCGTTAGCAGAGACGAACGAACGAAAACGTTCGCGAATAGAGACATTCGGATGAATGTTCGCTAATTAGCGAAACCAAAAAACAAACCGAAACGATTTAATGAAAAAACGAGGACGGTTTTGTCGGTTTTACCGGTCCAACAAAGAAAAACCGGCGCGGCTTAGTTGGCGGCACGACGGAGCAGTGGTGGCGGTGGCTCTGCCTGGCAGCGCGGGTGGCGGCTCGGGACGGGTGGAGAGGTGACGGGGCAGCGTGGTATTTAAGGAGGGGGACGTCGCAGCTTGGGGAGGGGGCCGGTGCGAGCAGGAGTCCAGGTCGGACTCTCCTCGGCGTCCGCGCCACACACGGCGGCGCGCGGGAGGAAGGCGGCGGCGGGAGCTCGGCCGCGGCCTGCTCGGCTGGGCCTTCGGCCTAGTCGGGCGGAACTTTTTTTTTTAAAAAAAATTCTGCCAAAAACAAGAATCCTAATAAAATATAATTTTTTTTCTAAAAATGACAGAAACAATGTTCACCGTCTAAAAAATATTTAGAACAAAATGAACATTTTTCTAGCCTAAAAATGTAATTTTGAAAAAATGCATATTTTCTAATTCAAATAAAATAGCAATGAAATTCCAAATAAAATATTTATTTGATTTTAACATTTTTCCTCCAATATTCCCCTCTTATTTTGGAGAAGTCATTTTATCTCCACTCATTTATTTTAATATTGGAAATATTTCGGAGAGAAAAATTATTAAAACCAAAATGATCCTCTTTTCAAATTTGAGAAAATTCAAATATGAAAATAAATGAAATCCCCAACTCTCTCTGTGGGTCCTTGAGTTGCTTAAGATTTCTAGGATCACAAACAAAATGCAAAAAAAATATGATATGCATATGATAACTATGTATAACATCCAAATTGAAAATTTGGGATGTTACAAACCTACCCCCCTTAAGATGAATCTCGTCCTCGAGATTTGGGTTGGCTAGAAAATAGGTGCGGGTGGTCTTTCCGTAGGTCTTCCTGTCGTTCCCAGGTGGCTTCATCCTCGGTATGGTGGCTCCACTGAACTTTGCAAAACTTGATAACCTTGCTGCGTGTAACTCGGCTGGCAAACTCAAGAATCTTGACGGGTTTATCCTTGTAGGTTAGGTCACTGTCCAACTGAATTGCTTCCAGGGGCACTGTTTCTCTCAGAGGAATATCGGCCATCTCTGCATGGCACTTCTTAAACTGGGAAACGTGAAACACATCATGAACTCCCGACAATCCTTCGGGTAACTCCAACTTGTAGGACACTTCTCCCATACGTTCCAAAACTCAGTATGGTCCTACAAATCTCATGGCTAACTTTCCCTTAACTCCAAATCATTTAACTCCTCGCAGAGGTGACACACGAAGATATGCTCTGTCTCCGATCTCATAGACTACCTCCTTGCGTTTGGAGTCTGCGTAACTCTTCTGCCTAGACTGAGCTACCTTTAGTCTGTCGTGAATCAACTTAACCTTCACTTCGGACTCCTTGATCAGATCCGGTCCAAACAACTGGCGGTCTCCAACTTCATCCCACATCAACGGTGTCATGCACCTTCTCCCATACAAAGCTTCGAAAGGTGCCATCTTCAAACTAGCTTGATAACTGTTGTTGTATGAGAACTTCGTGTAAGGTAAATTATCATCCGAACTAGATCCATAATCTAATGCACATGCTCTTAACATATCCTCCAGAATCTGATTGACTCTCTCGGTCTGTCCATCTGTCTGCGGATGAAAGGCTGTACTAAACTCTAGCCTGGTACCCAAAGTCTGGTGCAAATGGTTCCAAAACTTCAAAGTGAACTGTGTTCCTCTATCTGATACGATGGTCCTCGGAACCCCATGCAGACATACGATCCTGGTCATATATATCTTAGCCAACTTCACACTCGTATAGGTGGTTTTCACTAGGATAAAGTGAGCCACTTTGGTCAAACGATCCACTACTACCCAGATAGAATCATATCTCGATCGGGTCCTAGGTAATTCGGTGATAAAATCCATGCCGAGCTTGTCCCACTTCCATTCGGGTATCGGCATGGGCTGCAGTAATCCTGCTGGCTTCTGATGTTCGGCCTTCACTCTCTGACATACATAACACACGGCTACATACTCGGCAATATCCTTCTTCATACCAGTCCACCAGAAACGCTCCTTCAAATCCAAATACATCTTGGTGTTTCCGGGGTGTATCGAGTATGGCGAGTCATGAGCTTCCTGATCACTGCATTATTGGGTATGTATACACGGTCCTCAAACCATAAGGTTTTGTGCTCATCCTCTCGAAAACCCTTGGCTTTTCCTTTACTCATTTTCTCGTTTATCTCAACAATTTCTTTGTCATCCTTCTGAGCTTCTCGAATCTTTCCCAATAATGTTGGCTGAACCTCCATTGCTGCGACAAAACCTCTTGGAACTATCTCCAAGCGAAGTTCCTTGAGATCGTCAACTAACTCCTGCGGTAACCCTCCATTTAAGAGGGTATTGACATAACTCTTCTGGCTCAAAGCGTCTGCTACGATATTGGCCTTTCCTGGATGATAATGTAGCTTCTTATCATAATCCTTTATAAGCTCCAACCATCTCCTCTGTCTGAGATTCAGCTCCTTCTGAGTGAAAATATACTTCAAA
This sequence comes from Triticum urartu, assembly GCF_003073215.2. NCBI lineage: Eukaryota > Viridiplantae > Streptophyta > Magnoliopsida > Poales > Poaceae > Triticum > Triticum urartu. Next base: position 361,359,864 of record NC_053024.1, read on the forward strand.
CTCTTATGATCTGTGTACACATCGCAGCGGTTTCCAATAAGAAAATGTCTCCAGGTCTTGAGCGCATGCACTACGACTGCTAACTCCAAATCATGCGTGGCATAATTCAACTCATGCGGTCGAAGCTATCGTGAGGCATATGAAACAACTCTTCCGTCTTTCATAAGTACTCCTCCAAGTCCTAAGCGAGAAGCGTCACAATACACTTGGAAATCCTTGCGTATATCCGGAAGAATCAACACTGGGGCTGTAACCAAACGTTTCTTCAACTCCTAAAAACTAGCCTCACATTCATCCGTCCATTTAAACTTAGTGTCCTTCTTCAACAACTGCGTCATAGGCTTCGCAATCTTGGAAAAATTCTCAATGAATCTCTGATAATATCCCGCGAGTCCTAGAAAACTGCGGATCTCTCCAACTGAGGTGGGTGCCAACCACTCAGTGACGGATTTAACCTTGGTAGGGTCTACTGCTATACCTTCTCTTGATATAACATGTCCAAGGAATCCAACTTCCTTCAACTAAAACTCACATTTGCTGAACTTGGCGTATAGCTGATGTTCCCTGAGTTTCTCGAGAACTAAACGCAAATGCAAATGACATGACCGTGTACTCATATATCCCGTACCTTGTGGTGAAAGCTGTCTTAGGTATATCATGTTCTCGGATCTTCAGGTGGTGCTATCCTGATCGCAAATCGATCTTGGAAAATACTTTAGCTCCTTGCAGCTGTTCAAACAAATCATTGATCATCGGTAGTAAGTACATGTTCTTGATCGTCACTTCATTCAATGCACGATAATCAACAACCATTCTTAAAGATCCATCCTTCTTCTCAACTAAGAGCACTGGGGCTCCCCAAGGTGACGAACTTGGTCGAATGTGACCTTTCTCCAATAACTCCTTAATCTGCTTCTTAATTTCCTCCAGATCATTTGCAGGCATCCGGTATGGTCTCTTCGATATTGGTCCAGTGCCTGGCAACAGTTCAATCAAAAACTCTATATCTCGATCTGGCGGCATGCCTGGTAATTCCTCTGGAAATACATCCGGGTAATCCTTCACAACCGGCACTTCTTCCTGAACAACTCCCGAGAGAGAATTTACTTGGGTCCTCCTCGGCGCATGCCGAGACACATACTTAATCCGTTTACCCTATGGGGTGGTGAGCAGAATTGACTTACTGGCGCAATCGATGTTTCCTCCATACATCGATAGCCAATCCATGCCTAGTATCACATCCAATCTTTGTGACTCCAGAATTATTAGGTCTGAGGGGAACACATGCCTACCTATGGTCAATGGCATCTGAAAACATCCACAGCTTGCCATATGCTCCGCTCCTGGCAAGCTTAATAACATAGGTGTCTTAAGAACTTTGGTGGGAAACTTATACTTATCCACAAACCCCCTCGAATGTATGAATGCGATGCACCGGTATCAAAAAGAACGATTGCAGTAAATGACTTAACCAAAAACTTACCTATAATTGCATTTGGCTGCTCTTCAACCTCCTCCACGCTAACGTGGTTCACCTATTGAGAGGGTTGGGCTTCTTCCCAGAGCTTCCATTTCCGTTTCCATTCTTCAACTCAGAACAATCATTGGTGTAGTGCCCAGTCTTCCCGCACTTGTAACAGGTGACATGACTCAGATCCTTTTTAGCAGGTGTTGCTGGGTTAGAACAGTTCTGGTTGCTGCTTGCTCCATTCCCATTTCAATTCTTGGGGCCACTGTGATTATGCGAACTTCCTCCATTGTGAGTGTGGCCTCCATGTTTATGGGTATATCCTCTCGAGTTCGGGGTAAAACGAGGCTTCTACGATGCTCCAGAATTATACTTCCCTTGTCCATATTTCCTTTTGTGGCTCTCTATCTGCTGCTGCTTCCCTTCAATCATAAGAGCCTTGTCTACCAACTCCTGGTAATTTGTGAATGTTGCCACCATCAACTACATACTTAGATCATCATTCATCCCTTCCATAAACTTCTCCTGCATCGCGGCATCTGTGGCCACATCAACCGGGGCATAGCGAGCTAACTTACTGAACTCATCCACGTACTGCCCCACAGTACGGTTTCCCTGGCGTAAGTTGTGAAACTCACGCTTCTTCATGCTCATAGCTCCAGTTGAGACATGTGTAGTGCGGAACGCTTGCTGAAATTGATCCCAAGTAACATTGGCTATGGGGAATGTGGCTGTGTAATTTTCCCACCATGAGGCTGCGGGTCCATCCAGTTGGTGTGCGGCAAAGCGCACCTTCTCAGCATCTGTGCAACCTGCGGTGGTCAACTCCCTTCCAATCCTACATAGCCAGTCATCAGCAACAATCGGCTCGGTGCTACTGGAAATTACCGGTGGATTCAACCTCAAAAAACGGCCTAAGTTGTCAACTGGAGGTGGTGGCGGCGGGTTGTTGTTATTGTTGTTGCCTTGGTTCTGAACTAGTAGCTGCATCAAGGCATTCTGTTGTTAGATCAACTGAGTGAGCTCCGGTGGAAAGACAAATCCGGGGTCACGTCTCGGAGGCATCTGATGGGTTTAGAGGGGAGAGATTAGAATAGAATGAGGTCTAAAGAGAAAGCACTACCCATATGCACATGATACAAACACATTCATATAACACCACTCAATTCAAACAAGGGCATACAAATGATCTAACTACCGTTACAAAATAGTCGGACTACTAATATATACATGGGGGAATACTACTGATAATATGGTGGTCGACTAGAAATTTTGATCGGTGGAAGACTCCATGATATCCGCTCTAGCTTCGTCTTCGTAATCATCATCACTACTGTCGGGGTCGGAGTCGGTGTCGTCGATGATGATGTAGTCCTCGGGATGGTCGTCATCTCCTCCTGGCGCGAGGTCTCCCATGAATACTCCTAGCTTCTTCTTCAGGTCTTCATTCTTCTCAAGTAGCACTACGATTTCATCCTCATATCCATCACGTGTAGACTTGAGTTCCTCTTCAAGCTCCGTGTTCCTGGTCATCACCTTCTTCAGATCTATCATGTTGGCGCACATTTGGTTCTCCTGGTGGCGAATGTGCTGGTTTAACTCCTGGATGAAGGCTGTAATGGACTTGTCCCTCCTGGTGCTGATCATCTCCCATTGCTCATCTCGGCGCCCACATATCTGGTAGATGGTGTCCTTAAGATCCTTGTTGTAGACTTCGTCGATGCGTCCCATGGCGATGTGGGCTGCCATGCTCTTTCCTAGAGTCCAGGTTAGTGCATCAAAGGAAAACTCTATGGGCTCAGTAACTGGTGTGAATGTCCTTCCTGGAACATGAACTTGAATCATCCAACGGTCCTCTTCTGGTAAAGTGGTGGTGTAGGTCCCGGTGAAGCTTGGTATTCCGATGTTCAGGTACCTAGTGACTTCCTTCAAGTGTCATCCAAAGGGTGTGTCTTCATCCGGTTGAGCAAACTTGTTTCTTAGGTATGCCATCCATAGAGTGGAAAATGGAGAGGAGTCAGAAATGAGTAGAGAAGAGTGTCATATGGCTTATCTTAGTGGTCGCGTCCTACAGTCAACGTGTGCTCTGATACCATCTTGTAGCGATCCGACCTCAAACGGTCAAATCTCTATGTGTAAGTGTCATCCCTGGATCGGTAATGCTGACACACACAGTACTTAAAGGATTTATAACAGAGTGCAATCACACTTATTACATCGAAATGTCTCCAAAGAGAACTTATTACAATAATATGGTTGAAGGCCATCTAATGAAGATAACAGCGGAAGGCTTCGAAGGCAAAAGTGAGTCCATCAACTCCAACGACATAGCTGAGTGCACGACAATGACCTAAGCGCACCTTACTCTTCGTCTGAAAAGTCTGCAACATAATATGTTGCAACCCGAAACGGGTCAGCACATGGAATATGTTGGCAAAATAACACTGTGGAGCAATGAACAAGGTAAAGGCTAACACTACATGCATATATGGCTGGTCGAGGCTCTATGGTTATCATATTTTTGCGAAAAGCCAATTTTTCCCTACTGCAAAGGAATATAATTTATTTAACAAAAAGAAGTTCAAAAAAGGCCATCTACTGCTTCGATTTGCAAAAAGGATCAAACAAATCGGAGCTACGAAACTCAAACTATGCTCAAAATAAGTTCGAATTCAAATCTGCTTGAAACCAAATTTTAATTTTTCAAAACCATGTTCAAGTTGATTAACTGGAAAGAGGGGTCCGAGACGAAGATTTTGGCATTGGCTTCACTGGATTTGGACGAAAGGTTAAAAAGTTGCGAGGGTTTAAAGATCAGGGGCTAATCTGCGATAAAGCTGATCGCAGATAGGTCCCTAGACGAAAATAAAATAAAAAGAAAAAGACTAACGAACAAATGTTCGTTAGTAGAGACGAAGAACGAAAACATTCGCGAACAGAGACGTTCGGATGAACGTTCGCTAATTAGCGAAACCGATAAAAAACCAAACCGAACCGATCTGACGAAAAAAACCGGGGACGGTTTTGTCGGTCCAACAAAGAAAAACTGGCGGCGGCGGGATCCGGCGACGGCGACGTCGAGCAGCAGCGAGGCGGGGCGGCTTGGGCGGCGGCGGCGCGACGGAGCAACGACGGCGACGCAGCAAAGCAGCGGCCGTGGCGGCTCGGGTTGGCGGCGTGGGTGGCGGCTCGGGGCTCGTGAAGAGGCGGCGGGGCGGCGCGGTATTTAAGGAGGGGGGGCGTCGCGGCTTGGGGAGGGGGCCGGCGCGAGCGGTAGTCCAGGTCGGACTCTCCTAGGCATCCACGCCACGCACGGCAGCGCACGGGAGGAAGGCGGCGGCGGGAGCTGGGCCGCAGCCTGCTCGGCCGGGCCTTCGGCCCAGTCGGGCAGAACTTTTTTTTAAAAAAAATTACGTCGAAAAAATCCTAATAAAATATAATTTTTTTCTAAAAATGGCAAAACAATGTTCACCGTCTAAATAAATTTTTTAGAACAAAGTGAACATTTTTCTGGCCTAAAAATGCAATTTTGAAAAAATGCATGTTTTTCTAATTCAAATAAAATAGCAATGAAATTCCAAATAAAATAGTTATTTGATTTTAACATTTTCCTCCAATATTCCACCCTTATTTTGGAGAAGTCATTTTATGTGACGCCCCCGATTCAATCGTACACTAATCATACACACAAACGTGTACGATCAAGATCAGGGACTCACGGGAAGATATCACAACACAACTCTACAAATAAAATAAGTCATACAAGCATCATATTACAAGCCAGGGGCCTCGAAGGCTGAATACAAGAGCTCGATCATAGACGAGTCAGCGGAAGCAACAATATCTGAGTACAGACATAAGTTAAACAAGTTTGCCTTAAGAAGGCTAGCACAAACTGGGATACAGATCGAAAGAGGCGCAGGCCTCCTGCCTGGGATCCTCCTAACTACTCCTGGTCGTCGTCAGCGGGCATCACGTAGTAGTAGGCACCTCCGGTGTAGTAGGAGTCGTCGTTGAAGGTGGCTTCTGGCTCCTGGGCTCCAACATCTGGTTGCGACAACTAGGTAGAAGGGATAGGGGGAAAAGAGGGAGAAAGCAACCGTGAGTACTCATCCAAAGTACTCGCAAGCAAGGAACTATACTACATATGTATGCATTGGTATCAAATGGAATAAGGGTTTCATATGTGGACTGAACTGCAGAAAGCCGGAATAAGGGGGGGGGTAACTAATCCTGTCGAAGACTACGCTTCTGGCAGCCTCCGTCTTACAACATGTAGAAGAGAGTAGACTGAAGTCCTCCAAGTAGCATCGCATAGCATAATCCTAACCGATGATCCTCCCCCTCATCGCCCTGTGAGAGAGCAATCACCGGTTGTATCTGGCACTTGGAAGGGTGTGTTTTATTAAGTATCCGGTTCTAGTTGTCATAAGGTCAAGGTACAACTCCAAATCGTCCTGTTACCGAAGATCACGGCTATTCGAATAGATTAACTTCCCTGCAGGGGTGCACCACATACCCCAACACGCTCGATCCCATTTGGCCGGACACACTTTCCTGGGTCATGCCCGGCCTCGGAAGATCAACACGTCGCAGCCCCACCTAGACCAACAGAGAGGTCAGCACGCCGGTCTAAACCTAAGCGCACAGGGGTCTGGGCCCATCGCCCTTAGCACACCTGCACGTTGCGTACGCGGCCGGAAGCAGAACTAGCCCCCTTAATACAAGGCGCTTCGTTCCAATCCGCGGCGCGCCACTCAGTCGCTGACGTCTAAGGCTTCGGCTGGATACCACGACGCCGGGATACCCATAAACTACTCCCGCGTAGATGGTTAGTTGCGTATAGACCAAATTGGCCAGACTCGGATTAAATACCCAGATCTCGTTTAAGCGTGTTAAGTATCCGCGAACGCCGACCAGGGCTAGGCCCACCTCTCTCCTAGGTGGTCGAAACCTGCCCTGTCGCTCCGCCTCAAAGATCCACTCACGGGTGCTCCTACGAGCTGACCCGTCTTTATCACCACATGTATCATGTATAAAGTATATAGTATATACCCGTGATCAACTCCCGAGTGATCACGGCCCGATAGTATAGCATGGCAGACGGACAAGGATGTAGGGCCACTGATGATAAACTAGCATCCTATACTAAGCATTAGGATTGCAGGTAAGTAACAACAGTAGTAGCAAGGACAGGCTATGCATCAGGATAGGAATAACGGAAGCAGTAACATGCTACACTACTCTAATGCAAGTAGTATAGAGAAGAGTAGGCGATATCTGGTGATCAAAGGGGGGCTTGCCTGGTTGCTCTGGCAAGAGAGAGGGGTCGTCAACTCCGTAGTCGTACTGGGTAGCAGCGGTGTCGGTCTCGGTGTCTGGCGAGAGAAGAGGGGGAAGAAACAATAAATATTTAAGCAAACAGATGCATAGCGATGCATGACATGACAAGTATCTGTGCTAGGGGTGCCCTAACGCGGTATGAGGTGATACCGGTGAAGGGGGGAACATCTGGGAAAGTATCCCCGGTGTTTCGCATTTTCGGACAGATGAACCGGAGGGGGAAAGTTGTGTGTTCTCTATGCTAGGGATGTGGTGGAGACGAACGGGCTGCGTATCCGGATTCGTCTCGTCGTTCTGAAGCAACTTTCATGTATAAAACTTTTCATTCCGAGCTACGGATTATTTTTATATTAATATTTAAAGATTTAATCAATTTCCCAAATTATTTGTATTTCAAAATTAATAGACAAAATGCTATGGGTACCCAGTCCTGTGTACACAAAATGTACACAAAGGCTGACATGTGGGCCAGTGGACCCAGTTGACCAGTCAAACTTTGACTGGTCAACAGGAGGGTGGGGCCTCCTTGTCATTGACTCATTGAACTAGTGAGGTAGTTAATTAGTTAACTAAGCAATATTAATTAAGTTAATTAACTATTAAATTAATTAATTAATTATTAAATATATTTAGTTATTTTGAAATTCTTTTTTTAACAGGGGGCGGGCCCCACTAGTCATACTCACAAGGGGCATTAGCACTTAATCTAATCCGGGGGTTATCCCCACTAATCCAACAGTGGACCGGCTGGACTCGTGCGGGCACGCGGCGCCAACCGCGGGCCTTGTCATTATAAAAAAATTTGTCGGGGGCGGCGCCAGGCAATGGCAGCAGCTACTGCAACAGCAGCAGCAGTAGCAGGCGACGACGGCCTGATGGAGCGATGCGGGGGGGGGGGGGGGGGGTTAGTGGTGAGTTATATGGCTGTTGTATGTAAAACTATCTGCGCTCTCCTTTATCGATGGTGAGCCAGTTTGTATCCCCTTTCTTATATGCCTAACTCGATGAGTTTTTTGCAGCAAAAAAAAACATAAAAAACATTACAAAGCAGAAGTGGGGAGGTGCGGGGCTCCGGTGGTGGCGGGGCTACCAGGGGAGCGAAGGCAGAGCCGGCGAGGTCATGGCCCGCGCGTGGCCAGCGCCACGGTCGGGGCTCCGGCGCGGCGGAGGCGCACGGGGCCGCAGCAGGGGGAGCAGCACTCGGGCGGAGCAGCATGGCACGACGGGTCAACTGCGGGGCCGGCGACGAGCGGGCGCGGTGGTGCGGGCGGAGGGCCGCGCGCGAGTGGGAGAGCGCGAGCGTGGCTGATCCGGCGACGGGAAAGAGAGAGGTTGAAGAGGAGGTGCTCACGTTCAGAGCAGGGGATCGGGCAGCGAGGCTTGAGGTAGTCCGGCGAGGAGGAGGATGGGGACGGGCGGCGAGCTGGTGCGGATCCAGCGACGGAGCTCGGCGGCGGGGCAGCGCACGCGAGGCGGCGCCTGGCGGTGATGACGACGCGTCGGTGGTGGGTTGCGCGGGCTTCGGGCGGCGGCGCCCAATCGGCGAGGGGCGGCGCGGATCGATCCGGCGACCTCGGGGTTGGTGACGGGGCGAGGCGACGGCGGCGATGCGGGTGGGGGCTGGCGGAGCGCCGGCGTTGGGTGGTTCGGGGGGGGGGACGGCGGTGGTCTCCTCCCGATCCAGATCGGGGGAGAGGGGGATATTTCGGGGGGGAGTGGGGGCTGTCGGTGGGGAGTGGGGGGGAGGAGTGGTAAGGGAGAGGACGTGGGGGCCGACCTGGGCCGGCCTGGTTTGGCCCGATGGCCAGCTGGGCCGCGGTCCAGCAGGGGGGGGGGCTTTCTCCTTTTTTTTTGTTAGTTTAGTTTTTTTTTATTTATTTTCTTTTCTGTTTTAATTCATTTTAAGTATTTAGGTCTTTTACAAAGGCATGGATCCCACACCATAAATTCCTAGGAATTTATTTGCACACCCCGAACATTTTGTCTTAAATTTTGAAAAGTTTTTATTCTTTGGTTGATTTTGAATTTGAATTTGAATCAGTTTCGAACTAGCACGAGACTAGGAACAGTAATCGAGGTGACGTGGCATCATTAGCAGAGGTTCACTGTAGCTTAATTACCCGGGCGTTACAAAACTCCTCCACTACAAGAAATCTCGTCCCGAGATTTAGGAGGTAGAAGGAAACAACGCGGGGTATTCATCACGCAGGCGATCCTCGCGTTCCCAAGTGGCTTCGTCTTCAGAGTGATTCGACCACTGGACTTTGAGGAATTTGATCGCCTTCTGACGTGTGCGGCGTTCAGCTTGGTCGAGAATGCGGACCGGATGCTCTTTATAGGAGAGGTCCTGTTGCAATTCGAGCACTTCATGATCCACCTCGGATTGGATCCTTGAAGCAACGGCGGAGTTGTGACACATGGAACACATCGTGAACCTGAGAAAGGTTCGGCGGAAGCTCCAGTTGATATGCCACTTTACCACGCCTTTCGAGAATAGTGAAAGGACCAATATAGCGGGGAGCTAGCTTTCCCTTGATCCCGAAGCGGTGAGCACCCTTCATTGGTGTAACTCGAAGATAAGCCTTTTCGCCAGGTTGATAGACCATGTCTTGGTGATGACGGTCATACTGACTTTTCTGACGTGACTGAGCAGTCTTGAGATTCTCGCGAATAATGCGAACTTGTTCTTCGGCCTGTTGTATAATATCCGGACCAAAGAGTGGACGTTCCCCAGTTTCTGACCAGTTCAGAGGGGTTCGACACTTTCGTCCATATAGCACTTCGAAGGGGGACATCTTTAGACTAGCTTGATAGCTATTATTATAAGAGAACTCGGCATATGGAAGAGATTCCTCCCATTTCTTGCCGAATGAGATTACACAAGCTCGAAGCATGTCTTCGAGAACTTGGTTGACACGTTCAACCTGTCCTTGCGACTGAGGATGGAACGCAGTACTGAACGACAGATGAGTCCCCATAGCTTCTTGGAAACTCGCCCAAAACCTTGAAGTGAATAAGCTGCCACGGTCTGAACTGATAACCAGTGGGATACCGTGAAGTGAAACAATTCTAGCCATGTAGAGAGTAGCAAGCTGACTAGCAGTGATTGTCTCTTTGACCGCCAGGAAATGGGCAACTTTGGAAAGCCGGTCAATGACGACAAGAATAGCATCATTACCTTTCTGCGATTTGGGAAATCCAGTGACGAAGTCCATTTCAACATGGTCCCATTTCCATTCAGGAATAGAGATAGGTTGCAGAGTTCCAGCAGGCCTTTGATGCTCTGCTTTGACTCGGCGACAAACGTCACACTCAGCAACATAACGAGCAATGTCCTGTTTCATATTAGACCACCAGAATCTTTGACGAATATCCTGGTACATCTTCGTACTACCAGGATGGATGGACAGAGGCGTATCATGGGCTTCTTGCATAACCCTTTTAGTCTTATCCAGGTTTTTCTTCGAACATGGTACCACTAGGCGGCCTTTGAAATACAAGGCGCCATCGTCGGTGATCGTGAAGAATGAGGGCTTTCCTCTTTTGAGGTCGCGCTTAATCTTGAGGACTTCATCGTCACACTTCTGTATCCATTTGATGGTGTCCACAAGATCTGGTTTCGCAACCAGGGTATTGAGAGAACCCTTGGGAACAACATGGAGGTTCTGTTTGGGGAAACCTTCGGGAGGGGGAGCGAGTGATCCCGGGGGAACAATATGGAGGTTCAGCCCTCTAAATTCTTCGACAAGCGAGGGCTGAACTTTGTGGACCTGGAGGTGGTTGCAGTAAGACTTGCGGCTCAGGGCATCAGCCATTACATTAGCCTTGCCGGGGGTATATGATATATCCACGTCAAAGTCTGCAACAGTTTCCATCCATCTTTGCTGGCGTAGGTTCAAATCTGGCTGAGTAAACAGATACTTCAGACTTTGATGGTCGGTGAAGATCTCGCAACGATTACTGAGAAGGTAATGTCGCCACTGCTTCAGTGCATGAATGACAGCAGCAAGCTCGAGGTCGTGAACTGGGTAGTTTTCTTCGTGAGGGTGCAGTTGACGAGAGGCATAAGCAATCACTCTGCGCTCCTGCATTAGGACACAGCCTAATCCTTGACGGGAAGCGTCGCAGTAAATGACGAAGTCCTTCTTAGTATCAGGTGGAGCAAGTACGGGGGCAGAAGTCAACTTGTCTTTGAGCGCCTGGAAACTTTCCTGACACTTGTCTGTCCAGTCAAACTTGACACCCTTATGCAACAGATTAGTCAGGGGCCTGGCAATCTTGGAGAAGTTCTCGATGAATCGACGGCAATAGCTGGCGAGACCGAGGAAACTTCGGACTTGCTTCACATTCTTCGGAGGAGTCCAATCGAGAATAGCCTGAACTCGTTCAGGGTTGACGGCAATACCATTCTTGGAGATGACTTGCCCAAGATAGGTTACTTCGGGGAGCCAGAATTCACACTTGGAATACTTAGCATACAGTTGATGCTCTCGAAGTTTTCCCAGCACAAGACGAAGATGTTCAGCATGTTCCTCCTTGTTCTTGGAAAATACAAGGATATCGTCCAAATAAACCACGACGAACTTGTCGAGGTAATCCATGAATATATAATTCATCAGACGAGAGAAGGTGGCTGGAGCATTCGTTAAACCGAATGACATGACGGTGTACTCGTATGATCCATACCGAGTCACGAAGGCAGTTTTTGGGATGTCCTCTTCACGAACACGGATCTGGTGGTAACCCAACCTCAAGTCGAGTTTGGAGAACACTGATGAGCCAGCTAGTTGATCATAAAGATCATTGATCCGAGGAAGAGGATATTTATTCTGAATGGTAGCTTGGTTTATAGGACGGTAGTCTTGGACTAATCGGTTTGTCCCATCCTTTTTCTTAACAAAGAGAGAAGGTGCTCCCCAAGGAGAGCAACTAGGACGAATGAAACCTTTGACAAGAGATTTGTCGATTTCCTCCTTAAGCTCAATGAGTTCATGCGGCGGCATCTTATAGGGTCGTTTGGCTATAGGGGTGGTGCCGGGTTTCAAGTCGATGATGAATTCGACAGCTCTATCAGGGGGAATCCCTGGAAGTTCTTCTGGGAAGACATCTTGGAATTCACGAACGACGGGAATGTTTTCAATGCCCTCGAGTGGTGCAGCGTTCAACGCATTCAAGGCATAAAGACGTGCCTCGGCGTTCTGAACTAGATGAGCTTGGTAAGCTATTATTTCGTCAGAAGGGTGTAGCAGATGGACGACCTTAGTGGCGCAAACTATAGAAGCAGTATGCGCTTTCAACCAATCCATTCCCAGAATGAGGTCGATGTTAGATGACTTCAGGATAATGGGAGAGGCATAGAATTCCAGCCCTTCGATTTCCATGGGGACATCGATGCCAACCAGTGAGGTTTGACATTGTCCCACGGGGGTTTTTACCAATACCGAAGCGTTCATCTCCTCACATTTAACATCATGCTTGTATGCAAACTCTTCTGACATGAATGAATGCGATGCCCCTGAATCGAATAAAACAGATGCAGGTACTGAGTTTACGAGGAGTGTACCCATCACGGTAGCAGGCTGGTCTAGAACTTCATTGAGATCAACATGGTTGGCATGAACACGACCATAAGACTTGGCACTGTTGTTGCGAGGCTGGTTGCTTCCACGGCCAGTTGCTGGGAGGGCCAGTTGATTCTGGTTTTGATTGCAATCCCTAGCACGGTGACCTGGCTGACCACACTTGTAGCAGAGGCCATTATTGGGAGTGGGAACAGGAGCTTGTGGTGGTGGAGCTGGAAGTCTTGTCTGCCTAGTTGGAGGAGCAGGCAGACGAGGTGCAGCATAGGACTGCCTTGGGGCAGGTGCATCCGGCTGGTACATGCTGTTGGGGATCCATATCTTGCGCTTCTGCGAGGACGGGCCCGAAGATGAGCCCGTGTCACGGCTGCGCTTGTGAGAGCTCTGGTATTCCTGCAGACCAGTTTCGACGTTGATGGCTTTGTTCACCAGAGTGGCGAAATCAGCAAAGTCGTGCACTAGAAGTGCGAGCTTGATGTCAGCTTGAAGGCCATCACGGAACTTCTCCTGTCTGCGTGCATCAGTTGCGATGTCTTCTTCAGCATAGCGGGACAAGTCGAGAAACTCCCGCTGGTAAGCTTCCACAGTTTTATTGCCTTGGGTGAGGTTGCGGAACTCACGCTTCTTCCGGTCCATAACTCCCTGAGGAATGAAGCGAGCACGGAAGGCAGCTTGGAAGTCTGGCCAGGTGATGATTGTTCCAGCTGGCAGAGTACGCCTATGGCTATCCCACCATTGAGCTGCGGGTCCTTTCAGGAAGAAGGAAGCAAAGGTGACATAGCTGGCAGGGGCTACATTAGCAGACTCCATCTCATAGGTGATGTCACGGAGCCAGTCATCAGCATCCAGAGGCTGAGTTGAGCTGTGGTACACAGTTGGGTTCAGGCACATGAAATCCTGCAGGGTCACTTGGGTTGGCTGCTGGTTCATATTGGGGCGAGGAAACTGAGCCATAATATTCTCCATGAACTGACGATTCAGTTCAAACTGTTGCATCATCCCAGCCATGTACTCAGGCGGTGGTGGGGCGTTGCCACCACGACCACGACCACCTGGTCTAACCATCCTGCTAATATATAACAGGGGTAGTTCAGTATTGAGAAATGTGCAAAGACGAGAATCATTCATGATGAAACATGCACAACGAAAGCAGCACGATAGATACTACATAGTAGTCGGCATATCTTACAAAAGAGATCATGCATGGAGTTCGTTACACAGAGTCTGGTACATAGACTAAGACATCACAGGCGGCACGCAGGCTCGCGGCGAATGCATCTAACACTAACAAGCAAGTCTGCATCAGTCCCACGCGGTACTGCGGAGGTAGCTGTAGCCTGAAAGCTGGTAGTGTGGCATCGGGTACACCACGTCGGCAACCTGGGGTCCGCGGGTACTCTGGTGCAGAACCTGACGCTCAAGTGGCAGAAGAGGACCAAGTGCGGGAGAGTAGCCTCCCACCTCTGGCCAGCCGACGCCCTGGGGCATCACGGTCCGGGCAGGGTAGATCGCAGAACGCGACAGATCACCAGAGCGGACAGAGGGGTGCAACAGTGTCAGAGCACGGTAGAGGTGCTGACGAGTGGTGTACAACTCGTGGCGAAGAGCTCGGTTAGCTCGATCCAGCCCATCAGCATGCAGAACCAGGTTCTGATGGTAGAAGGGCTCTCGGGTGACAGTGGAGTAGGCAGCAGTGTAGTAACCCTCCGCACCAACATCGGATGCGATAGCAATGTGCCTGAAGGGGGAGGTATCCAACTCCTGATACTCTCCACGGAGACGTGTCAGAGCAGCATAAGCAGCATCGTGGACCGCCATATCGATAGTCACTCCAACACCATGAGCAGTGTGCAGCACGGTAGTGGAGTCATACTCCCGAGAGTAGAGGTGGACGATGGCATGGTACTGCTCCTGGTTGAAGTCCTGATACTCCTCATAGACGGTGTACTCAGGGTGCCAGCGATAACCCAGATAGGTCATCATCTCAACCAACACAGCAGGTGACCCTGAGGCACCAATGGCCGTCGTGTGGCGCACGACCTGCCTCGTGGGTTCCATCTGAAAACACAGATGTTTTCACAGAAGTCAAATGACAATGTGGATAATGTTCAAATACAATTCTAAAGAATAACTAGGGCTTATCCAACTTTGGGGTGAATGTCGTAACGGGATCCTAGTGTCAGAGTTAGTAAATTCGTTTAACTCGAGTAGAAGAGAGTTCAGAGTCCTAGAGTAAAGGTCGAGGAGTAAAAGATCCTAGTACCACCCAATGGCGACATGGGCCCGTAAGGCACACAGCCAAGTTAGTAAAAGTTTTTGCAATGTCTAGACTCGACTTCGGCCAAGGAGTGTGGAAGGGGGGTTCCTACAGGCAGTCGGCTCTGATACCAACTTGTGACGCCCCCGATTCAATCGTACACTAATCATACACACAAACGTGTACGATCAAGATCAGGGACTCACGGGAAGATATCACAACACAACTCTACAAATAAAATAAGTCATACAAGCATCATATTACAAGCCAGGGGCCTCGAAGGCTCGAATACAAGAGCTCGATCATAGACGAGTCAGCGGAAGCAACAATATCTGAGTACAGACATAAGTTAAACAAGTTTGCCTTAAGAAGGCTAGCACAAACTGGGATACAGATCGAAAGAGGCGCAGGCCTCCTGCCTGGGATCCTCCTAACTACTCCTGGTCATCGTCAGCGGGCATCACGTAGTAGTAGGCACCTCCGGTGCAGTAGGAGTCGTTGTTGAAGGTGGCTTCTGGCTCCTGGGCTCCAACATCTGGTTGCGACAACCAGGTAGAAGGGATAGGGGGAAAAGAGGGAGAAAGCAACTGTGAGTACTCATCCAAAGTACTCGCAACCAAGGAACTATACTACATATGTATGCATTGGTATCAAATGGAATAAGGGTTTCATATGTGGACTGAACTGCAGAAAGCCGGAATAAGGGGGGGGTAACTAATCCTGTCGAAGACTACGCTTCTGGCAGCCTCCGTCTTACAACATGTAGAAGAGAGTAGACTGAAGTCCTCCAAGTAGCATCGCATAGCATAATCCTAACCGATGATCCTCCCCTCATTGCCCTGTGAGAGAGCAATCACCGGTTGTATCTGGCACTTGGAAGGGTGTGTTTTATTAAGTATCCGGTTCTAGTTGTCATAAGGTCAAGGTACAACTCCAAATCGTCCTGTTACCGAAGATCACGGCTATTCGAATAGATTAACTTCCCTGCAGGGGTGCACCACATACCCCAACACGCTCGATCCCATTTGGCCGGACACACTTTCCTGGGTTATGCCCGGCCTCGGAAGATCAACACGTCGCAGCCCCACCTAGACCAACAGAGAGGTCAGCACGCCGGTCTAAACCTAAGCGCACAGGGGTCTGGGCCCATCGCCCTTAGCACACCTGCACGTTGCGTACGCGGCCGGAAGCAGAACTAGCCCCCTTAATACAAGAGCAGGCTTACGTTCCAATCCGGCGCGCGCCACTCAGTCGCTGACGTCACGAAGGCTTCGGCTGATACCACGACGCCGGGATACCCATAACTACTCCCGCGTAGATGGTTAGTGCGTATAGACCAAATGGCCAGACTCGGATTAAATATCCAGATCTCGTTAAGCGTGTTAAGTATTCGCGAACGTCGACCAGGGCCAGGCCCACCTCTCTCCTAGGTGGTCGGAACCTGCCCTGTCGCTCCGCCTCAAAGATCCACTCGCAGGTGCTCCTCAAGCCGACCCGTCTTTAGTCACCACATGTATCATGTATAAAGTATATAGTATATACCCGTGATCAACTCCCGAGTGATCACGGCCCGATAGTATAGCATGGCAGACGGACAAGGATGTAGGGCCACTGATGAAAAACTAGCATCCTATACTAAGCATTAGGATTGCAGGTAAGGTAACAACAGTAGTAGCAAGGACAGGCTATGCATCAGTATAGGATTAACGGGAAGCAGTAACATGCTACACTACTCTAATGCAAGCAGTATAGAGAAGAGTAGGCGATATCTGGTGATCAAAGGGGGGGCTTGCCTGGTTGCTCTGGCAAGAGAGAGGGATCGTCAACTCCGTAGTCGTACTGGGTAGTAGCGGCGTCGGTCTCGGTGTCTATCGAGAGAAGAGGGGGGGGAGAAACAATAAATATATAAGCAAGCATATGCATAGTGATGCATGAAATGACAAGTAACGACGTTAGAGGTGCCCTAACGCGGTATTAGGTGATACCGGTGAAGGGGAATAACATCCGGGAAAGTATCCCCGGTGTTTCGCGTTTTCGGACAGATGAACCGGAGGTGAAATGTTGCAGGTTCACTATGCTAGGGACGTGTGGTGGATAAACGGGCTGCGTATCCGGATTCGTCTCGTCGTTCTGAGCAACTTTCATGTATAAAACTTTTTCATCCGAGCTACGGATTATTTTATATTAATTTTTAAAGATTTAATCAATTTCCCAAATTATTTGTATTTCAAAATTAATAGACAAAATGCTATGGGTACCCAGTCCTGTGTACACAAAATGTACACAAAGGCTGACATGTGGGCCAGTGGACCCAGTTGACCAGTCAAACTTTGACTGGTCAACAGGAGGGTGGGGCCTCCTTGTCATTGACTCATTGAACTAGTGAGGTAGTTAATTAGTTAACTAAGCAATATTAATTAAGTTAATTAACTATTAAATTAATTAATTAATTATTAAATATATTTAGTTATTTTGAAATTCTTTTTTTTTCTAACAGGGGGCGGGCCCCACTAGTCATACCCACAAGGGGCATTAGCACTTAATCTAATCCGGGGGTTATCCCCACTAATCCAACAGTGGACCGGCTAGACTCGTGCGGGCACGCGGCGCCAACGGCGGTCGGGGCGGCGCCAGGCAATGGCAGCAGCTACTGCAACAGCAGCAGCAGTAGCAGGCGACGACGGCCTGATGGAGCGATGCGGGGGGGGGGGGGGGGGGGGGGGGGTTGCAGCAGCAGAAGTGACCGGAGGTGCGGGGCTCCGGTGGTGGCGGGGCTACCAGGGGAGCGAAGGCAGAGCCGGCGAGGTCATGGCACGCGCGTGGCCAGCGCCACGGTCGGGGCTCCGGCGCGGCGGAGGCGCACGGGGCCGCAGCAGGGGGAGCAGCACTCGGGCGGAGGCAGCATGGCACGACGGGTCAACTGCGGGGCCGGCGACGAGCGGGCGCGGTGGTGCGGGGACCGCAAGGCGAGGGGGAGGGCCGCGCGCGAGTGGGAGAGCGCGAGCGTGGCTGATCCGGCGACGGGAAAGAGAGAGGTTGAAGAGGAGGTGCTCACGTTCAGAGCAGGGGATCGGGCAGCGAGGCTTGAGGTAGTCCGGCGAGGAGGAGGATGGGGACGGGCGGCGAGCTGGTGCGGATCCAGCGACGGAGCTCGGCGGCGGGGCAGCGCACGCGAGGCGGCGCCTGGCGCCGGTGATGACGACGCGTCGGTGGTGGTTGTGCGGGCTTCGGGCGGCGGCGCCCAATCGGCGAGGGGCGGCGCGGATCGATCCGGCGACCTCGGGGTTGGTGACGGGGCGAGGCGACGGCGGCGATGCGGGTGGGGGCTGGCGGAGCGCCGGCGTTGGGTGGTTCGGGGGGGGGAACGGCGGTGGTCTCCTCCCGATCCAGATCGGGGGAGAGGGGGATATTTCGGGGGGGGTGGGGGCTGTCGGTGGGGAGTGGGGGGGAGGAGTGGATAAGGGAGAGGACGTGGGGGCCGACCTGGGCCGGCCTGGTTGGCACGATGGCCAGCTGGGCCGCGGTCCAGCAGGGAGGGGGGGCTTTCTCCTTTTTTTTTGTTAGTTTAGTTTTTTATTTATTTATTTTCTTTTCTGTTTTAATTCATTTTAAGTATTTAGGTCTTTTACAAAGGCATGGATCCCACACCATAAATTCCTAGGAATTTATTTGCACACCCCGAACATTTTGTCTTAAATTTTGAAAATTTTTTATTCTTTGGTTGATTTTGAATTTGAATTTGAATCAGTTTCGAACTAGCACGAGACTAGGAACAGTAATTCGAGGTGACGTGCAATCATTAGCAGAGGTTCACTGTAGCTTAATTACCCGGACATTTTATCTCCACTCATTTATTTTAATATTGGAAATTTTCGGAGAGAAAAATTATTAAAACCAAAATGACCCTCTTTTCAAATTTGAGAAAATTCAAATATGATAATAAGTGAAATCCCCAACTCTCTCCGTGGGTACTTGAGTTGCTTAAGATTTCTAGGATCACAAACAAAATGCAAAAAAATATGATATGCATATGATGACCTATGTATAACATCCAAATTGAAAATTTGGGATGTTACAAATACACATCTGGGTGGATTGATTGTGGGTACCTGGGGAATCGGGTGTTGTCCTAGGAGATCATGGGGTACCCATGTGATCATCATATGGAATGCCACCCAGGCTCAAAGGGATCATAAGATTATTCATGCTCAGAAACTTCCGTGTGCAGCCACAAGCCATTATGGGCTCTGGCATAGTTAAGTAAGTTGTGGGAAACCTTTCCATGATGGGCTAGCAGATGTAGGGGAATTGTAGGTGTACTAGCCTATCTATCGGTCAAGGGGGCCTCTTCAGAAAGGTTATGTCTCGATCTTCCGATCAATGATGCGGTCGAGTCTTGTGGGGAAAAGTGTGCAAACCTCTGCAGAGTGTATAAACTAATCATGATTAGCCGTGTCCCCGGTTATGGACATTTTGTGTATCTGGTATTTGAATTATTAGTTGATCTCATCACTTTACTTAATGAATTTGTTGGGTTATTATTATTATTACTATTATTATTATTATTATTATTATTATTGTTGTTGTTGTTGTTGTTACTTGGTATTTTTGGGATTGAGTTGGGGATACCTTCTCAATAATTGGATAAACTTGGTAGTGAATAAAATCTATTCCTTTGTTGTAGGGAAAAATTAGCTTTATGCAAATGTTAAACTTAGAGCCTCCATCAGCCAAATATGCATGTAGTGATAGTTATTATTCATCATTGCTCTATAGTGTGATCTTGCCAGCATATTCCATGTGCTGACCTACACGGCTGCAACATCTCATGTTGCATAATTTTCAGACGAGGATTAAGGTGCGATAGGTCGTTGTCTTGCACTCAGTTTTTGCCGTGGAGTTGGATGGACTCATTTATCTTCGAAGCTTCTGTAGTTATTTTTGGTAAGATGGCCTTCAGCCATATTATTGTAATAAATACTCTTTATGAGGACCTCGATGTAATAAGTGTGTGATTGAACTCTGTTATAATTCCTCGAGTACTGTGTGTGTCAGCATACCTATCTAGGGATGACACTTAAAGCACACAGACTTCGATCCATTGGGATCGGGTCGCTACAAGATGGTATCAGAGCACATCCTGACTGTAGGACGTGACCACTAGGAAAATCCACAAGATACTCTTCTCTAATCATTTCTAATTCTTCTCTATTTTCTACTCTATAGATGTCGGACCCCAGGAATAAGTTCACTCAGCCGGATGATGACACCCCTTTCGGCCGACACTTGAAGGAAGTCACTAAGTACCTGAACATCGGCATACCAAGCTTCACCAGAACCTTCACTGCAACTTTACCAGAAGAGGAGCGCTGGAAGATTCAAGTTCATGTTCCTGGAAGGACTTTTGCACAAATTACCGAGCCCATCGAGTTTTCCTTTGATGCACCAACCTGGAGCTTAGGAAAGAGCATGGCCGCCCACATCACCATTGGACGCATAGGTGAGGTGTACAACAAGGATCTTAAAGACACCGTCTACCAGATATGTGGACGTCGGGATGAGCAATGGGAGATGATTCGCAACAGGAAGGATGGATCTATTGTGGCCTACATACAGGAGATGAACCAGAACATTCGTCGATATGAGAATTGGATGTGCGCTAACATGATAGATACCAAGAAGGTGATGACCCAGAATATGGAGCTAGAAGAGGAACTCAAGGCAACTCGCGATGGATACGAAGAGGAAATCACTGTACTACTGGAGCAGAATGAAGACCTGGGGAAGAAGATAGGAATATCTGTGGTGAAACCAGAACCTTAAGTGGACATTCGTTCTAAAGACTACATCATACTAGATGACACCGACACCGACAGTGATGATGAAGAAGATAGAGATGATTAAGATAGTGATGATTTTGAAGACGAAGCTGGAGCTGATATTATGGAATCTTCCACCGATCAAAATTTCTAGTCGACCACCATATTACTATTAGAATTATTCCAAGTAGTTAGAAATCGTTTGCGAGATGTTGTAATAGTAGCTTAGATCGATTGTATGAATCTTGCTTGAATTGAGTGGTGTGGATTGAATATGTTTGTCTCATGTGCATATGGGTAGTGAAATCTCTCATTAGACCCTATTCTATTCTGTTCTCACGTCTCTAACCTATCAGATGCCTCCGAGAGGTGACCCCGGATTCACTTTCCCATCGGAGCTCACCTAGTTGATCCAACAGCAGAATGCCTTGATGCAGTTGGTCATCCAGAACCAAGGCAACAACAACAACATCAACCCACCGCCACCACCCCTAGTTGACAAACCTAGCCCATTTCCTATGGTTGAATCCGCCGGTGTTCTCTAGCAGCACTGAGCCGATTGTTGCTGATGATTGGGTCCATAGGATCAGAAGAGAGCTAACAACTGCTGGATGAACGGATGCGGAGAAGGTGCGCTTTGCCGCACATCAGCTTGATGGACCCGCATCCACATGGTGGGAGAACTACACCACCACCTTCCCCGTGGCCAATGTTACATGGGATCAGTTTCAGCAGGCCCTCCGCACCGCACATGTCTTAGCTGGAGACATGAGTTTGAAGAAGCGTTAGTTCCGCAACTTACGCCAGGGGAATCGTACTGTGGCGCAGTACGTGGACGAGTTCAGCAAGTTAGCACGCTATGCCCTAGAGTTGTGGCCACAGATGCCACAAAGCAGGAGAAGTTTCTTGTAGGACTGAATGATGAGCTGAGTATGCAGTTGATGGTGGCAACTTTCACAAACTACCAGGAGTTGGTAGACAGGGCTGAAGGAAATATGCCCTAGAGGCAATAATAAAGTAGTTATTTATATTTCCTTATATCATGATAAATGTTTATTATGCAGGCTAGAATTGTATTAACCGGAAACTAAGTACATGTGTGGATACATAGACAAGCAGAGTGTCCCTAGTATGCCTCTACTTGACTAGCTCGATAATCAAAGATGGTTAAGTTTCCTGACCATAGACATGTGTTGTCGTTTGATGAACGGGATCACATCATTAGATAATGATGTGATGGACAAGACCCATCCGTTAGCTTAGCACTATGATCGTTTAGTTTATTGCTATTGCTTTCTTCACGACTTATACATGTTCCTATGACTATGAGGTCATGCAACCCCCGAATACCAGAGGAACACATTGTGTGCTATCAAATGGCACAACGTAACTGGGTGATTATAAAGATGCTCTACAGGTGTCTCCGATGGTGTTTGTTGAGTTGGCATAGATCGAGATTAGGATTTGTCACTCTGTGTATCGGAGAGGTATCTCTGGGCCCTCTCGTTAATGCACATCACTATGAGCCTTGCAAGCAACGTGTCTAATGAGTTAGCCACGAGATGATGCATTAGGGAATGAGTAAATAGACTTGTTGGTGACGAGATTGAACTAGGTATGATGATACCGACGGTCGAATCTCGGGCAAGTGACATACTGATGACAAAGGGAACAATGTATGTTGTTATGCGGGTTGACCGATAAAGATCTTCATAGAATATGTAGGAGTCAATATGAGCATCTAGGTTCCGCTATTGGTTATTAACCAGAGATATGTCTCGGTCATGTCTACATAGTTCTCGAACCCGTAGGGTCCGCACGCTTAACGTTCGATGACAATTTGTATAATGAGTTTCGTGTTTTGATGAACCGAAGTTTGTTTGGAGTCCTGGATGAGATCACGGACATGACGAGGAGTCTCAAAATGGTCGAGACATAAAGATTCATATATTGGAAGGCTACATTCAGACACCGGAATGGTTCGGGTCATTTCGGATAAGTTTCGGAGTACCGGGGGTATGAGAACCCCCCGGGAAGTTAATGGGCCACAATGGGCCTTAGTGGAGAAGAGAGAGGGCCGGCCAGAGGTGGCACGCGCCCCCTCTTGACCAGTCCGAATTGGATAAGGGGAGGGGGCGGCGCCCCCCTCCTTCCTTCTCTTCTCTCCTCTTTCCCTTCTTCTCCTACTTGGACTAGGAAAGGGGGGCGAATCCTACTTGGACTAGGAAAGGGGGGCGAATCCTACTTGGACTAGGAGTCCAAGTAGGACTCCCCCCATGGTGCGCCCCCTCCTAGGGCTGGCCACCTCTCCTCCCCCTTTATATACGTGGGAGGGGGGCACCCCAAAGACACACCAAATTATCTCTTAGCCATGTGCGGTGCCCCCCTCCACAGTTACACACCTCGGTCATATCATCGTAGTGCTTAGGCAAAGCCCTGCGCCGGTAAACTTCATCATCACCGTCGCCATGCCGTCATGCCGACGGAACTGTCCCTTAGCTTCAACTGGATCAAGAGTTCGAGGGACGTCACCGAGCAGAACGTGTGCTGATCGCGGAGGTGTCGTACGTTCGGTACTTGGATCGGTTGGATCGCGAAGACGTTTGACTACATCAACCGCGTTACTAAACGCTTCCGCTTTCGGTCTACGAGGGTACGTAGACACACTCTCCCCTCTCGTTGCTATGCATCTCCTAGATAGATCTTGTGTGATCGTAGGAATTTTTTTGAAATACTGCATTCCCCAACAGTGGCATCCGAGCCAGGTCTATTGCGTAGATGTTATATGCACGAGTAGAACACAAAGAGTTGTGGGCGATAATAGTCATACTGCTTACCAGCGATGTCTTACTTTGATTCAGCAGTATTGTTGGATGAAGCGGCCCAGACTGATATTACATGACCGCGTTCATGAGACTGGTTCTACCGACGTGCTTCGCACACATGTGGCTAGTGGGTGTCTGTTTCTCCAGCTTTAGTTGAATCGAGTTTGACTACACGCGGTTCTTGGTGAAGATTAAAACAACACACTTGATGAAAAATCGTTGTGGTTTTGATGCGTAGGTACGAACGGTTCTTGCTAGAAGCCCGTAGCAGCCACGTAAAACTTGCAACAACAAAGTAGAGGACGTCTACCTTGTTTTTGCAGGGCCTGTTGTGATGTGATATGGTCAAGACGTGATGATATATAAATTCTTGTATGAGATGATCATGTTTTGTAGTAGTCATCGACAACTGGCAGGAGCCATATGGTTGTCGCTTTATTGTATGAAATGCAATCGCCATGTAATTGCTTTACTTTATCACTAAGCGATAGCGATAGTCATAGAAGCAATAGTTGGCGAGACGACAACGATTCTACGATGGAGATCAAGGTGTCAAGCCGGTGACGATGGTGATCATGATGGTGCTTTGGAGATGGAGATCAAAGGCACAAGATGATGATGGCCATATCATATCACTTATTTTGATTGCTTTTGATGTTTATCCTTATGCATCTTATTTTGCTTAGTACGGCGGTAGCACTATAAGATGATCTCTCACTAAATTTCAAGGTATAAGTGTTCTCCCTGAGTATGCACCGTTGCTACAGTTCATCGTGCCGAGACACCATGTGGTGATCGGGTGTGATAAGCTCTATGTTCACATACAACGGGTGCAAGCCAGTTTTGCACATGCAGAGTACTCGGGTTAAACTGGACGAGCCTAGCATATGCAGATATGGCCTCGAAACACTAAGACCGAAAGGGCAAGCGTGAATCATATAGTAGATATGATCAACATAGTGATGTTCACCATTGAAAACTACTCCATCTCACGTGATGATCGGACATGGTTTAGTTGATATGGATCACGTGATCATTTAGATGACTAGAGAGATGTCTATCTAAGTGGGAGTTCTTAAGTAATATGATTAATGGAACTTTAATTTATCATGAACATAGTACTTGATAGCATTTTGCATGTCTATGTTGTTGTAGATAAATGGCCCGTGCTACTGTTCCATTGAATTTTAATGCGTTCCTAGAGAAAGGTAAGTTGAAAGCTGATGGTAGAAACTATACGGTATGGGCCCATAACTTAGGATTATCCTGATTCCTGCACAGAAGAATTAAGTCCTAGAAGCACCGCTAGGTGCAAAGCCCCCTGCAGGAGCAACACCAGATGTTATGAACGTCTGGCAGAGCAAAGCTGATGACTACTTGATAGTTTAGTGTGCCATGCTTTACGGCTTAGAATCGGGACTTCAACGACATTTTGAACGTCATGGAGCATATGAGATGTTCCAGGGGTTGAAGTTAATATTTCAAGCAAATGCCCGAATTGAGAGATATGAAGTCTCCAATAAGTTCTATAGCTGCAAGATGGAGGAGAATAGTTCTGCCAGTGAACATATACTCAAAATGTCTGGGTACCGCAACCACTTGACTCAACTAGGAGTTAATCTTCCTGTTGATAGTGTCACTAACAGAGTTCTTCAATCACTACCACCAAGCTACAAAAGCTTCGTGATGAACTATAATATGCAAGGGATGACGAAAGTAATTCCCAAGCTAAGGTGCGATCAATGATGTCTCTTACTGATTTACCGCTATCATTTTGGGGTTATGCTTTAGAGATGGATGCATTCACGTTAAATAGGGCACCATCAAAATTCGTTGAGATGACACCATATGAACTGTGGTTTGGCAAGAAACCCAAGTTGTTGTTTCTTAAAGTTTGGGGCTGTGATGCTTATGTGAAAAAGCTTCAACCTGCTAAGCTCGAACCCAAATCGGAGAAATGCGTCTTCATAGGATACCCAAAGGAGACTCTTGGGTACACCATCTATCATAGAACCGAAGGAAAAATATTCATTGCTAAGAATAGATCCTTGCTAGAGAAGGAGTTTCTCTCGAAAGAAGTGAGTGGGAGGAAATCAGAACTTGATGAGGTAATTGTACCTTCTCCCTTATTGGAAAGTAGTTCATCACAGAAATCAGTTCCAGTGATTCCTACACCAATTAGTGAGGAAGCTAATGATGATAATCATGAAACTTATGATCAAGTTACTACCGAACCTCATAGGTCAACCAGAGCAAGATCCGCACCAGAGTGGTACGATAATCCTGTTCTAGAGGTCATGTTACTTGACCATGATGAACCTACGAACTATGAGGAAGCGATGATGAGCCCAGATTCCGTGAAATGGCTTGAGGCCATGAAACCAGAGATGGGATCCATGTATGAGAACAAAGTGTGGGCTTTGGTTGACTTGCCCGATGATCGGCAACCCATAGAGAATAAATGGATCTTCAAGAAGAAGATTGACGCTGACGGTAATGTTACTGTCTACAAAGCTCGACTTGTTGCGAAAGGTTTTTGACAAGTTCAAGGAGTTGACTATGATGATACCTTCTTACCCGTAGCGATGCTTAAGTCTGCTCGAATCATGTTAGCAATTGCCGCATTTTATGATTATGAAATTTGGCAAATGGATGTCAAAACTGCATTCCTTAATGGATATCTTAAAGAAGAGCTGTATGTGATGCAACCGGAAGGTTTTGTCAATCCAAAAGGTGCTAACAAAGTGTGCAAGCTCCAGCGATCCATTTATGGACTTGTGCAAGCCTCTCGGAGTTGGAATATACGCTTTGATAGTGTGATTAAAGCATATGGTATTATACAGACTTTTGGAGAAGCCTGTATTTACAAGAAAATGAGTGGGAGCTCTGTAGCATTTCTGATATTATATGTGGATGACATATTGTTGATCGGAAATGATACTAAATTTCTGAATAGCATAAAAGGATAGTTGAATAAGAATTTTTCAATGAAAGACCTCACTTAAGCTACTTATATATTGGGCATCAAAATCTATAAAGGTAGATCAAGATGCTTAATTGGACTTTCACAAAGCACATACCTTGATAAAGTCTTGAAGAAGTTCAAAATGGATCAAGCAAAGAAAGGGTTCTTGCCAGTGTTACAAGGTGTGAAGTTGAGTCACAATCAATGCCCGACTACTTCAGAAGATAGAGATAAAATGAAAATCATTCCGTATGCTTTAGCCATAGGTTCTATCATGTAGGCAATGCTGTGTACCAGACCTGATGTGTGCCTTGCTATTAGTTTAGCAGGGAGGTACCAAAGTAATCCAGGAGTGGATCACTGGACAACGGTCAAGAACATCCTGAAGTACCTGAAAAGGACTAAGGATATGTTTCTCGTTTATGGAGGTGACAAAGAGCTCGTCGTAAACGGTTATGTCGATGCAAGCTTTGACACTGATCCGGATGACTCTAAGTCGCAAACCGGATATGTATTTATATTGAATGGTGGAGTTGTCAGTTGGTGCAGTTCCAAGCAAAGCGTCATGGCGGGATCTACGCGTGAAGCGGAGTACATAGCTGCTTCGGAAGCAACAAATGAAGGAGTCTGGATGAAGGAGTTCATATCCGATCTAGGTGTCATACCTAGTGCATCGGGTCCAATGAAAATCTTTTGTGACAATACTGGTGCAATTGCCTTGGTAAAGGAATCGAGATTTCACAAGAGAACCAAGCACATCAAGAGACGCTTCAATTCCATTCACGATCAAGTCAAGGAGGGAGACATAGAGATTTGCAAGATACATATGGATCTGACTATTGCTGACCCGTTGACTAAGCCTCTCTCACGAGCAAAAGATGATCAACACCAAAACTCCATGGGTGTTAGAATCATTACTATGTAATCTAGATTATTGACTCTAGTGCAAGTGGGAGACTGAAGGAAATATGCCCTAGAGGCAATTGATAAAGTTGTTATTTATATTTCCTTATATCATGATAAATGTTTATTATTCATGCTAGAATTTTATTAACCGGAAACTTAGTACATGTGTGGATACATAGACAAACAGAGTGTCCCTAGTATGCCTCTACTTGACTAGCTCGTTAATCAAAGATGGTTAAGCTTCTTGACCATAGACATGTGTTGTCATTTGATGAACGGGATCACATCATTAGAGAATGATGTGATGGACAAGACCATCCGTTAGCTTAGCACTATGATCGTTTAATTTATTGCTATTGCTTTCTTCATGACTTATACATGTTCCTATGACTACGAGGTTATGCAACTCCCGAATACCGGAGGAACACCTTGTGTGCTATCAAACGTCACAACGTAACTGGGTGATTATAAAGATGCTATACAGGTGTCTCCGATGGTGTTTGTTGAGTTGGCATAGATCGAGATTAGGATTTGTCACTCCGTGTATCGGCGAGGTATCTCTGGGCCCTCTCGGTAATGCACATCACTATGAGCCTTGCAAGCAATGTGTCTAATGAGTCAGCCATGGGATGATGCATTACAGAATGAGTAAAGAGACTTGCCGGTGACGAGATTGTACTAGGTATGATGATACCAACGATCGAATCTCGGGCAAGTAACATACCGATGACAAAGGGAACAACGTATGTTGTTATGCGGTTTGACCGATAAAGATCTTCGTAGAATATGTAGGAGCCAATATGAGCATCCAAGTTCCAATATTGGTTATTGACCGAAGATATGTCTCGGTCATGTCTACATAGTTCTCGAACTCGTAGGGTCCGCACTCTTAACGTTCGATGACGATTTGTATTATGAGTTTAGTGTTTTGATGAACCGAAGTTTGTTAGGAGTCCCAGATGAGATCACAGACATGATGATGAGTCTTGAAATGGTTGAGACATAAATATTCATATATTGGAAGGCTACATTCGGACACCGGAATGGTTCGGGTCGTTTCGGATAAGTTTTGGAGTACTGGGGGTTACCGGAACCCCCCCGGAAGTTAATGGGCCACAATGGGCCTTAGTGGAGAAGAGAGAGAGAGCCGACCAGAGGTGGTGTGCGCCCCCCTTGCCCAGTCTGAATTGGACAAGGGGAGGGGGTGGCGCCCCCTCCTTCCTTCTGTCCTCTCCTCTTTCCCTTCTTCTCCTACTTGGACTAGGAAAGGGGGGGGAATCCTACTTGGATTAGGAGTCCAAGTAGGACCCCCCCATGGCGCACCCGCTCATAGGGCCGGCCACCTCTCCTCCCCCCTTTATATACCTGGGAGGGGGGCACCCCAAAGACACACCAAATTTTCTCTTAGCCGTGTGTGGTGCCCCCTTCCATAGTTACACACCTCGGTCATATCGTCGTAGTGCTTAGGCGAAGGCCTACGCCGGTGAACTTCATCATCATCGTCCCCACGCCATCGTGCTGACGAAACTCTCCCTCAGCCTCAACTGGATCAAGAGTTCGAGGGACGTAACCAAGCTGAACATGTGCTGATCGCGGAGGTGCCGTACGTTTGGTACTTGGATCGGTTGGATCACGAAGACGTTCGACTATATCAACCGCGTTACTAAACGCTTCCACTTTCGGTCTACGAGGGTGCGTAGACACACTCTCCCCTCTCGTTTCTATGCATCTCCTAGATAGATCTTTCATGATCGTAGGAATTTTTTTGAAATACTACGTTCCCCAACAAGGTCCCTCATGATTGAAGGCAAGCAACAACGGATAGAGAACCGCAAGCGGAAGTATGGACATGGGAAGTACAACTCTGGAGGTTAGGAGAAGCCCCTCTATTCCCCATACTCGGGAGGACACACTCATACCCATGGAAGACATAACCATGGATGCCATTCTCACAATGGAGGAAATTCACACAACCACAATGGCCCAAAGAATGGTAATGGGAGTGGAGGAAACAACAGTCAGAGCCGTTCCAACCCAGCAACCCCCGCCAAGAAGGATCTAAGTCACATTACTTGGTACAAGTGTGGGAAGACCGGGCACTACGCTAATGACTGTCCTGAGGCAAAGAATGGTAATGGCAATGGGAGCTCTGGAAAGAAGCCCAACCCTTTCACCAGGGGACAGGTGAATCATGTCAACATGGAGGAAGTTGACGAGCAGCCTGACGCAGTTATTGGTAAGTTTTTGATTAAGTCATTTACAACCCTTGTACTTTTTGACACTTGTGCATCTCATTCATACATATCAAGGGGATTTGTGGACACATTTAAGTTGCCAACCATAGCCCTTAAGACACCTATGTCAGTAAGCTCACCAGAAGCGGAGTATATGGCTAGCCCGGGATGTTTTCAGTTGCCGTTGACCATAGGTAGGCATGTTTTCCCCACATACCTCATTATTCTGGAATCACAAGGATTTGATGTGATACTAGGCATGGATTGGCTATCAAAGTATGGGGGAAACATCGATTGTGCTAGTAAGTCAATTCTTCTCACCACCCCAGAGGGAAAATGGATCAAGTACGTGTCTAGGCATGCGCCAAGGAGGGCTCAAGTAAATTCACTCTCGGGAGTTGTTCAGGAGGAAGTTCCAGTTGTGAAGGATTATCCCGATGTATTTCTGTAGGAATTACTAGGCATGCCACCAGACCGAGACATAGAGTTTTTGATCGAGATGTTGCCAAGCACCGGACCTATATCTAAGAGACCGTATCGGATGCCTGCAAATGATCTGGAGGAAACTAAGAAGCAGATAAAGGAGTTATTGGAGAAAGGTTATATTCGACCAAGTTCATTACCATGGGGATCCCCAGTGCTTCTAGTTGAGAAGAAGGATGGATCCTTGAGAATGGTTGTTGATTATCGAGCATTAAATGAGGTGATGATCAAGAACAAATATCCTCTACCGATGATCAATGATTTGTTTGACCAGCTGCATGGAGCTAAAGTTTTCTCCAAGATCGATCTTCGATCAGGATATCACCAGCTGAAGATTCGAGAACAGGATATACCTAAGACAACGTTTACCACAAGGTATGGTCTATATGAGTACATAGTCATGTCTTTTGGTTTGACTAGCGCCCCAGCCTACTTTATGAGTATGATGAATAATGTGTTCATGGAGTTCTTGGATAAGTTTGTTGTGGTGTTCATTGATGATATATTCGTGTACTCGAAGAATGAAGAAGAAGACAAGGAACATTTGCACTTGGTTCTCGAGAAGCTCAGGGAACATCAGCTATATGCCAAGTTCAGCAAATGTGAGTTTTGGTTGAAGGAAGTCAGATTCCCCGGACATGTTATATCAGGAGAAGGTATAGCAGTAGACCCCTCCAAGGTTCAATTCGTCACCGAATGGATGGCACCCACCTCAGTGGGAGAGATACGCAGTTTCCTTGGACTCGCCGGATATTACCGAAGGTTTATTGAGAATTTTTCTAAGATCGCGAAGACCATGACAGAGTTATTGAAGAAGGACACCAAATTTAAATGGACTGAGGAGTGTGAGGCTAGTTTTCAGGAGTTGAAGAAATGTTTGGTTACAACCCCAGTGCTAATTCTTCCGAATATACGCAAGGATTTCCAAGTATATTGCGACACTTCTTGACAGGGACTTGGAGGCGTTCTATGCAATAAGGAAGAGTTGTTTCTTATGCCTCATGTCAGCTTCGACCTCATGAGTTGAATTATGCCACACATGATTTGGAGTTAGCAGCCGTAGTGCATGCACTCAAGACCTGGAGACATTTTTTTATCAAAAATCATTGTGATGTTTACACGGATCATAAGAGTTTGAAGTACATTTTTACGCAGAAGGTGTTGAAGCTCAGGCAGAGGAGATGGTTGGAGCTCATAAAGGATTATGACATGAAACTGCATTATCACCCAGGACAGGCCAATGTTGTGGCAGATGCTTTGAGCCGCGAGAGTTATGTCAATACTCTCATAACCGTAGGATTACCTCACGAGTTAGCCGATGATCTCCAAGAACTTCGCTTGGAGATAGTTCCGAGAGGTTTTGTTGCAGCATTGGAAATTCAGTTCACTTTGTTGGGAAAGATCCGAGAAGCCCAGAAGATTGATAAGGAAACTGCAGAGATAAAATAAAAGATGAGTAAAGGCAAGGCCAAAGGTTTTCGTGAGGATGAACACAGAACTTTATGGTTTGAGGATCGCATTTATGTGCCCAATGACCCAGAGATCAGGAAGTTAATTCTTCAGGAGGCTCATGATCCGCCCTACTTGATTCACCCAGGCAACACCAAGATGTATTTGGATTTGAAGGAACGTTTCTGGTGGACAAGTATGAAGAAGGATATCATCGAGTATGTAGCAGCATGCGACGCATGTCAGAGAGTTAAGGCAAATCATCAAAAACCAGCAGGATTACTTCAGCCTTTACCGATACCCGAATGGAGGTGGGATAAGCTTGGCATGGATTTCATCACCGGATTACCCATGACTCGTCCAGGATATGCCTCCACCTGGGTTGCAGTTGATCACTTGACCAAAGTGGCTCACTTTATTCCCATGAAAACCATTTATATGAGCGCTAAGTTGGCCAAGATTTATATGACTAGGATCATATGTCTGCATGGAGTTCCAAGGACTATAGTATTAGATAGAGGAACACAATTTACTTCAAAGTTTTGGAATTAGTTACACCAAACTTTGGGTACCGGGCTAGAGTTCAGTACAACCTTTCATCCGCAAACAGATGGGCAGACCGAAAGAGTCAATCAGATTCTGGAGGACATGTTGAGAGCTTGTGCGCTAGATTACGGATCTAGCTGGGATGATAATTTGCCTTACGTCGAGTTCTCATATAACAACAACTACCAAGCTAGTTTGAAGATGGACCCTTTTTAAGCTTTGTATGGAAGGAGGTGCAGGACACCATTGATGTGGGATGAAGTTGGAGACCGACAATTGTTCGAACCAGATTTAATCAGAGAGTCTGTGGAGAAGGTCAAGTTGATTCGTAATAGACTCAAGATAGCCCAGTCCAGGCAGAAGAGTTATGCCGATACTAAACACAAGGAGGTAACCTGTGAAGTCAGAGACAGAGCATATCTTTGTGTGTCGCCACTTCGAGGAGTTAAAAGGTTTGGAGTCAAAGGAAATTTAGCACCATGATTTGTGGGACCATAGAGAGTCTTGGAACGTATGGGTGAAGTTGCCTACAAGTTGGAATTACCTGAAGGCTTGTCAAGAGTTCATGATGTGTTTCATATTTCCCAGTTGAAGAAGTGCCATGCAGAGATGGCCGATATTCCTCTGAGAGATATAGTGCCCCTAGAAGCAATTCAGTTGGAGAGTGACCTAACTTATGGGGAGAAACCTGTCAAGATTCTCGAGTTCGCCAACCGAGTTACTCGCAGCAAGGTCATCAAGTTTTGCAAAATTCAGTAGAGTCACCATACCGAGGAGGAAGCCACCTGGGAACGAGAAGAAGACCTCCGAAAGGACCACCCACACCTTTTTGCTAGCCAACCCGAATCTCGAGGGCGAGATTCATCTTAAGGGGGGTAGGTTTGTAACATTCCAATTTTCAATTTGGATGTTATTTAGATCATTCATATGCATTCATCATTTGTGCATTTTTGAAATTTGTTTTATTTGAATTTTGATCCTAGAAACCTTAAGCAACTCAAGGACCAATTGAGATTGTTGGAGGTTTTCTAAAAAAAAATCATTTTTTTGAATTTTCAAAATTTGAAAATTGGATCAAAGAGATTTATGCAAAATACTTTTCCAATAAGTTCAAATAAATAAAATAATGAGAGAAGGTAATATGACTTCTTCAAAAATAGTAAAGAAATACTGGAAATTTAATTTTGAATAAAAATATATTTCATTTGGTTTTATTGGCATGTTTAATTATTTTTATTATTAGTAAAAAGTTTAATTTTATTTTAGGCATTTAGGTCCAGAAAAATGTTCACATTAGTCCAAATATTAGGAGGGAATTATGTGAATTTTTCTGAAATTTTTAAAAATATTTTTGTTATGTTTTTAATATTTTTCGTCTCTTTGGAAAAATTGTTAAAAAAATGTTTCGGGCCGCCGAACTGGGCCGAAGCCCAGCCCAGCCGGCCTTTCCCCACGTGCCGTCACCAACCCTGGGCGGGACTCCGCCCGCCACACGCCGCCGTGTCCGAGGTGGACTCCTCCTCCGCCTTGCCCCCTCGCCCAAGCCGTCGTCTGCCCCCCTTTAAATACCGGGCCTCCCTGGGCCCCTCTCTACCCAACCGAGCCACTGTCACCGCTGCCGTCACAAGCAGCCACCACCGCCACCGCCGCAGCTGCAAGCCATCGCCGCCGCATCGCGTAGCCTTGCCGCCCCGCGCCGCAGCAGCCACCGCCCTCGGAGCCGCCGCCGTCCGTTGCCCTGCCTCGCCCGAGCCGTCGCCGGAGAGCCGCCACCACCGTCATCGAACCGCCCGAACCGGTAAAACCGCCACCCGGTCCGGTCCAGTTTTCTTTTAGTTTTTGGTTTTTCGTTTAAACCCGGTTTTTTATTTAGTTTAGTTAATTAACGAACGTTTTCTGTTTCGGTAGTATTAGCGAACGTTTTTGTTCGTTGGGTTTTCGTAGTGGACGTTCGTCCGATAGATTTTTCTTTTTCTGTTTTATTTTCAGCCAGGGACCCATCCGTGAATATTTCTTCACAAATTAGCCCCTGATCTTTAAACCCTCGTAACTTTTTGCTCGCTTAGCCAAATCCAATGAAACCAACGCCAATTTCTTCATTATGATCCCCTCTGTCTAGATAACCAACTGAAACA
The DNA here is from genome assembly GCF_003073215.2 of Triticum urartu. Lineage (NCBI taxonomy): Eukaryota > Viridiplantae > Streptophyta > Magnoliopsida > Poales > Poaceae > Triticum > Triticum urartu. The sequence continues at coordinate 361,393,873 of NC_053024.1, forward strand.
TATTTTTGAATGTTTAAAAATATGTTTCAAATAGATTTGAATTTGAACTTCTTTTGGTCGTAACTTGAGTTTCGTAATCCCGATTTGGTTGATTCTTTTTGCAAATCGAAGTTCTTGGCCTAACCTTTCTGTTAAGATCTTTTTCTTCGGTTTTCTTTGAATCTTCATGCTTTAGTGCTTATGTATGCTATTGTTTGTCTATGATAGATTTTCCGGAGTGCGAAGCTTGCTACTACCACTTTGATCATACTTTTCATACCCAATTTTTATGCATTAGTTTTACCCTCAAAGATTGCATGAGTAGGATTGGGAACATGTGGCTTTGCTATGTAGTTCATGAGGTAGCAACCTATTACCTTTGAAACACCCTGGGAATATACGTTATGCTCATATTGCTTAGCCATGCTCGTATACGGGGATTGGTATGTGAGAATCATGCAAGTTGTGAGAGATAATAACTAAGGGAAACTTAAGGTGGCTACTTTAATACACATCTGGGTGGATTGGTTGTGGGCACCTGGGGAATCCAGTGTTGTCCTAGGAGATCCCAGGGTACCCGTGTGATCATCCTATGGAATGCTACCCAGACTCAAAGGGATCATAAGATTATTCATGCTCAGAAACTTCCGTGTGCAGCCACAAGCCATTATGGGCTCTGACATAGTTAAGTAAGTTGTGGGAAACCTTTCCATGATGGGATAGCAGATGTAGGGGAATTTTAGGTGTATCGACCTATCTATCGGTTAAGGGGACCTCTTCAGAAAGGCTATGTCTCGATCTTCCGATCATGGATGCGGTCGAGTATTGTGGGGAAAAGTGCGGAAACCTCTGCAGAGTGTATAAACTAATCATGATTAGCCGTGTCCCCGGTTATGGACATTTTGAGTATCTGGTATTTGAATTATTGGTTGATCTCATCACTTTACTTAATGAATTTGTTGGGTTATTATTATTATTATTATTATTATTATTATTATTGTTGTTGTTGTTACTTGGTAATTTTGGGATTGA